>NC_083688.1:20144242-20447272 GCF_033118175.1 Dama dama | reverse complement strand
GAAGGACAGAGAAGCCTGGCGAGCTATAGTCCATGGGCTCACAAAGAGTCAGACGTGACTGAGCACCTGAACAACAAAATGGAAGCATCAGGTAAAATCACATGAAGTTCCTGGTATTTAACCATTTGGGGCTACAAAACTGATGATTTCATGGAATGCAGCCTAATACCTCACTATTTTAATAACTGGCACAGTCATATCAAAGTGTATGTGGGGATTATGTCTCTCTGCAAATAAGCAAAGTCTGACACTTTGGTTGTGTTTACCCAGCACAAGTAGGTATGATCTGACAGGTATCTAGTTGATTTCACCCATAGAGGCAACTGGATATTTTAGACTCCAAGCAAAAACTGCTGGGGCTGGGAGCTCAACTGACAGCATATCTTTCTCCACACCACATTTCAGAACCATGAAAATAAGCATTTGTTGAGCTTACACCCGGTTCCCAATGTCATTCTAAGACCTTAATTTGAACAAACTCCTTAAATTCTCATACAACCCTATGGGGCGGGTTCCATCATCATCCTCATTTTACAAATGCAGAAACTGAGATGGAGAATAGATCGCTTTTGCAAAGCCCCAGGTCAAGAGTAGCAGAGGCAATTGTGCACCCAACATGTCTGCCTCCAGAATCTGTGTACGCATTTCAGACTCATACTCAAGCTGCTGGAGGTAGCAGAGGAGGAAGACCACAGAGATGTTCGGACACCAAAATGGCAGCCTTATGACTGAGAAGAGCTGAACTGGAATGCACAGTTTATTTAGTACCCCTGCAAAGAATTGTGAATATCAGCCCTTAAAACGGAGAAAGAAATGGCAACCCATTCCAGTATTCATGCCTAGAAAATCCCATGGACAGGCTACAGTTCATAGGATCGCAAAGAGTCAGACACAACTTCTCCTTCCAACTTCAATCTTTCCCAGCATCAGGGTCTTTTCCAATGAGTCAGCTCTTCCCATCAGGTGGCCAGAGTATTGGAGTTTCAGCTTTAGCATCAGTCCTTCCACTGAATATTCAGGACTGATTGTGCCGCCAGGCTGTATGGAAAAGAGAAATGCCCTCCTCTCAGTCAGAAGGCACAGAGCCCCACCTCCTCCCATGCAGAGTTGTGGCCTCTTAGCAAGAGGTCCCTAGAGAGAACTCCAGGGGACTATGAAATTGGAAAGAGGAAAAATTACTTCTTTATTGTCATTGACCTCTCTCCAACCTACTAACCTCTAGCTGAAATTCAGCATTTCCTTACGTTATGAAAGGAGAAAGCCAGACTCACATAAGCAGCACGTGCGACTCTATCAGGTGTGTTCCCAGCATGTTACTACTCTGGAAAGGTCTGGAAGCTCATTCGTGGGTATCAGAACTTCAGAATCACAGAGGTTCAGACCTGCAGCTCTGCCTTGTTATTTAGGGCATTAAGAAACATATATGATATTATACCATAACTTCTTGTTTTTTTTCTACTATTTTGAAAATGGCATTTAGCTATAATTAATTTCCTCTATGCCTCTAAATATCGTATTGTATACATTTAAAAACATTATTCTGAGAAGGGGTCCATAGGCTTTGCCAGACTTCCTAAGAGAGCCCCCACCCCCGCCACTCTTGCCACAAAATATATATGAATCTCTGCTCTGATTGAAGTCCCTCCACATAGAAAAGTGAGGCAATAGAAGTGGAGCTTTCACCTTAAGAGATATTATATATGTGTGCATGCTCAGTTGTGTCTGACTTTTTGTGACCCTGTGGACTGTTGCCCACCAGGCTCCTTTGTCCATGGGATTCTCCAGGCAAGAATACTGAAGTGGGTTGCCATTTTCTTCTTTAGGGGATCTTCCCCATCCAGGGAATGAACCCGTGTCTCCTGCATTGGCAGGCAGGTTCTTTACCACTGTGCCACCTGGGAAGAGATGTTAGTAAATCATAAATAACTAAATATCTTATTTCTTCAGATTTGATATCTCCTTCCTCATTTCCCTTAATCCGGTCATATCTGTCCATCAATGTCCTCAAAAAATTAAGTCTGTGTGAGGGAAGGCTCTGATACAAGATGGCTAGGTTGGAGAATCTTTTTTCTTTCTAGCTATTCTCTGATCACAAATTGCTTGCTTAAACTGTGCAAAGGTGTTCAATGCATGTTTTTATTTTCAATTCATGTATTTCTACCCTGTGTTGCTCCAGAAATATTTTTAGGGATTATTAGAATGAGTGTCTTTTGGGATCAGCAAGGCAATATTATTAATTATAGTGATGGGCCATTCGGCAGCTCCTAGCAGCATTGCCCTAGACCCTCCTTCAAGCCCTGCTTTCAGTACTGGTCCAAGTGCAAGTTCTTCCCAGAGCCAACAGCTAAGAAACAATGAGCACCAACATAGAAAGCCATTTCATTTCTACTTGATAAGGAATAGATTTAGAAATTCTTGCTCCAGATACTACTTTTATTTCAACTGTGTATTTATATTAGGAAAGTTCTTTCCCACCAAGTTCAGAATTTGTGTCTCACGGAAGATGACCCACTTCTCTGTAGACTTCTTGGTGGAATCAGACTCAGGTTTACCGTGAATGTCCATGACCAAGTAGAGTCCCCACTTCGTTCCCATAAAAGTTCCCATTTTTTACTAAAATTTCTCATGGCCAACTAGGAGAGTGAAACAGAGACAGAAAAAAAAGAAAACACTGCGTGTGTGTTTAATCGCCCAGCCATGTCCCATTCCTTGTGACCCTGTGGAGTCTGCCAGGCTCCTCTGTCCATGGGATTCTCCAGGCAAGAATACTGGAGTGTTTTGCCATCTCCTCCTCTAGGGGATCTTCCCAACCCAGGGATCAAACCAGGGTCTCCTGCATTGCCTGCCTTTGCAGGCGGATCCCTTTACCACTGGGCCACCTGGGAGGCCCCTAATTGATTTAACACCGACCTTGTCTTAAATATTCACCTGTATTTGATTGGTCTTCAAGTAGCCTCTTTCTGGAAATTTTTTTTTAAGTGACTGCCCAAATATTTGCTCCTAAGATTCAAGCCTTTGTTTTTTCAATCATATTATTAAATCCAATTCCAAATCATCAAATCGTATCATGACACTCAGTGACATCATTTGTATAGCTATTCTGAAGGCCTTTATTTTTTAGTATTTACTTGTGTTTGTTTGGTTTTTTTTTTTTTTTATTTTTTGGCTTCTTTGAGGGCTTCTCTCTAGTCCTGGTGTGTGGGCTTAGGTGCCCTGCAGCATGTGGGAATCTTAGTTTCCTGACCATGGACTGAACCCCATCCCCTGCAGTGGAAGGCAGATTCTTAACCCCTGGACCACCAGGCAAGTCCCCTTGTCCTTATGAATTTGATTCTCTCTCTCCCAAAACTCTGCTGTGAGGGAAAAAAAGAATACATAAATGGGTTTCCTGCCCTATCTCTGCCAAATATAGGCAGTGAGTACGTGACCAAAAGCAATCAAGCTTTTGTCCTAGCTGACTGTGGACACACCCAGGCCACACCAAGCCTTGCCCGGACACATGCTGGAAGGATCACTCTATCTGGTCAGCCTTCTGGGAGGATCTGAGACTCATAAGAATTTCGTTAATTCCACCTGGTACAAATATATCTGTAAAAAATCCAAACAGACTCTTCCACTCAAGACTTTAAAAAGAGTCCATTGAGAGTGATGAAATCCACACTATGAAATAAAAAAACTGGAGAGAGGTGACTAACTAATTAGTGTAAGAATGTGTGCACACACACCAGCAGAACCATAGCTAGTACCACCACACCCCGAAAACAAACAACAGATACTGTTCTATAAAGTCTTGATGTTCACTTCCAAGCCTTTCTTCGCTAACTGAAAATTCTTAGCCAAGGAGGGCTAAGGGGCCTGTCCCTGGCCAGGCCTGTGTGCGTCCTTTGCGGCTGCCCTGGTTCCAGTTCTGTCACCTGAAGACCCATTTCCAGGAGTTCTAGGAAAGTTTCTCTGTAGCAAGGCGTTTCTTATCAGCTGCAGAGATCTTCAGTCTGCAGTTGCTTGAAGTGGCAATTTCAGGTGTTCACTCTTTGTCAAGCAGAGCCCTACTGCGATTGTTGCATTTGCTGCCCTCTGAAATGCAGCACTTGTCTGAGAGGGCTCCTTGGCTGGGCTTGGTTGTGGGCACTCCAGCTGTGTCTCTTTCTGCATCTTGAGGGATCTCACCCCCTGAGGCTCTGTCCAGCCTCCTCCAAGGGACTGCAGCATTTGGGAGGGTTTTTAAAGCAACTGATTTTAACTTACAGATTGGATCCAAACTGAAAGAGGTTTCCCAGACATGGAATTCTTGATCATCCCTGGCAGGCCCATTATACAGGCTCCCAGGAGCCCAGGCTCAAGGCTTTAAGAGTTTAACCCCTTTGTTCCCATGGACTGTTTGGCAACACCAGGGGCTCTCATCCCTGAAGTCTCAGGACTTCATGGGTTTTAGGTATAAGATTATTGGAAAGAACTCACTGATAATATTGGAAAATAACTGACTGACTTAATAAGAACCAATTCCAAGTTATTCCTTAACAATGGCAATTCTATTTAACACTCACCCTTTCTTTAGTGGGAGAGAGAGCTGTACATGTCAGCACCCGGAATAAAATATAGCCTAAGGCCTATTTTATCTATGCCTCAGGCTTTTAATTCTTGTGACCATAAAAAACTTACTGTCTCTAATTCCTCATTCCTCTCTCCTCCTGTTCTGATGTTTCAACGAAATCTGAGTACATCCAGGCAGAATGCAGCATATGGAAGTGTCAACTCATCATAGCAGGTGAGTAATGAAGGGGGAGAGAACCAAGTTCCAAATGCCTGAGTACTGTTGTTGATCAGTTTTGTAATCAACCTACATAAGACAAACCCAGAAATATCCATTTGAAATATGACCAGAAGAAATTGCCAATATTAGACCATTTTTGACCCACAAAAGCAGCATTTTCACATGGTTCCATTTAATATCATTCACAGTGCATTAAAACAACCTGGGAAAGAGACCAAGAAAAATCACCCAGTCCTGCCCAATAGGTCTGCATCAAGGAAAAGAGGCTGCCCACAATGTTTTTGTTTTGTTTTGTTTTATTCCATTTTTAACCAAGAGGACTTCAACAATACACAGTGCTATAAATGTTTCCTTGTTTTTATCCATGTTTGGGTATATACATCTGAGAATAGCAATGGAATTTCTTCCTCAGCTCTGGGCCCTTCATTACTCTAAAAAAAAAAAAAAAAAAAGTGCATCAACAGAATTTAAGAATGGTTGGTCTAAGTCCTCTTGAAATGGAAAGCTATTATTTTAAAGTTTTTGAGGAATAAACGATCCCTTAACTTAAACTTTTCTGACTGAGTTGCCCCGATCAGTACAGGGTGCTATTACATCTACTACTATAATTTTGACCCCCAAAATACAAAGAAAAATGAGATAATGTGCATGAAGGGTTTAGAAGAATGATTCTATTCTTTTCCTATTTTTGTTGTGTTTTCGTTTCTCAAGTTAATCTGATTGCTGTTGTTGCAAGGAGGTTATTCATCGAATATATCATAAATACATATTACCAGGCTCAAAATCCTTCAGTGTGGGGAAAAGTTCCTTACCTTATTTACCTGTATATATGGAACTAGGTAATACTCCATTGCCAAGATCATAACAATCACTATTTCCAAACAAAGGTGTGACCGTAAATAGTTTAAACACTTTAGGATTAGTGTTTAATCCTAAACTTCCACAGACACAGAAATTCTCAGCTCCTCAGGTCTTGCCTTTTAGTTGCAAACTAAAATATATACATTGTGGAAGTACCTTAAACATTTTATCAAGACCAGTGAGGATCGGAACATGTGTTAGGAGATGTCCTTACCTGCTGACGTTTCCAAAGGATTTCAGTCCTCTAGGAAGAAGGAAAAAATGGAGAGGGGAAAAAAAGATGCTTAATTGGTTGTTCCTTGACTGCTGAACAACATCCATGCAATTTATCTTTTCAACACAACAGTGGCAGTGTTGATGGTGTGAATCTGCGTGGCTACTATAACAAAATACAGTAGACTCGGTGGTTTAAACAGCAGACATTTATTTCTGGAGACACAGTTCTGGAAGTCGGGAGGTCCAAGATCAAGGCGCCAGCTGATTGAGTTCTTCACTAGGAACACCTTCCTGGCTTGCAATAGCTGACTTCTTATGTCTTCATATGGTAAAGAGAGGAGGGAGGAGCTGGGGGCATAGAGGGAGAGGAGAAGGGCGAGGGGGAACTCTGCTGTCTCTGACTCCATCATGCAGCCGCTTCGCTCATGACCTCATCTAAATTGGGTCTAAAGATCCAACAGTGCTCTCAATCATGTCCAACTTTGTTGTGACCCCATGGACTGTAGCCCACCAGGTCCATGGGATTCTCCAGGCAAGAACACTGGAGTGGGGTGCCATTTCCTCCTCCAGGGAGTCTTCCTGACCCAGGGATTAATCTGAGTTTCCTGCATTGGCAGACGGATTCTTTACCACTGAGCCACCTCGAAAGCCCCAAATGCTGCTACTTTGAAGGTTAAAGCTTCAACACATGACCTTGGCAGGGTTGGAGTGGGGAGGACAATTCAATCCACAGCACTAGTTAACAACAACCAAAAAAACTCTTCAAAGTTCTAATTCATTTAAAAAGCGGTTTTCTAGATATCTGAGTTTAACAAATAAAATACAGAGATGACCATTCTAAAAGGAATATCTTCAATGTATGTGTAAGCTTCACATTTACAGTAAACTTAACTTATATGCAGAGTACATCATGAGAAACGCTGGGCTGGAAGATGCACAAGCTGAAATCAAGATTGCCGGGAGAAATATCAATAACCTCAGATATGCAGATGACACCACCCTTATGGCAGAAAGTGAAGAGGAACTAAAAAGCTTCTTGATGAAAGTGAAAGAGGAGAGTGAAAAAGTTGGCTTAAAGCTCAACATTCAAAAAACTAAGATCATGGCATCTGGTCCCATCACCTCATGGGAAATAGATGGGGAAACAGTGGAAACAGTGTCAGACTTTATTTTGGGGGGCTCCAAAATCACTGCAGATGGTGATTGCAGCCATGAAATTAAAAGACGCTTACTCCTTGGAAGGAAAGTTATGACCAACCTAGATAGCATATTTAAAAGCAGAGACATTACTTTGCCAACAAAGGTCCGTCTGGTCAAGGCTATGGTTTTCCCGTGGTCATGTATGAATGTGAGAGTTGGACTGTGAAGAAAGCTGAGCGCCGAAGAATTGATGCTTTTGAACTGTGGTGTTGGAGAAGACTCTTGAGAGTCCCTTGGACTGCAAGGAGATCCAACCAGTCCATCCTAAAGGAGATCAGTCCTGGGTGTTCATTGGAAGGACTGATGTTGAAGCTGAAACTCCAATACTTTGGCCACTTCATGTGAAGAGTTGACTCATTGGAAAATACCCTGATGCTGGGAGGGATTGGGGGCAGGAGGAGAAGAGGATGACAGAGGATGAGATGGCTGAATGGCATCACCAACTCGATGGACATGAGTTCAGGTAAACTCCGGGAGTTGGTAATGGACAGGGAGGCCTGGCATGCTGCAGTTCATGGGGTCGCAGAATCGGACATGACTGAGCGGCTGAACTGAACTGAACTGATGGCCACATACCAACAAGTTTATATTACCTTTTCTTTTAGTGTTTATATTTCCTTACTGCATACTTACTCTCCTGGTCCTTTTTTTTAAAAAAAAAAAAAAAAATTCGGCTTAGTGTGCTAAAAATATCTTGTGTGCACTATTTTTCCTTCTAGCTTCATTGTTACAAACTGATTTCTAATAGTCTTGGAGACTGGGTAAATCTCCTGTGAATGCAGTAAGCATATTTGATTGAAACTCATGCAGATTATCACAGCCCTGGATTTGGGGGACACAGTACTTCCCACCCCTTGAGCCCTGCCATTCCACCCCTCCTTAATCAGACACTCTTTGGGGATTTATTTCTGCCCCTGTAGAATCTGGGTATTAAATGCTCTGCGTTGCTATAGTTAGAAAGGCTCTATTTTTAGTTACAAACTGTTTCCCTGAGATACATACAGCTGCTCATTAACACTGGGAGACTTTCTGACAAAGTTTGTATTCTCAACCTTCCTTTTCAATGCCCCATAGGCCTATAAGGGAAAATACAAACACTGGTTATATTTAGTTTTCTCCTCAACCATGTCAAACCCTAAATTGAGAGGAAGTTATAAATACCCTGCAAGGAAGGGCACTCTTTTCTTTAAGTAGCATTTTAGTGCCCCGCGGTGTTGTGGTATAAAGGGTTGAGAGGAGCCTGTATTAAAATAAGAGATTGAGTACATTTAACCTTTTGAATGGCAACCCACTGCAGTATTCTTACCTGAAAAATCCCATGGACAGAGGAGCCTGGCGAGCTACAGGCCCCGGGGTTGTAGAGTCAGACACGACTTAGCACCCAACAAGCAGGCAACCTTTTGAAAGTATTCTCCAGTACCTGGAGTTGTTCACACTGTGTGGCATTGAAGATTCTCTAAGACACAGTAAGCATTCATCTAATACTTATGGCATGCAGAAGAACTGACCCTATGTAGCAGATATTCCAAAAAGGCTTACTGCTTGGGTGGATATATCCTTTGGCAGAGTTAACCCTTTGAGATCAGAGAGAACCTTCTCTGAAAAGAATTCCTTGGAGAGACGGGCACCGCCGACCCGCAAAGCATCCGACACGTTTCCAGCAATGGATCCAGCCATCCGTTTGCAAGGTGTTCCAGCTACTTCCTTGGTGGTGATGAGTTTCCACTTGCAGAGATGCAAGGAGAGGCAATCTGGGTTTGGAACTCCTGGCTTGTGAAAATTCTGATACCTGCCGCCAGCCGGTCACCCCATGATCATCCCTTCTCACTCTTCACCAGCTCGTAACTCATTTCCTAATTTCTCTTGGAGGGCCTGGTGATGAGTACCTGGAACCCATCCAACACCGTATGCAGCACCTCTTTCATCCTTCTCTAAGGGCTCATGCACATCATGACCACCCACGCCCTCAGGCTTTCAGGGTACACTGTAACATGAGGGCAGCAGCCTGGCACTCTGCAGGCTTGCATTTAAATCCAGGCTCATCTCCTTTTACCTGGAAGCAGGTGAGGGAGTGCCTTGAGTGAGTTGTTTCACCTCTAAACTTTGATTTCCCCATCTGCGGCATGGGAGGAAAAACCTACTTCATAATGATGCAAAATAATTAATGTAACTATTTTAGTTCAGTTCCCAGTGCTGGAAGGAAATGCTCTGTAAGTGGGCACCCATGTTACTCTCAAGTCTGTAAATTTCACCTCATCTTCATCCAAAACCTTGACATCTTCCTTTTTCTCTCAACTTCTGTCTATTATGCATTAGTCTCTTTTTACGCCCCCTCTCAATTTTTTCTTTCTTCCCTGCTCTTTGCCCAACTCAGAAATCAAAACAAGGCTCTTACTGATCCTAATAACAACACTACTGATAGACCCACAGACAAGAAAAGGGAAACCATCAACTCTGAAATAACACATTTGAAGTGAAATATAGGACTAGTGTAAATAAGTGCAAGCAGCCTTAAAAATAAGTTCAAAATACCAAATAACTTCAAAATACCAAATAACTTCTTTAGAATGTTCCCAGAAGTCTCTTCTACTTCTAAGTTTAATCTGCTTTTCTTGGAGCAGTCAACACTTCAGAACAAACTGAAAATATATTGGTTCTTATTCTATTTTTTCAAACTTCAACCATATTTTTGGAGAGTAGTATCAAGTAATTAGGGCTTTCCAGGTGGTTCAGTGGCTAGAGAATTTGCCTACCAATGCAGGAAACTCAGGAGATCGGGTTCTATCCCTGGGTAGGGAAGATCCTGTGGAGAAGGAAGTGGAAACCCACTCCAGTATTCTTGCCTGAAAAATCCTATGGACAGAGGAGCCTAGTAGGCTACAGTCCATGGGGTTGCAAAGAGTCAGATACAACTCAGCGCCTGAGCACACACACAGCAAATAATTAACATTGCTGAGTTTTGATCCAGTCTTCCATTAACAATGAGTATTCCAGAGAGATATTTTCTACTGTCTTTACTACAAATATACCATCATCCCCTCCATAATGAGCAAAATAGACTACTAGAGTTTAGCCTTGGAAATAAGTAAATTATAAAAGCACTTCCATGGAGAGTGCCGTGAAGACTCCAAATAAATGAGTTACAGCTACGTATGACATGACTTGGTAGCAAGTTGAAACCTGTGCTATTAAGCATTTTCCCACACCTAGCACATCTTCCTTTCTCTGTTTTATTGCTTTGTTTTGCTTTTCTAAGATGTCTTGGAAAGGAGTTAGCTCTCGAACACAAATCAAAGTGCAGGAACCCAGTATCCAGAAAAAATGACAGTAGGAGACAGATCCACTTGCTGAGACATTACCACTTTTCATAGTAGAGAATGTTTCGCCAAGAAATAATCATCAATCCTGCCCTAGGAATACCTGTAGCCTCAAGTTTCTTGTTTTTATTTTTATTTTTTTTTCATTTTTTCTCATTCTGATTTTTAATGAGGGATTTATCTTATTGCAGGAATGTGTTTTGCTTTTATGATCAGCATCACAACTTCCTGGGGAGACTAAATAGAAAGTCCCAAGTGTTAAACACACACAGCAGACACCATCTCCATCAACTCTAAGCAGCACATGGAACAGGGACTCACGTGCATTCCTGCTATGGTCCCTCTAAAAATGTGCTGTGCAGTATAAAATCTATTAGACACATGTGACTGTTTAAATTAAAATGAACTGAAAATAAGTAAAATGAAAGTTCACTGTCTCGGTCTCCATAGCCACACGTGGTTTGTAGATACCATATTGGACAGTGCAGATACATAGGCCATTTCGTTCATTGGGGAAAGTGTTTGCTGAACAATGTTTTGGCAGAATACGGATTTTTCATGAAAGAATATGGAGATCTACACTCCACCCAGATGATGCATTTTTGGAGTGGATTTTCACTGCTCTGGTGTGTGCTATGCTCAGCCACTCAGTCGTGTCCCACTCTTTGTGACCCTATGGACTGTAACCCACCAGGCTCCTCTGTGCATGGAATTCTCCAGGCGAAAATACTGGAATGAGTTGCCATTTCCTTCTCCAGGGCATCTTCCCCACCCAGGGACTGAACCCACATTCCCTGCATTGCCAGCTGATTCTTTACCACTGAGCCCCTTCAGCACTGCTCTGGACCAGTTTTCAAATCAAGACTTCTCTATTTGGGAATTGTTCAAATCAGTTCTTCTCTAAACCACATGATCTTTTGCCGCTTGCCAGTGGGTAGCACAAGAGCGTCATCTCTCTTCTCTTCTAACATAGTGGCTTGTGGCCTCAGCAATAGCCAAAGTGGCAGATTGAGACCTCTGACTCTCTTACACAATTTAGCGGGCCGTGAGCTGCCAAGGAGTCAACCTTTGTTCTAAACAACTTTGTTAGCAAGCAAACTGAGCAAGGACAACAACCCAGTTATCATGTTCTCCCCAAATGCAACAGAGATTGTGAGTACATACCCAAGGTCAGCATACAGTTCTGGAAATAAAGCTTCCTCAGTTTCCTGGGTGGCATTGAGGATACACACAAAAATGACTCTTGACATTTTCAAGAATGTTAGTACATGGACCACCCGCTCAGGACGGGAAGGCAGATAACAGAAAATTATTTCAGCCTTAGGATGGAGCCAACCTTTTTTAGTAGTCATCTCAGTTCGAGCTGAAAAATATTCTCCTGACCGCCTCCCACCCCTTTGTTATTTGGACTTATTTCCACCTTCTAAAATGCACCTATTAAATTTGGTCACCCAATAAGCATTTTATTAAAAGTGGGTTGAGTTGGCTTTGACTTAAACTCTGCTGTGAGCTTATTAAATGAAAAAAACCTGCTTCGAAGATCAAAGTTCCTTCTTTTAATTCCTTTAGATCCTTTGGGGAAACCAGCGTTTATCTCTGTAAAGTTCAAGCCCGCATAACTAAAAGTCAGAGGGATCTGCATCCAGCGTGGAAACTTGCATAGGCCACCTCCCCCTCCTCTCAGTCTTGGATTCTGGCTCCCTGCTTAGACTTCAGTTTGGAAGTGGCTGAATGAATTCACAAGTACTACCGTTTGCACTTTCACACACTGTTTAAAGGCAGAAGTATCAGGTTTCACAGCACTGTGAGGAAGTTGGCAACCACTTCAAAGAGTTGTCCAAGCATCTATTACTTTATTAAGCAAGGGCAATAATGATCTACAAAGTGCCAACTTGCTCACGATTTCCGGCTCTCTCTGCATTACATTGCGAATACCGCAGGCTGTCTCTTCCTGCTTAAACACCAGTTAGGACGTTGCCTTTAAAATGCACTGTAGATCTGACAGCAATAATATAAAGTGCTAAAACCACATAGCTAAAGGATATATATGGCTTGCAGAGCTACAGAGAGGTAGAAAGATCTGCTGTAAAATAATTTGTCTCTTGTCACTTTCTAGCTGTGTGCATTTTTTTTTCTCCCTCATTCCCTTCATTTTTGAACTCTGTGTATTTCTACAGATATTGTGAAACCCAATAATAATTATAAATGATTAGTCCCTACGGTAACTCAACAGATATTGAACTGTGTGTTTCCAATTAGCCCAATGCTCGGTAACCCAAGTGGAAACAATATAAGTGAAAATATTCTGTACTCTATCCAAGGAATACACAATCCACTCTTAGAGCTAAGTCTAATCCATAGGAAGCAACAATGACCCATTATAGATTAATTAAATGGGAATTTGGGAAAATGAATTATCTTTTCTGGTCTACTTTCACGGCATATGAATTCTAAGATGGTATAAGCAGAGGGCTTCCACTATGTCTTACAGGCTATAAGTCTTGTGGATGTTAAGACCCAGGGTGACAATTGAACTGCCATTCCTGAAACATGACCTTGTCACTTTCAGCAAGGCTGGTTCTTAACAAGTGATCCCTCGCACTTAGGATCTATTTGTCAGCAGGAAGTGAAACTCCAGCCAGCTGATAATCTGCACTCACCTCTCCCCTCTCTGATGGTCCACACTGGGATAGATGAATGGAGGTAAATGACTATCAAAGCCATGGTAACCAAATCTGCCTTTTTAATGATATCTTTTAGCTCTTGGTGCTGTCACAATCTTCTGAAAGTTCTTGTAAACGAGTCAATTATATGGATTCCAGACTTTAAATCTGATTATTGGTCTTCCCTTTTGTATGTAAAATAGAAATGGTTTGGTCATTACAATCCATCTCCCACCAAAATCTCTAATGTTGAAGAACCTGGAAATGACATCTACCCAGGGAGGTAGAGATTATGATGACCTTAGCTCACCCATCATCTGAGTATTTCAGAACTCAGGCCTGAGACCAAAGTCTGTTTGAAGAGGATGGCTGGATATGGCAGAACAGAAAGGAACAGAAATAGTATGGGTTGCCATGTTTCCCCAAATCTCTTGTTCACATGATGTAGCCACGCCTGAGTTTTTTATTAAGCACAAAGATAATTACCTCCTTTGACCACACCAATAATGCTCATCTCTTTTTCTAGTGTTGTTCTTGAGTCAAAGACATCATTTCTCACTCTCACAGCTAGTTGGTTCAATTCCAATAAATAAAGAAACAGAGAACATATTTCCATATGCAAAGGGTTAGTGAAAAGAATTCAGAGAAATTAGAAAGAAATCCATATTCACAGCTGTGAAGAGTGACTTATTAAGGTGTAACACTGATTTTTTTTTTTTTTATGCAATCATTTGTCCAAGTGGACAACGGCTTTCAAAGCAATCGACTCAGACTTATACCAAAGAAACAATTCTCTTCAACATATTTCTAAACCCCAATTTTGGAGTTACCTTCAGCTCCAGTGTATGAGATGCCTCTGAAAATCTAGCCAGTTACTTTAAAATCACACCTCAGTGGAGGCCCAAACTGTGTTGCCTGATTTTATCATTCTTTCTGTTAACCCAGTGTCTTGGTTCATTTAGGCTGTTTATTACAACAAAATACCAGAGACTGGGTGCTTTATAAACAACAAACATTTACTACTTACAGTTCTGGAGTGTGGCAAGTCCAAGGCACCAGCAGACTACGTGTTTAGTAAGACTCTCCTTCCTGGTTCTTAGACTTCCATCTTTTCACTGTGGTGGAAGAAGAGGGAGAGCTCTCTGAAGTCGCTTTGATAAGGGCACTAATGCCACTCTAAATCCCATGAAAGCCCTCATGACTTAATCACTTCCCCAAAAGCCCTACCTCCTAATACTATTACCTTGGTCTTTAGGATTTTTCACACATAAATGGTGGGGGATGCAGAGAGGACCAGCTTTAGTCTATAGCACCCAACTTGACCATGAACTACAATTGGCTTTTCCCAAAATATCATGCATGTTTTCCAATAATGAAAGATGCCCCCAGTGAGAAAGTTCAAAAGCACAAGTCACAGTCTCTGAAGTTGGTTTCCAAAGGGGCATTTCACAATGATTTGAGCAGAGGTATTATTATTGAAAGTTTATTGCTTCCCAAGATAATTTCTCTAAAGTTATCACATAAATATCTAAATATCATGTTATAGTGTACCTCCCAATGTCATGGTTTTGTAATCTTCTCCATAAGTGATGTGTCCTGTAATGTACACTTCTCTACCACCATCATGCCTGCCCCATAGGTTTCATTTCTTTCTCCTTAAATCCTGTATCCAAAGTCAAGTCCTACATTTTCCAAGAAACTTTTCCTGACAAACCAGCTTACCCTCAGCCAAGATTGCTTGCACATTCCTTTAGGGTTTTTGTTTTGTTTTGTTTTGTTTTCATTGTCTGTTTGAGATATTATGTTGTTTTTCTGTGTGTTGTCTTTTACTATATAGCTTCATATCTCCCCCATCAATTAAATTATAAGCTATTTGAAGGCAAAAATCTCTCTTGAGCTTCACTGTATTTGCTATATCATCCAGTGCTATGCCTAGTATGTCATAGGCCCTCAATAAAATTAAGCAATCTGATCCTTTTTCTATCCCACTTTTATCTAACATTTTCTCCTTAAAATTTTTTGGCTTTTGTTGTTGTTCAGCTGCTAAGTCATGTCTGACTCTCTGCGACCCCATGGACTGCAACATGCCAGGCTCCTCTGTCTTTCACTATCTTCCAGGAGTTGCTCAAATTCATATCCATTGCGTCAGTGATGCTATGTAACCATCTCATCCTCTGCCAACCCCTTCTCCTTTTACCTTTTATTTTTGCCAGCATAAGTGTCTTTTCCAATGAGTAGGCTCTTCACATCAGATGGCCAAAGTATTGGAGCTTCAGCTTCAGCATCAGTCCTTCCAATGAACACTCAAGTTGATTTCCTTTAGGATTAACTGGTTTGATCTCCTTGTGGTCCAAGGGACTCTCAAGAGTCTTCTCCAGCAACACACTTCAAAATTTTTGGTTATGTAAAGCATAAAAGTAAAATGCCCAAGCCACTAGATGCATTCTTAACTTTGCACAAATAATAAAACTTTTCAACCTTTCTTTTGGCCCACAACTACATACTAAGCACCTCCTATCTGAAAGCCACAATTCTCATGCTGAGAATACAACTGCATGAAAATTGAGCTCACATTTCCAGTAAGGGGAGAGGGGAGATAGATGACTAGCAATAATAATAACAAATAAAAATGAATATATATTGTATCAGATGGTGGAAGTTGCTGGAGAAAAAGAAATAGAGTATGGAAGAAAAGCAGGGAATACTGGGAATGTACAGACAGAAGGTATAATTTAAAATAGGACGCTCAGGGATGACCTCAGTAGGAAGGTGACATTGAAATGTCCCAAAGAGAATGGGACACCAAACCTTGTAACATGTAGAGAATATTTGAGATATTCAAAGAAATAAGAATCCATATTTCTAGTTGTAAAAGTCTTTGGTAATCATCAGAGCCTGATAGTGCCTGTCTGGAGCCCCCCAGATTATTTCAAAGCCTCCTGTACTTCAGTTCAGTTCAGTTCTGTTCAGTCGCTCAGTCATGTCCGACTCTTTGCAACCCCATGAATCACAGCATGCCAGGCCTCCCTGTCGATCACCAACTGCCGGAGTTTACTCAAACTCATGCCCATCAAGCCAGTGATGCCATTCAGCCATCTCATCCTCTGTCGTCCCCTTCTCCTCCTGCCCCCAATCCCTCCAAGCATCAGGGTCTTTTCCAATGAGTCAACTCTTCACATGAGGTGGCCAAAGTATTGGAGTTTCAGCTTCAACATCAGTCCTTCCAATGAACACCCAGGACTGATCTCCTTCAGGATGGACTGGTTGGATCTCCTTGCAGTCCAAGGGACTCTCAAGAGTCTTCTCCAACACCACAGTTCAAAAGCATCAATTCTTCGGTGCTCAGCTTTCTTCACAGTCCAACTATCACATCCATACATGACCACTGGAAAAACCATAGCCTTGACCAGACGGACCTTTGTTGGCAAAGTAATGTCTCTGCTTTTAAATATGCTATCTAGGTTGGTCATAACTTTCCTTCCAAGGAGTAAGCGTCTTTTAATTTCATGGCTGCAATCACCATCTGCAGTGATTTTGGAGCCCAAAAAAATAAAGTCTGACACTGTTTCCACTGTCTCCCCATCTATTTCCCATGAGGTGATGGGGACCAGATGCCATGATCTTAGTTTTCTGAATGTTGAGCTTTAAACCAACTTTTTCACTCTCCTCTTTCACTTTCATCAAGAGGCTTTTTATTCCTCTTCACTTTCTGCCATAAGGGTGGTGTCATCTGCATATCTGAGGTTATTGATATTTCTCCCGGCAATCTTAATTCCAGCTTGTTCTTCCTCCAGCCCAGCGTTTCTCATGATGTACTCTGCATATAAGTTAAATAAGCAGGGTGACAATATACAACCTTGATGTACTCCTTTTCCTATTTGGAACCAGTCTGTTGTTCCATGTCCAGTTCTAACTGTTGCTTCCTCACCTGCATACAGGTTTATCAAGAGGCAGGTCAAGTGGTCTGGTATTCCCATCTCCTTCAGAATTTTCCACAGTTTATTGTGATCCACACAGTTGAAGGCTCTGGTGTAGTCAATAAAGCAGAAATAGATGTTTTTCTGGAGCTCTCTTGCTTTTTCGATGATCCAGTGGATATTGGCAATTTGATCTCTGGTTCCTCTGCCTTTGCTAAATCCAGCTTGAACATCTGGAAGTTCTCGGTTCACGTATTACTGAAGCCTGGCTTGGAGAATTTTGAGCATTACTTTACTAGCGTGTGAGATGAGTGCAATTGTGCGGTAGTTTGAGCATTCTTTGGGATTGCCTTTCTTTGGGATTGGAATGAAAACAGACCTTTTCCAGTCCTGTAGCCACTGCTGAGTTTTCCAAATTTGCTGGCATATTGAGTGCAGCACTTTCACAGCATCATCCTTCAGGACTTGAAATAGCGCAACTGGAATTCCATCACCTCCACTAGCTTTATTCGTAGTGATGCTTTCTAAGGCCGACTTGACTTCACATTCCAGGATGTCTGGCTCTAGGTGAGTGATCACACTGTTGTGATTATCTGGGTCATGAAGATCTTTTTTGTACAGTTCCTCTGTGTATTCTTGCCACCTCTTCTTAATATCTTCTGCTTCTGTTAGGTCCATACCATTTCTGTCCTTTATTTTGCCCATCTTTGCATGAAATGTTCCCTTGGTATCCCTAATTTTCTTGAAGAGATCTCTAGTTGTTCCCATTCTATTGTTTTCCTCTATTTCTTTGCACTGATCACTGAGGAAGGCTTTCTAATCTCTCCTTGCTATTCTCTGGAACTCTGTATTCAAATGGACATATCTTTCCTTTTCTCCTTTGCCTTTCACATCTCTTCTTCTCTCAGCTATTTGTAAGGCCTCCTCAGACAACCATTTTGCCTTTTTTGCATTTCTTTTTCTTGGTGATGGTCCTGATCATTGCCTCCTGTACAATGTCATGAACCTCCGTCCATAGTTCATCAGGCACTCTGTCTATCAGATCTAGTCCCTTAAATCTCTTTCTCACTTCCACTGTATATTCATAAGGAATTTGATTTAGGTCATGCCTGAATGGTCTAGTGGTTATCCCTACTCTCTTCAGTTTAAGTCTGAATTTGGCAATAAGGAGTTCATGATCTGAGCCACAGTCAGCTCCTGGTCTTGTTTTTGCTGACTGTATAGAGCTTCTCCGTCTTTGGCTGCAAAGAATATAATCAGTCTGATTTCAGTGTTGGCCATCTGGTGATGTCTGCCTTCAATGCAGGAGACTTGGGTTCGATCCCTGGGCTGGGAAGATCCCCTGGAGAAGGGAAAGGCTACCCTCTCCAGTATTCTGGCCCAGAGAGTTCCATGAACTGTACAGTCCACGGGGTCTCAAAGAGTCAGACTGAGCAACTCCTGTACTTACTTACACATAAATATTAATCTCAACATGCCATTAATCTTTCATTAGGTGTCTCCCTTAAGAGACTATGAGTGATTAGAAGACAAGGATTATCTCATTTATCAGCTTAGACCTTATACTATTTAGCAGAATTCCTGGCCAACAGTGAGAAATCAATAAATGTTTGTTGAATACTGAATAAATCTTCATTCAGCCAAACAGTTCATCACATCTAAATTCAAAGCATAGCCTATCCTAATTTGAGTCAAATAGTGTTTGTGCAGATATGTTTGTTTTTAATGTAAACACTTGACAAACTGCTTTTGAAATGAAGAATTAAATCTCTTATAAAAAGTCAAGTAAAGCTGACCCCATCTCCTCTTTTGGCACTTCTGTCTGGACCATGGAAATCTTGCTAAATATGGACTTAAAACTGGGTAGCACACTTGCTACCGTTCAATAAAGGAGGAACAGCCAGTACAAGATGAGATGGTGCAGGTTCCCAGAGGAAAATTTTAAACTAGTACACTCAGTACTAATTTGGCCCTTAGAGATATTAAAATGAGGAAAGAGTAAAGTTCAAGTCTTCCGAACACTTGAGGACAAATGAGATGACTACACAATTTCCTTGGCGTAATCATAGTTGTATAGAGATGTAACTATCTTGCCAGCTTTTAAATTTGGGGGTAGAAAATTACAAGATGGTAGAGTAGAAGGATGTGTGCTCATCTTCTCCTGCGAGAACTCCAAAATTACTACTCGCTGCTGAACAACTGTCTACAGGAGGATATTGGATCCCACCAAAAAGAGATACCCCATGTCCAAGGGAAAAGGAGAAGCCCCAGCAAGATGGTAGGAGAGGCAAAATCACATTTGGAATCAAACCCCATACCCAACAGAGATGCTTGGAGGGTTCAAAAAAAGCCTTGTGTGCATCAGGACCCAGAGATCCCACAGAGAGTGAGTCAGAACTGTGTTTGAGTGTCTTCTGCAGAGATACTGGTCAGCAGAGGCCTGCCACAGGGGCAGGGGCTCAGGGTGCAGCAGACCTGGGTATGGCATAAGCCCTCTTGAAGGAGGTCACCATTAACCCCACCATAGAGCCACCAGAACTTACACAGGACTGGAGAAACAGACTCTTGGAGGGCACAAACAAAACCTTGTGTGCACCAGGACCCAGGAGAAAGGACCAGTAGCCACACAAGAGACTGAACCAGACTTGCCTGTGAGTGTCCAGGAGTCTCTGGTGGAGGCATGGGTCGGTGGTGGCCCGCTGCAGGGTCAGGGGCACTGTGTGCAGCAGTGGAGGCATGGACCTTTTGAAGGTGGTCCCCATTATCTTCATTACCTCCACCATAGTTTGGCCCCAGGTCAAACAAGAGGGAGGGAACACAGCCCCAACCATCAACAGAAAGTTGGATTAAAGACTTACTGAACATAGCCCTGCCCATCAGAGCAAGATCCAGTTTCCCCCTCAGTCAGTCTCTCCCATCAGGAAGCTTCCATAAGCTTCTTATACTTATCCATCAGAGGGCAGACAGATTGAAAACCGCAATCACAGAAAACTAACCAAACTGATCACATGGACCACAGCCTTGTTTAACTCCATGAAACCATGAGCCATGTGGTGTAGGGCCACCCAAGACAGACAGAGAGATAAGATGGGGGAGAGTTCTGACAAAACGTGGTCCACTGGAGAAGGGAATGGCAAACCCTTTCAGTATTCTTGCCCTGAGAATCCCATAAAGAGTATGAAAAGGCAAAAAGATAGGACACTGAAAGATGAACTCCCCAGGTCAATAGGTGCCCAATGTGCTACTGAAGATCAGTGGAGAAATAACTCCAGAAAGAATGAAGAGACAGAAACAAAGCAAAAACAACATTCAATTGTGGATGGGACTGGTGATGGAAGTAAAGTCCAAAGCTATAAAGAGCAATCTTGCATAGGAACCTGGAATGTTAGGTCCATGAATCAAGGCAAATTGGAAGTGGTCAAACAGGAGATGGCAAGAGTGAACATTGACATTTTAAGAATCAGTGAACTAAAATGGACTAGAAACAGTGAATTTAACTCAGATGACCATTATATCTACTACTGTGGGCAAGAATCCCTTAGAAGAAATGGAGTAGCCATCATAGTCAACAAAAGAGTCCGAAATGCAGTACTTGGATGCAGTCTAAAAAATGGCAGGATGATCTCTGTTCATTTCCAAGGTAAACCATTCAGTATCACAGTAATCCAAGAATATGCCCCAGCCAGTAACGCTGAAGAAGCTGAAGTTGAATGATTCTATGAAGACCTACAAGACCTTCTAGAACTAACACCCAAGAAAGATGTCCTTTTTCATCGTTTTCATCATCCTTTTCATCATAGGAGATTGGAATGCAAAAGCAAGAAATCAAGAGATATGGGGAGTAACAGGCAAGTTTGATCTTGGAGCACAAAACGAAGCAGGGCAAAGGCTAACAGAGTTTTGCCAAGAGAATGCACTGGTCTTAGCAAACACCCTCTTCCAACAACACAAGAGAAGACTACACACAGACATCCTCAAATGGTCAGTATCGAAATCAGACTGATTATATTCTTTGTAGCCAAAGATGGAGAAGCTCTGTTCAGTCAGCAAAAACAAGACTGGGAGTTGACTGTGGCTCAGATCATGAACTCCTTATTGCCAAATTCAGACTTAAATTGAAGAAAGTAGGGAAAACCACTAGACCATTCAGGCATGACCTAAATCAAATCCCTTATGAATATATAGGGGAAGTGACAAATAGATTCAAAGGATTAGATCTGATAGACAGAGTGCCTGATGAACTATGGACGGAGGTTCATGACATTGTACAGGAGGCAATGATCAGGACCATCACCAAGAAAAAGAAATGCAAAAAAGGCAAAATGGTTGTCTGAGGAGGCCTTACAAATAGCTGAGAGAAGAAGAGATGTGAAAGGCAAAGGAGAAAAGGAAAGATATGTCCATTTGAATACAGAGTTCCAGAGAATAGCAAGGAGAGATTAGAAAGCCTTCCTCAGTGATCAGTGCAAAGAAATAGAGGAAAACAATAGAATGGGAACAACTAGAGATCTCTTCAAGAAAATTAGGGATACCAAGGGAACATTTCATGCAAAGAAGGGCAAAATAAAGGACAGAAATGGTATGGACCTAACAGAAGCAGAAGATATTATAAGAAGAGGTGGCAAGAATACACAGAGGAACTGTACAAAAAAGATCTTCATGACCCAGATAATCACAACAGTGTGATCACTCACCTAGAGCCAGACATCCTGGAATGTGAAGTCAAGTGGACCTTAGGAAGCATCACTACGAACAAAGCTAGTGGAGGCGATGGAATTCCAATTGAGCTATTTCAAATCCTAAAACACGATGCTGTGAAAACACTGCACTCAGTATGCCAGCAAATCTGGCAAGCTCAGCAGTGGCCACAACACTGGAAAAGGTCAGTTTTCATTCCAATCCCAAAGAAAGGCAATGCCAAAGAATGTTCAAACTACCGCACAAGTGCACTCATCTCACACATTACTTAGCATTACTAGCAAAGTAATGCTCAAAATTCTCCAAGCCAGGCTTCAACAATACGTGAACTGTGAACTTGCAGGTGTTCAAGCTGGATTTAGAAAAGGTATAGGAACTGGAGAGCAAATTGCCAACATTCAACGGATCACCGAAAAAGCAAGAGAGTTCCAGAAAAAGATCTGCTTTAGACTACACCAAAGACTTTGACTGTATGGATCCTCACAAACTGCGGAAAATTCTTTAAGAGATGGGAATACCAGACCACCTGACCTGCCTCCTAAGAAATCTGTATGCAGCTCAAGAAGCAATAGTAAAAACTGGACATGGAACAGACTGTTTCCAAATCGGGAAAGGAGTATATCAAGGCTGTATTTTGTCACCCTGCTTATTTAATTTATATGCAGAGTACATCACGCGAAATGCCAGGCTGGATGAAGCACAAGCTGGAATCAAGATTGTCGGGAGAAATATCAATAACTTCAGATACGCAGATGACACCACCCTTATGGCAGAAAGTGAAGAAGAACTAAAGAGCCTCTTGATGAAAGTGAAAGAGGAGAGTGAGTGAAAAAGTTGGCTTAAAGCTTAACATTCAGAAAACTAAAATCATGGCATCCAGCCCCATCACTTCATAGCAAATAGATGGGAAAACAATGGAAACAGTGTCAGGCTTTACTTTTGGGGGCTCCAAAATCACTGCAGATGGTGACTGAAACCATGAAATTAAAAGACTCTTGCTCCTTGAAAGAAAAGCTAAGACCAACCTAGGTGATACTAAAAAGCAGCAACATTGCTTTGCCGACAAAGCTCTGTCTAGTCAAAGCTATGGTTTTTCTAGTAGTCATGTATGGATGTGAGAGTTGGACTATAAAGAAAACTGAGCACCAAAGAATTGATGCTTTTGAACTGTGGTGTTGGAGAAGACTCTTGAGAGTCCCTTGACTTGCAAGAAGTTCCAACCAGTCCATCCTTAAGGCAATCAATCCTGAATATTCATTGGAAGGACTGATGTTGAAGCTGAAACTCCCAATACTTTGGTCACCTGATGCAAAGAACTGACTCACTGACAGAGACCCTGATGCTGGGAAAGATTGAAGGTGGGAGGAAAAGGGGATGACAGAGGATGAGATGGTTGGGTGACATCACTGACTCGATGGACATGAGTTGAGTAAGCTCTGGCATTTGGTGATGGACATGGTGGCCTGGCATGCTGCAGTCCCTGGGATCTCAAAGAGTCATACACAACTGAGCAACTGAACTGAACTGAGAAAACGAGGAATGCCAGTTTCCTTTTCATCATCATCTAAACCTGGAGCAGGTTTTCTTTCTTTTTTAGCTGTTTTTTGAGTGTTTGATCCCCTGAGGCAGAGAAACCCAGCATTCTGTCATCTAGCCATCTGTCCAAAAGTGCTCTTTACCTGAGAAAAGCTGTCTACTAAGTAGCCCTAAAGGTTGACGTCACTCTCTTTTGCTGAGCTCCCTGGCAACAAAGTATCATGAGGCAGTTCATCCCAAGCAAATACAATCTATTATCATTCCAGGTGATACAAAGTCATTTGGTATCACTCAGTACGCAAAGGTGAGCATTCCACTGCATCTCTCAAAGTGCTTAGAGAGAACGCAGATGACTCAGGGGTCTTGCCATATGCTCCTTGGCCCTGAGCTGCTGTGGCAGTTCCAGTAAAATCTGCTCTTGGCTTCCAGCCAGCCAGGAGCCTGTTTACAGCTACTATTCTGGTCTTTGAACTGTTGGCCAGCTCCAGCTTTTGCTCTTCACGCTAATGCCCTGCCGTCCCCAGAGGTAACTAGGTGCCTATATAAAGCTGCTTATAGTCACTCTCCCAGCTCGAGCTCTGTCTCCCTTCCACTTCAACTCTCTTGACTCATCTGGTTTCTCTCCCATTAATTGAACTCTCTTTCTCTGCATATGTCCTTCAGATTGAGACATTAGCTGCATGCTTTTTTTTTGGCTGTGCTGGGTCTTTGTTGCTTCATGGAGTTTTCTCTAGTTGTGGGGCTACTCTCTAGTTGCAGTGCATTGGCTTTTAATTGCGGTGGCTTCTCTTGCTTTGGAGCGTGGGCTGTAGGCAAGAGGGCTTCGGTTGTTGTGGTTCCTGGGCTGTACAGCAGACTCAGGAATTGTGACACATGAGCTTAGCTGCCCCGAGGCATGTGGGACTATCCCGTACCAGGGATCAAACCTGTTTCTCCTGCGTTCACATGCAGATTCTTTACCACCAAGCCACCAAGGAGGACCCTGGCTGGATGGTCTTACCTGATTTTTGTTTGCTCATTTCTGCCCCCAGATGCTGCCTCTTGGGCTATTCTTTCAGAGACTCAGCATTAGCACCCAAGGCCATCGCTGGCCCTTTCAGTACCATCTAGCAAGTATCCCAAGCTACTGCTTGGGAGAGAATGTAGATGGGTGCTCATCCATGAGCCCACGCCAAAAAGTTAAAACAAATGCAATAAAAGGAATGTACTCAGTATCTGTGCAACAATATAAATCTCACATCTTATCATCTTAGGGCAGACTGTAAACCTAGAAATAGTGTAAAGGGAATCAATATGGTGCTCTTAAATGCTCTGGGCTCTGCACATGGCCAACACATCAGCAAGAAGAAGATGTTGTGTCCAGATGAGTGGGCAAAAGGTGAAGGCAGGCTTGATTTTGCCAGTTTTATTATAAAATTTTTTTTTTTTTAAGCTGATCATGAACTACCTTAGGAAGCTTCCTAAGTCTTCTGCTTGTCTGTAAACCCAAGTTCTGCCTTTATGCCTTTTTGGGGCAGTGAATATTATGGGATAGCTTAGAGATTCCCTCAGATATGCAGACAAGTAAAGTGTTACTCGCTCAGTAGTGGCTCTTTGGGACCCATGGACTGCCACATGCCAGGCTTCCCTGTCCAACTCCTGGAGTTTGCACAACTCATGTCCATTGAGTCAGAGATGCCATTTAACCATCTCATCCTGTGTTGTCTCTTTCTCCTCCTGCCCTCTGTCTCTCCCCGAATCAGAGTCTTTTCCAATAAATGGGTTCTTTGCATCAGGTGGGTCAAAGTATTAGAGCTTCAGCTTCAGCATCAGTCCTTCCAATGTATATTCAAGACTGATTTTCTTTAAGATTGATTGGTTTGATCTCCTGGTAGTCTAAAGGACTCTCAAGAGTCTTCTCCAGTACCACAATTCAAGAGCATGAATTCTTTGGATCTCAGCCTTCTTTATGGTCCAACTCTCACATCCACATATGACTACTGGAAAAGCCACAGCTTTGACTATAGGGACCTTTGTCGGCAAAGTGATGTCTCTCCTTTTTAATATGCTAAAATTGTCCTAGCTTTTCTTCTAAGGAGCAAGGGTCTTTTAATTTTATGGCTGCAGTCACTGTCTGCAGAGATTCTGGAGCACAAGAAAATAAAATCTGTCACTGTTTCTACTTTTTCCCCCCACCTATTTGCCATGAAGTGATGGGACTGATGCCATGATCTCAATTTTTGGAATGCTGAGTTTTAAACCAACTTTTTCACTCTCTTTTTTCACCTTCATCAAAAGACTTTTTAGTTCCTTTTCACTTTATGCCATAGGGGTGATATCATTTGCATATATGAGATTATTGATATTACTTCCAACAATCTTAATTCCAGTTTGTGATTCAGTCAGCCTGGCATTTTGCATGATGTTCTCTGCATAGAAGTTAAATAAGCAGAGTAACAATGTACAGCCTTGACATACTCCTTTCCCAATTTTGAACTAGTCCATTGTTCCATGTCCAGTTCTAACTGTTGCTTCTTGATCTGCATACAGGTTTCTCATGAGACAAGTAAGGTGGCCTGGTATTCCCATCTCTTGAAGAATTTTCCACAGTTTGTTGTGATCCACACAGTCAAAGACTTTAGCATAGTCAATGAAGCAGAAGTAGATGTTTTTATGCTTTTTCTATGATCCAGTGGATGTTGGCAATTTGATCTCTGGTTCTTCTGCCTTTTCTAAATCTATCTGAAAGTTCTCAGTTCACATACTGCTGAAGCCTAGCTAGAAGGATTTTGAGCATTGCCTTTGCTAGCACGTGAAATGAGAGCAATTGTATGGCAGTTTGAACATTCTTTGGCATTTCCTTTCTTTGGGATTGGAATGAAAACTGATCTTTTCCAGTCCTGTGGCCACTGCTGAATTTTCCAAATTTGCTAGCATATTGAGTACAGCACTTTCACAGCATCATCCTTCAGGATTTGAAATAGCTCAGCTGGAATTCCATCACCTTCACTAGCTTTCGTAGTGATGCTTCCTAAGGCCTATTTGCCTTCACACTCCAGGATGTCTGACTCTAGGTGAGTTACCACATTATTGTGGTTATCTGCGTCATTAAGGCCGTTTTTGAATAGTTCTTCTTTGTATTCTCACCACCTCTTCTTAATCTCATCTGCTTCTCATTGGTCCTTACCATTTCTGTCCTTTATTGTGCCCATCTTTGTGTGAAATGTTCCCTTGGTGTCTCTGATCTTCTTAAGAAGATCTCTAGTCTTAATCATTCCATTGTTTTCCTTTATTTATTTATTTATTTATTTTGCATTTTTCCCTTAGGAAGCTTTCTTATCTCTCCTTGCTATTCTCTGGAACCATGTATTCAAATGGGTATATCTTTCCTTTTCTCCTTTGCCTTTTGCTTCTCTTCTTTTCCCAACTATTTGTAAGGCCTCCTCAGACAACTGCTTTGCCTTATTGCCTTCTTGCATTTCTTTTTCTTGGATATGGTTTTGGTCACCACATCTTGTACAATGGTACAACCCTCCATCCATAGTTCTTCAGGCACTCTGTCAACCAGATCTAATCCCTTGAATCTATTTCTCACTTCCACTGTATAATCCTAAGAGATTTGATTTAGGTCATACCTGAATAGCCTAGTGGTTTTCCTTACTGTCTTCAATTTAAGCCTGAATTTTGCAATAAGGAGCTGATAATCTGAGTCACAGTCAGCTCCAGTCTTGTTTTTGCTGACTGCATAGAGCTTCTCCATTTTCGGGTGCAAAGAACATAATCAATCTGATTTCAGTATTGACCATCTGGTGATGTCCATGTGTAGAGTCATCTCTTGTGCTGTTGGAAGAGGGTGTGTGCTATGACCAGTGTGTTCTCTTGGCAAAACTCTGTTAGCCTTTGTCCTGCTTCATTTTGTACTCCAAGGTCAAACTTGCCTATTACTCCAGGTATCTCTTGATTTCTTACTTTTGCATCCCAATCTCCTGTAATGAAAAGGACATCTTTTTTGGTGTTAGTTCTAGTAGGTCTTGTAGGTCTTCATAGAACCATTCAACTTCAGCTTATTCAGCGTTAGCAGTTTGGACTTAGATTTGGATTCCTGTGAAGATGAATGGCTTGACTTGGAAACAAAGCAAGATCGTTCTGTCATTTTTGAGATTGCATCCAAGTACTGCATTTTGGACCCTTTTGTTGACTATGAGAGCTACTCCATTTCTTCTAAGAGATTCTTGCCTACAGTAGTAGATACAATGGTCGTTTGAATTAAATTTGCCCATTCCCATCCATTTTAGTTCATTGATTCCTAAAATGTTGATGCTTATTCTTGCCATCTCCTGCTTGACTTTAATCAGTTTACTTTGATTCATTGACCTAACATTCCAGGCTCCTATGCAATATTGTTCTTTACAGCATCAGACTTTGCTGTCACCACCAGAAGCCTCCACAACTGAGTGTCATTCTTCTTTGGCCCAGCCTCTTCATTCTTTTTGGAGCTATTTCTCCATTGTTTCCCTGTAGCATATTGAAAACCTACCAACTTGGTGAGCTCATCTTCCAGTATCATCTTTTTGCCTTTTCATGCTGTTCATGGGGTTCTCGAGGCAAGGATACAGGAATGGTTTGCCATTCCCTTCTCCAGTGGACCATGTTTGAATGGTTATAATACATAGAACCTTTCATTAACTGTTAAGTGCCTACCAGGCACTGTCCTTGGCACCTGATGAACATCAGTTAGGAAAACAGACAAAGATCTCTGCAATAATGGAGTTCGAATCATTAAAAAATTATGTTTTCAGGACTCTCTGGATGGTCAGTGGCTAAGACTCTGTACTCCCAATGAATGGGGCCTGGGTTCAATCCATGATCGGGAAACCTAGATCCCACGTGCTGCAACTAAGAGTCTGCTTGTCACAACTAAAGATCTAGCATGCTGCAACAGAGATGGAAGATCCTGCCTGCTGCAACTAAGACCTGGTACAGCCAAATAAATAAATACTTTTTTTATTTATGTTCTTAAGAGCCTTTAATTGCATAGACAAAGTTTAACATATGATGTGAAGTTTAAAAAAAAAGCAAGGTACGAAATTATATATTCAGCAGGATCTTTATATATTCCTGTGAAAGTGTTAGTTGCTCAGTAGTGTCCAACTCTTTGTGACCCCATGGACTGTAGCCCACCAGGCTCCTCTTTCCATGGGATTCTCCAGGCAAGAATACTGGAGTGGGTAGCCATTTTCTTTTCCAGGGGTCTTCCCGACCCAGTGATCGAACCCATGTGTCCTGTCCTACAGGAGGATTCTTTACACACTGAGCTATTGGGAGAGCCCCATAATTCCTTTAAAACTTAAATCCTTCATAGAAGCTGTCTCTACGTCTGTATTTTTTAAATTATTTTCAGTAAACAACTTATATCGACAGATAAACAGTATAACAGGTAAGACAGTGAGTAACACCCCCATCTAAGCCATGGGAATCTGGAACTTTCATCCTAAAAACTCCTACTCTGTGTTCCTCATAAGTAATATCACTTTTTTTTAAGTATAAGTTTCCCAATCTACAAAGCTCTTTTCAGCATTTCTTTATCTGTCAGTTGAGAAGAGCAAGCAGTAACCTGCCATGAACAATTGCTGCTCCATGTTAAATGTGTCTGAGGCTGATAAGTTAACAAGTTGATGGGTCAACGTAAACTGCATTTTGAGGTATCACATATTTTAATACCCAGGGAATTATTCATATAATGCTACTTGTATACAATGTAGACTGAGCATCTGTGAGCATGATACACACACACACACACTTACACATACACCCCAAAGAATAAAAAAACAATGATAGCCAGGTGACAAAGATTTCCTAAAACAATCCTAATATCATTGAATTTTCTTATTACCAATACAGATACCATTTAAAGTAAACATTCTTTCATTTTTATCCCTTTGTGAGACTTCAACCAAATAGATATTTAAATACTAGGAGAAAAAATACCACGTGTTGTAATTTTGGATTTAGAACCTAGGGTCTAATTTAAACAAAGGAATGGTATATAAACGTTCATTGTTGTTGTTTAGTCAAGCCCAACTCTTTGTGAACCCAAGGACTGTAGCCCTCCAGGCTTCTCTAGCCATGGGATTTCCCAGGCAGGCATACTGGAGTGGATTGCCATTTTCTTCTCCAGTGGATCTTCCCGACCCAAGTATCTAATATCCGTCTCCTGCCCTGGCAGGTGGATCCTTTACCACCGAGCCACCTGAGATTCCAATAACTGTTTATGGAGTAATGTAAATAGAGAGTCTTACATTTATTATCACAAAGTGAAAGTTGCACAGTCATGTCCTACTCTTTACAACTGCATGGACTATAGCCCACCAGGCTCCTCTGTCCATGGAATTCTCCAGGCAAGAATACTGGAGTGGGTAGTCATTCCCTTCTCCAGGGTATCTTCCCCACCCAGAGATCAAACCCAGGTCTCCCGCTTGCACGTGGATTCTTTACCAGCTGAGCCGCCAGGGAAGGCTTATTATCCCAAACAGATTGTCAAAAGTGTGCATGCATGCTTGCTGAGGCACTTCAGCCGTGTCCGACTCTTTGCAACCCCATGGACTGTAGCCCACCAGGCTCCTCTGTCCAAGGGGTTCTCCAGGCAAGAATACTGGAGTGGGTTGCCATGCCCTCCTCCAGGGGATCTTCCCAACCCAGGGATCAAACCCAAATCTCTTATAGCTCCTGCATTGGCAGGTGGGTTCTTTACCACTAACACATACAAATGTAGCCAATTACTCTACTGTAACTTTCCCATATACCTGCTTATCTTAAACACACACACATACAAATGAAGTTGAGAAACTAAGCTGAGCATGATGAAGAAGGTGCCTCGATGGCATAAGAAGTCAGGTGAAAATGAGCAATAGCAACAATGATATAAAAGATCAGAAATGGTAACATCTCAGCCCTGGTGAGTGAGTGAGGAGGTGGTAGAGAATAGAGGGAGTGTGGGTATGGAATTTTTTTTAAATATGTAGAACTGGTCAATGAGTACCTTTGAAGAAGAAAAAAAAAACCTCAAATACTTGATTAACACTGAAAATAGAATAAGTTAAAGATTATCTGTCTAATATACACATTGTATGTATATGTCTGTGTGTTCAGTCACTTCACTCGTGTCCAGCTCTTTGAGATCCCATGAACTGTAGCCCCCAGGCTCCTCAGTCCATGGGATTCACTGAGCAAGAATACTGGAATGGGTTGCCATGGTCTCCTCCAAGAGATTTTCCCAACCAAGGGATCGAATCCATGTCTCCTGAATTGCAGACAGATTCTTTACTGCTGAGTCACCAGAGACGTCCAAAATACACACTACTATATATAAAATAGGTGAGTATTTTTAGTTATCTAAAATAGATAACTATACTGTATAGCACAAGGAACTCTATTCAATACTCTGTAATGACCTATGTGGGAAAAGAATCTAAAAAAGACTAGACATATGTAAATGTACAACTGATTCACTTTGCTGTACATATGAAACTAACACAACATTGTAAATCAATTATACTCTAATAAAAATTTTTTAAAAAGATTATCTGTCTAAACAAAAGATTTGCTTTCAGGGCAAATCTCATAAACCAAAAGACTTGCTTTCAGAGCAAAGCTCGTGACAGCATGAAAGGCTAGATGGCAGATTCGACTTACTGCAGTGGGTCAAAGTAGTTTTTCAGTGAGTGTTGACAACGTGTACTGCCCTCCCAACAGGGTGGCTAGAAGCAGGAGTCACTATGGGAGGACAGGAAAGTGACACTAAAGACTGTTCAAATTTTGTTCCAGACTGCTAGCTAAAAGAAAAGCAGTCCCTTTCATTGTGCGTGTGTGCACGCTAAATCACTCAGTCATGTCCAACTCTTTGCGACCCCATGGCCTGTTGCCCACCAGGCTTCTCTGTTCTTGGGATTCTCCAGGTAAGAATACTGGAGTGGGTTGCTATGCCCTCCAGGGCAGATCCCCTTCAGGGGATCTTCCCGACCCAGGGATCAAATTCTCATCTCCTGCATTGCAGGCAGATTCTTTAGTCACTGAGCCACCTAGGAAGCCCAACCTTTTTCATCCCAGAGGTTCAAAGACTTACTAAGGTATATGACATGTGAACAAGCCAGGCATAGAGAAACATTGTCAGGGTCAGAGAGTCTGTAAAGGCATGCCACCAAGGGCTTGACTGTGAGTACAGAGGTGGAGGAGAAGGGGATGGCAGTCACTGGGGAGTATATATAGATTCCAGTCCCTAAATAGCTTGACCTTGTACCATGCAAGGAACGCAGTGAGAAGAGGAAGGGCAAAGGACAGGGACACAGATTATTTTTTCCTATTGTGTTCATCTTGCCTTTTTGTTTTATTGGGTGTATTTCTTAACATAACAGCAACACAGATTAACATATGTTTATTGTAGAAAATACATAGATGCAGAATAACACAAAAATAGAAGTAAATACCACCTGTAAGCTCATCCTTCAGAGATACTCAACTTGAACATTCTGACATGTACCCATCCAGCTGTCATTTTTTTCTCAATGAATGAAGTTGCTTGTTTCTTTTTTTCCCATGGGGAATCATTGTGAATATACTGCTTTGCAACCTGCCTCTTAAATTTTAAATAAAATCCTCATCATCTGGCAGTGCCATTAAATATTTTTTCTGAAATACGATCTTTTTGTTGTTTGTTTTGTTTTGTCTTTGGCTACACTGTGCAGCATCCAGGATTTTAGTTCCCTGACCAGGGGGCCAAGCCTCCTGCAGTGGTAGCACAGAGTCTGAACCACTGGACTGTCTGGGAAGTCCCTAAGACATGGTTTTTACTGGCTGCATGCCTTGCTGTCACATGAATGCCTTCCTATTTAGCCAACTATGACCACACTTGCATTTCAACAGTTTCTGACCTACACACAGTGTGCGATGTGTTCTGTTATTCAGTCGCTAAGTCACGTCCAACGTGTTGTGACCCACGGACTGAAGCACCCCAGGCTTCCCTGCTGTCATCATTTCCCAGTTTGCTGAAGTTCATGGCCACTGAGTCGGTGATGCCATCCAACAATCTTGCCCTCTGTCACCCCTTCTCCTTTGCCTTCATTCTTTCCCAGCATCAGGGTCTTTTCCAGTGAGTCAGCTCTTTGCATCAGGTAGCCAAAGTAATGGAGCTGCAGCTTCAGCATCAGTCCTTCTGATGAATATTCAGGGTTGATTTCCTTTAGAATTGACTGGTTTGATCTTGCAGTCCAAGGGACTCTCAAGAGTCTTCTCCAACACCACAGTTCAAAAGCATCGATTCTTTGGCACTCAGCCTTCTTTATGGTCCAACTCTCATATCTGTACATGACTACTGGAAAAACCATAGGTTTGACTATATGGACCTTTGTCAACAAAGTGATGTCTCTGTTTTTTAAAACACTGTCTAGTTTTGCCATAGCTTTTCTTCCAAGCAGCAAACATCTTTTAATTCCATGATTTATTAATTTCATGATTGCAGTCACTATCACTGATTTTGGAGCCCAAGAAAAGAAAATCTTACCCTCACACATAGGACTGTAATGAGTCTCTTTTTTCTTTTCTTCCAGATAGGTTTCTTGAAGTGAAACTAGGTGAATGGTTGTGCATATCTTTCAGGCATTTGATATTTGATGTCAAACTGTCCTCCAGAGAAGTCTACTGCTCTATATTTTATCAGTAACGTATGAGCCTGTCCATTCACCCTGCATCCTCAGTCACATTAAATATCACAATATTACAGTGAAAAGAATCTGTTGGGTTTATTTATGTGTAAGTGTTATACTGCAGTTTCAGCTGCAATTTTTTAAATTATTGGTGAGGTTTCTCTTACAAGTATTCATGTCTTGTGTTGTAACATAAAGTAAAACAAGTGCAATTTTCCCTTACCCACATTCTTTTTATAAAGTTTTTTGTTGTGGAACACTTTAAAAATCTTTATTGAATTTGTTACGATACTGCTTCTGTTTTAAGCTTTAGTTTTCTGGCCATGAGGCATGTGAGCTCTTAGCTCCCCAACCAAAGATTGAAGCTGCATCCCTTGCCTTGGAAGGCAAAGTCTTAACCACTGGGCCACCAGGAAAGCCCCTCTAATAATACACATTATTTTATACAAAAGCAGATAGGGACACTTATCTCCACTCCTTCCCAAAGCCTACAGTAGTATTTTCCTCACCATCATTTTTCCCACTTGTGGTTGATGGTTAATAACAATGGGAGAGGGAAAAATAACAAAAGAGAATGTCAAACATTTGGATGCAAGAAGAGACTTATATTTCAACTTCGGTGTCCCTAAAGGAGGGGGCTAGTCAAGGAGCGAGTGAATATTTGTAAGGGGATAGCAGAAATACTCAGAAGTCGGGGTTAGGAAACATGCAATCTTTGCACTCCCTCTTCCCAGCCCACAGCCCGGAGCTGCTCCTCCCAGGAGAGAAGGTAGGTGGTTACATAGAGATGAACGTGGAACTAGTCCTCGTATCCAAGGAAGCGCCCAAGCCAAGATGCTTGACTGGCTTCTGTCCAGCTCAGCATTGTCAATGGTAAAGTGTCTTGGTCTGAACAAAAAAACATGTGGTCACTGTATCGGATAGAATTGTGTCACTCAAAAAATATCCACTTGGAACCTCAGAATGTGACCTTATCTGGAATGATCTTTGCAAATGTAGTGAAGGTAAGAAACTCGAAGGGAGACCATCTTGAATTAGGCCCTTAATCCCACAAAAAGAGACCTTATACAAGACAGAAAGGGGAAGACACAGGCACAGTGGGGAGGGCCTTGTGACAACTGAGGCAGGAAATGGAGACTACATTGCCCCAAGTCAAAAGACATCAGGGATGGCCAGAAGCCACTAGAAACCAAGAGAGAAGCATGGACTGCCTTACCCCTCCAGAGGGAACTCACCCTGCCAGCATCTTGATTTAAAATGTTCGCCTCTAGAACTGTGAGAAAATAAGTTTCTGCTGTTCTAAGCCACCTGCTTCGCAGTACTTCGAGACAGCAGCCTCAGGCAGGTAATACCATCACCCTACTTCGAAGAGGCTGTTGGGGGTTCAAGACAGCAGTGCATTGTCCCGGCTTTATCACTGTTCAGTCGCTACGCTGTGTCCAGCTCCTTGTGACCCGGGGGATTGCAGCACACCAGGCTTCTCTGTCCTTCACTATCTCCCGGAGTTTGCACAAACTCAGTGGTAAAGGATGCTCCCATCAGCGTTCTTTATCCTCTCAGCTCCAGAACTCAGTTTCTGGGTTTCCACACCCAGCCCTCCCCAGCATGAGCAGAAGATGGGAAAAGATACCTCTGGAGAAGCCGACTATCCTGTTTAGTAGCCCTACTGCACTCTCTCTTGTGAGCTTGGCAAATCAGCAAGCTTGCCCATGCAGACACAACACTCAGGCATGTTTCCATGCCACCCTCTTAACTACAAACAGACACAAAATTATCATAAATGGAAACAAATTCAGAGAATTAGGAGCCTGGTATGCAGAGATTTGCAAGTCAGTGGAGCCCCGCATTCTTGAGGAAGCCAGCCTTCCTTTCCATGGCCCCAAATCCCTCTATCTCGCTCTGGATTCCTAGGGTATGACTAGCTGCCTTAGTCCTGTGGCATTTACAAGAATTTTATTATCTAGTTTCCTCTCTCTTTCAGACGCTGAGCTTTATACATTTAAAAAATTTTTATTGGTGTATAGTTGCTTTACAATGTTATGTTCGTTTCTGCTGTACCGCAAAGTGAATCGGCTATACATATACATATAGCCACTCTTTTAAGATTTCTTTCCCATTTAGGTCACCGTAGGGCATTGAGTAGAGTTCCCTATGTTGTAAGTAAGTTCTCATTAGTTATCTATTTTACACATAGTATCAAAAATGTATATGTCAACCCCAGTCTCCCAATTCATCCCATACCCCCCTTCCTGCCTTGGTGTTCATACATTTGTTTTCTATGTCTGTGTCTCTACTTCTGCTTTGCAAATAGGTTCATCTACACCATTTTTCTAGATTCCACATGCATGCATTAATATACAATATTTGTCTTTCTCTTTCTGACTTCATTCTGTATGACAGCCTCGAGGTCCATCCATATCTCTGCAAATGGCACAATTCTGTTCTTTTTGATGGCTGAGTAATATTCCATTGTTCTTCCCCACAGCACTGACTCTTAACAAGAATCTCCATAAATATGACTAAAGATGAGACTTGAGGTCCAGTACATTCCCTCCCACCCACAACACACACACACACATAGCTTCAGCATAATCTTGATAAATTAACCATCAAAACCATGTTCATAGAGTCCCCATGGCTTGACACAACATTTGCAAGTGTGTCCATGGATTGAGTGCTTCCAGATGCCCAGTATGCAGCTAAGAGACTGACTCAAGGTTGTAACATTCGGTCTTTGTAGAAACCTGGAAGCTAAGAACTGCCATGATCCCCCATTTTGCAGGTTAAGAAACCAAAGCTCCCTAAGGCTTCTCAACCCACCCAGGATCACACAGACTAAATTCAGGCTCTGGCAATTTAACTCTAGATCCTGGGCCCTTCAATCTCAAGGCAGATTCTTCTTCTGACATTATATGGATCATCCTATCCAGCAATAAGACTCATCCTCCCCTTCTCCATTGACAGCATCCATAGCACCAGACATTACAGGCATGCACAGGTTAAATCTAAAGGATGAGAGGGAATTCACTGGCCAGTGTCATAGGTGGGGCTCCCAACCGGGGAGTGGAGAGCAGCCAAGCTCAAAGCTTTACACAGAATCCCTCCAGACCCCACTGAGGTCCAGAAAGATCTGAGCCAGTAGGATTTCCAATTACTGCTCCTGTGCAGTGATGAGACTTAATTTGAAGAGTGAAGAGCACAAGAAGAGAAAGGAATAATCAATTCTCGTTTGCACAAACTCAGGCTACCATGATCTCTTCCAGAGAGCAGTACAGATTGAATATAAAATCTTGGTGGTGGGGACTTCCCTGGCAGCACAGTGGATAGGAATCCACCTGCCAGTGTAGAGGACATAGGTTCATTCCCAGTCTGGGAAGATCCTATGTGCTGCAGGGCAACTGAGCCTATGCACCTCAACTGCTGAGCCCATGCTCTAGAGCCCGTGAGCCACAGGCTCACTGTGAACTGCTGAGCCTGTGTTCCAGAACCAGAGAAGCCACCACAGTGAGGATCCCATGCACTTTGGGACTGAGCACGCAAGTATGGGGCAGGTTGCAATAGGATCCATGCGTCTCGAAGTCCATTAAGATCATCTCTTGTTCCTCAACAAGTAGCAGGGTAAAACACTGCAAATTCACAGCTATCAGCCTGATAGCACAGCCCCAGACCACTGCTTCCCTTCAACTTCAACCCACAAAGGTGTAGAGAGATGGAAACCACAGTGTCAGCATGACGCCTACAGATTAAATGCAAAATATAAAAGTTCTTCCCTCTTTTCCTCAAAAGGAAGGAACGAAGCTAAAGGACAAAATGGACTTAGCCACTGTAACTCAGTTCCTATTTTCGGGGCCAAGCTGACTTTGAATAACAGCTTTGAGGAAGTTGTTCAAGACATTTGATAGTTCTGGCCACTTTCCAATCTTCTGTCAGCATTGGGTGGTAGACAGTAGACAAGTTTTTGGTGTTGTTTAGTCACTCAGTCATGTCTGACTCTTTGCAAACCCATGGACTGCAGTAAACCAAGCTCTTCTGTTCATTGGATTCTCCAAATATACTAGAGTGGGTGGCCATTTCCTTCTCCAGGGGATCTTCCTAATCAAACCCATGTCTCCTTCAAGTCTCCTGCACTGCAGGCAGATTCTTTACCTCCAAATCACCAGGGAAGCCCTTAGAATGAGACAAACTCACCTTTGACACTTTACATCTGAGCCCCACTGTCCTCATCTGTAATATTCAAGGTTTGGCTTAGATCAGGGTTTGCACACCAGAATCTCTTATCTACTGATTTCATTGGTCTGCATTGTCAAAATAGTTTAAATATCATTGCTCAATGTGTAGCTGAGAAATAGTCTTTTTTAGAATCTATTTTTTTTTCTTTTTTAGAATCTATATGCAATGAAGACTATTTTTCCTTTTACAGATAAAACTAAGTAGAATGAGCAGCATTCTTTTAAAATTCTCAGTAGAGATGACTATTTTTTGAAGGCAGTACTTTGAGAGAGGAATCAAAATAATACCAGCTGGAACTATAACTGTCTTATTTGTGATAGTGAAGTCCTCTGCTAACTCACCAAGCATTCAACCAAATATCACATTTCAAAGCCTCTCATTCAACCTTGGGTATAAACATGTGTCCACACTGCCAGATATTTGCCAAACTTCAATGAATGATATAAACTTGTAGAAGCCACCACGACATATACCTTTTTGTGAAGCATCTTTTGAAATAAACCTATGAAGTCTCTCAAATCAAGACACTCTGTAGAAAGTGCTGATCATCACTTGTTAAAAAAATTAATGTATGCAGTACTATAGGTGCTGTAGGTGAGAAAGTACTTATCAGTGAATGCTTTCCACAGTCCCAAACTTAAGAAAATGCACTTGCAGCTCTTCAGGTTGTTAGTTCTGTGTTATTTACTGTGCAAGGGCTTCCTCCTTTTCTCTCACTTTGGTACAGGGAAGTGTTGATCTTGCTGGGAGGCAGAGCTGGAAGGTAGGATAGACACTCTGCACAGATGAGCCTTTCCTGGAAAATGTGGCGATTAGAGGGATTCTCTAGGTCTGCACATGGCGCCACTTCCTTCCTGTTGCGTTCACACATTGCTCTTTCTTCTGTATCACTACCCTGCCGTGACTGCTCTAAATTAACTGCTAGGAATTGAGTTTTACTATTTTATCTCTTACATTAAGGTCTTCGGTCCATTTTGTGTTGATTTTTGTATGTGGTGTGAGCATTTGTTATATCTTGACACTATGTTAAAACCTCCATTTCAGCATCCTGAGCATTAAGTAAATCAATTATATTTTTGTACGTAGAAGTGGCTGAAAATATCTAAGCCATTAAAGAAAAATATTTCAAGCACATTAAAATATTTATTTGTTATAAAAATTAAAGTAGTTACTAGTGTGTGCATTATAAGTCATCCTTATGTATTAGAAGAGACCTCCTAAGATATTTATTGAGCAATAGATTATTGACTTTATTTGACTTAGTATTTTTACTTAAAAACAATGCAAACAGCATTTCTTTAAAAGTCATAATACATAACTTTTAATGCATTTAGTTTATTTTAACACTCAATAACTAATTTCTTTAAGGAAAAAACTTTACAAATTAGCATATTGTCCTTATGGCTACAATCTACATTAGGCACATGTTAACAAATGTTATCATTCAAAATTATTCTTGCCAAAGTGTAGGTGCCTGACAAAGAGAAATAAACTTGTCACACTCTATTTCTTCTTAAATGAGGTCTTGGATAAGATAAAATGTTGGTAAATAGAACTGTTGGTAGACTGCCATTGGAACTCAATGCATTCAGAAATTCATGAAAACGAAGACACATCTAACTCAGTGGATGTGAGTTAGAAAAAATAGGGAAGGAAACTAGAGACAGAGATATATTTTTTGAAACAAAACTTATGACAAGGGACCTCCCTGGTGGTCCAGTGTTAAGAATCCACCTGCCAATGCAGTGGACACAGGTTCGATTCCTGGTCTGGAACTAAGACCCCACATGCAACAGGGCAACTGAATCTATGCACTACAACTACTGAGTCTGTGCTCTAGAGCACCAACTAGAAAAAGCCCTTGCACAGCAACAAAGATCCAGTGCAGCCAAAAATAAAATAGTTTTTTAAAAGCTTATGACAGAGGCACCCAAAAAGTAATAAAGGATATATAATTTTGGTGTTAGATTTCCTATGTCTGCAACTCAGTTCTACTACTGACCAGTTGTGTGAACTTGAGTGAGTTAGCCTCTGTAAAGCCTGTTTCTTCCTCTGTGAAATGGGTTTCCTAATACTCTCTGTCTCATAGGATTGCTATGAAGATTGAATGTGTTACTGCAGTTAGGATACAACTCAGTTCCTTTCTTATAGAGGACTCAATAAATGTTAGCTTTAGCATTTCTTCTTTTTATTTAGTATTTATTTCTTTCTCAAGTTATTTAATATTTTGAGTTACTAATATTTTGTTAAGAGGCCTATTTCAATTTAAAAAATCAGTATTAAATATTATCAAATGCTTTTCTTCATATATTAGGGAGAATGACCTTTATATATTAATAGCTTCATTTACTGATTTGCTAAACTATGTTAAAATTCCTATTTGAAAATCAGCCCTATGGACCTAAAATAAACCCTTCATTGGAGTGAGTTGTTTTTTTAACGTGTTATTGGAATCTATCTGCCAATATTTTATTTAGGCTTTTTGTCTAAAACAGTGTCATACTGTTTATGACTTTCTTTTTATGCTATCTTTGTTGCATTGTGAGGACTACTAATGCCAAAAAACTCATTTCGAAGCTTCCCCCTTTTCTGCTCTGAAACAGCCTGCATGGCCCTGGAGTTATCTTGTCCTTTAATGATTTGGTAGAACCTCCCTGAAAAGCCATCTGTGCCTGGGACTTTCCAAGGTTTCGCTTTCATAAACTTCTCTATTTTGTTTATATTATTTGTCTAGTTTATATTTCAGTTTTGTTTTGTTTTTTAAGCTTCAGGAACAGAAGGTTAGATTTATCAGACGCTTCAATTCATGGCACATTGTTATCATTGGTTACACAAGGCCCCTCTTATTTATTCTTTCAAAATATCTTTTCCTTTTTATCCCCACACTTCCTCCTTACCCTTCCCCCTCAAATAGGCAACCATTCTAATATGTTTCATGTATGTCTTGCTAAAAAGTAATATCCTTGCAAACGGTGCAGTGTTTTTCTGTGAGCCTGCATTCTCTGACATAAATGCTACTGTGTACTGCAGCGGTCCCACTGGATCATGGGATAATTGGGTTCAGGACCTCCATGGATACCAATGGGGTTTCTTCCCAAGTGGCATAGTGGTAAAGAGTTCACCTGCCAATGCAGGAGATGGGGGTTTGATCCTTGGGTTGGGAAGATCCCCTGGAGAAGGAAATGGTAAACTGCCCCAGTGTTTTTGCCTAGAAAATTCCATGGCCAGAAGAGCCTGGCAGGCTGCAATCCACGGGGTCACAAAGAGTCACAAAGCGTGCTCACAACTGAGCAATTGAGCACACACATGGGAACCAAGATCCGAAGATGCCCAAGTCCTTCGTATAAAACAGCACAGCACAGTTGGCCTTGCACATCCATGGGTGCAGGACTCATGGATCCAGAGAGCTGACTAGTACATCTTATTCTATTAATATTTGTTACCTTTTCTCCTCAAGCACTATGTTTAAGACTCATCCATGTCATTGTGCAAACATGGAACCCACGGCTTCTAACTGGTGTGATAAACTCCAGGATGAACATCCACTTGATTATATATCCCTACTCTTTCGGAGTTGAGCACCCAGGTTCCCTGATACCACACACACCTTTGTAACTAATATCCTTGTACCGAGCTCTTCTGTTGTTGTTTTTCAGTAGCTCAGTTGTGTCTGACTCTTTGCACCCTCATGGAGAGCAGCATACCAGGCTTCCCTGCTCTTCAAATCTCCCAGAGTTTGCTCAGATTCATGTCCATTGAGTCAATGATGCCATCTAACCATCTCATCCTCTGTCACTTCTTTCTCCTCTTGCCCTCAATCTTTCCAAGCATCAGGGCTTTTTCCAATGAGTCGACTCATCACATCAGGTGGCCATAGGACTGGAGCTTCAGCTTCAGCATCAGTCCTTTCAGTGAATCTTCAGGGTTGATTTCCTTTAGGGTTGACTGGTTTGATCTCCTTGTAGTCCAAGGGACTCTCAAGTCATTTAAGAACCTAATGGTGTCATTACTCAGCTGCTGGACTTCCTAATTACAAGGTGCTGTGCTGTGCTTAGTCGTTCAGTCGTGTCCAAATCAGAGGGTACCTGGCTGTTTAATCTGACCAAAATGCCCGAGCAGCCTATATTCCCACTAGCAGTGAACAAGGATTTCTATGCCCTGAACCCCACTGACTAATTGTCTGCTGTCAGTCCAATGGGTGTATACCATATACCCTTGTTACTTTAATTTTGATTTTTTTTCTCTTCAAACACCGATTCGCTTTTCAAGTGTCCTCATCAGTATCTTACCTATTTATATCCTTTGCTCACTTTCTAGTTGGACCTGCTGTATTTTTATTTTTGGTTTTCAAAAGTTTCTTGATTAATCTAAATATTAGTCTTTGGCTTGGATGTGGAAAATACCTTCCCTCATTCTGTCACTGATTTATCCATTTTAGTCATGATGATGCTTGTTGAATAAAAATCCTTTATTCTGATATAATCAAATATCTCAGGTTTCTAGTTTATCCTCTTGCTTTTGACAGTTTATTTTAAAAATATTTCTCTGTTCTGGGTAACAAAACTAGTGTCCTGTATTTTTTTCTATTAAATTTCTCCTTGAAGTTTAATTATCTCATTAAACTCATTTACTATTCACCTTTATTTGAGATGCCTGGAATGGATCTGGGCTTCCCCAGTGGCTCACAGGTAAAGAATTCACCTGCCAAAGCAGAAGATGCAGGTTCGATCCCTGGATTGGGAAGATGCTTTGGAGAAGGAAATGACAACCCTCTCCAGTATTCTTGCCTGGGAAATCCCATGAACAGAGGAGCCTGGTGGGCTACAGTCCATGGGGTCACAAAAGAGTCAGCCACAACTTAGTGACTAAACAACAGCAAGGCTTGAAACTATTAGATCCTCACTCCTAATGGCTCTTTTTCATGTTAAACTGTGATATGGTTGTAGTTATAAAGGCAACCAGTAGATCACAATTATTATAGTTGCTTCCTCCCCATTATTCAATTTTATATTTATCTTTATATTTTTACTTTAAATTTATTTTTACTCCTACCCTTTGCTTTATTCATTTGTTTATATTTATTTTTGCTTATAAATTATGTTTTGTGTCTTCACCAAAAGATCAGGAAATCAGCGTGTGTTCATGACCTCCATTTCATTCTCTATCACAATCACTTCAACATCATCAGGACTGATAACATTCTTACGTTCAGTCCCATCACAACATGTCGGTATCAGTCTAAATGGAATCCATTATGATGCTAGCCCTTTTATTGCGCTTTCGATTCTGGTTCCCAGCATCCCCCTACAGGTCCTAGCCCTCAGAAGAGAGGAGGTTTTGTCCCTGTCCCGTGAGGTTTCACTTCTGGGAGGGCTGAAAGAAATGTAGCAAATTTGGAAACTAGTGACTCTGGGTTTCAAGCCCTAGGCAGGAGGCTTGGTAGAAAATACAGAGTCCAAGAGCCTGTGGAGAAGCCACGTCCTGCAGCAGCAAGAAGGCAAAGCCGTGCCAGTGCGAAGGCCTTGTGTGAACGCGGCTGATGTGCCTTCCTGGGACTCAAGGATAATCTGGGCAGAGGCTTGGTGGAGGACATAAATCCTGCTTGAGAAGACAGAGACACTGAATCAGGAAAATCTGGGTTTAAGTGGTAAAGTGGTCACATGTGACCACCTCCCCTCCGCCCCCTCCCCCCACCCCCAGGCTAGATAGGCCTGGGAACATTTAGCTTACATCTGACATTAAAATGTGACTCAGTAGAAAAATACATTTTTGGGGGCAGATAAATAGCAAGGTCTGCTAAAACAGAAATGCAGGATTATAGATGTTTATATGATTCTCTTACTCTAATAGATACAGATGTGCAGTTTTGTCTTGAAAGAACGGAAGGCAAAGCTGGATAAAAGAAGGAAATATGTCCTCCCACAGCTACTTACAAGCTTTCTCAGAACAGAATTTAAACTCACAGTCATTCTCACCTTTCTATTCTCTCCTATAAAACACACACACACACACAACATACCCTGGGATTCCATATTCCACTTCCAAATGTCCAGAACCTCCACCCCCGAATCTTCAAGGGCTGAGATCCAGAAACACAAAATCACCTTGTCACAACTCTATCCTGTTGCCATCATCCAGAAGCCACATCTTCCTTCTCTGAATTCTCATGATATTTTATCTGTACCTCTTATGGAGCTTATCTCTTTCTGGCTTGTATCATAGTTGTTTACACGTATGAGACACCACGGTCCAGAGAAAAGAACCACTGTGAGCTTGAGAGTCAGACCTGTCTGGGGATGGATCCCAGGTCCTTCCCTCACAAGGTGGGTGGCCTTGGGAAAATACCAGCTCCTGAGGGCCTCCATTTTTTTGGCAAAATATAAAAGTAATAGTCTCTCATGATGGTTTTGAAGACGGGAGATAGTATACATAAAACACAGTGCTCAGTAACATACCAAAAATGTCAGTCATTATTATCGTTATTTATGACGTTATTTTTGTATTTCTTATCCCCCCTATGAGAGTATCTATTTATCCATTCATTCAACAGACATTTATTGAAGACAAACTAACATGACGCACTGGGGACCACATGGAGAAAAAGATAGAGAGTCAGTAGTCTTGCCTGGAGAGTTCCACGGACAGAGGAGCCTGGCGGACTATAGTCCATAGGAGTCAGACACGACTGAGTGACTGAACACAAAGGCAGGAAGTAAAGAAGCAAGCAAACAGAGATAGTTTCAGATGAAGAGTAATGCTGTGAAGAAACTAAGACAAAACATGCCATAGAGCGTCAGAGGTCGGGGGAAAGAGGAAAGGTGTCTCTGGGAAAGGAGTATTTGGGTTAAAATCAGGATAAGAGGTCAGCACCTACGAGAAGTTCTGAAGCCAGAGCATTTCAGGAGAAGACCCCAGGGAAGAAGCTCTGAGTGAGGAGTGATCTGACCGCAGTATCAGGAAGGAAGGCAAGGTTGGGGGATGGGAAGTGATGGCCAGTCCCCCAGGGACTCTTGATTTTGTGTATGGAATTTTTTTTTTCTTCATTATATCCTTTTTAATCTTTGCACTATTAGTACACTTTGTGAACTGTGTTTTAGCCAGAAAGAGAAAAACGAATTTCGTATATTAAAGTGTATATGTGGACTCAAGAAAAATGGTACAAATAAACCTATTTGTTGGGCAGGAATAGAGACATGTTGGTAGAGAATGGACCTGTGGACCCGAGGTGAGGGTGTGGAAGTGGGGGGAGGTGAGATGAATTGGGAGACAGATTGACAGCCCCTCAGGCTCCTCTGTCCATGGAATTCTCCAGGCAAGAACACCAGAGTGGGTAGCCATTCCCCTTTCCAGGGGATCTTCCCAACCCAGGGATGGAACCAGTATCTCCTTCCTTGTGGGCAGATTGTTTACCGTCTGAGCCACCAGGCAAGGCCCTAATATATACACTACCATGAGTAAAATGAATGGCTAGTGGGAAGCTGCTATATAGCACAGGGACCTCAGCTTAGTGCTCTGTGATGACCTAGACAGGGATGGGATGGTTGGTGGGGTGGCGGGAGGAAGGCTCAAGAGGAAGGAGATATACCTATACAAATAGCTGATTCACTTCGTTGCACAGCAGAAAATAACACAATATTGCAAAGCAACTATACCCCAACTTTAAAAAAAAAAAAGGCACATGAAAAGGTGCTCAACAGGTTCATTATTAGAGAAATGCAAATCAAAACTACAGTGACGATCACCTCATACCTGTCAGAATGGCCATCATCCAAAAAAAAAAATCTACAAACAATAAAGGCTGGAGAGGGTGTGGAGACAGGGTGGCGTCGGTGGGAAAGAGCCCAGATTTTATTCTCACTGTGGTTGGGCAGCTCCTTGAAGACACGATCCACTGGCATGTACTCGGTATTCTGTCTGCCATTGGGTTTGCCTCCTGGAGGGATGCTGCCCAGGATGTAAGACTGCAGATTGCGGTGAAGAGTAGAGATGAAGGGAAGGAAGGAGAATGGGAGGGGAGAAAGGAAAGAGAGCTGGAGGGAAGGAAGGAGGAGGATCAGAGTCCAGACATCCATACAGCCAACCATCCATACGTGCGATTCAATGCTTCTCTCCACTGTCAGGGGCTCAAGGAAACACCAAGGCCGGCGGTAGTGGGTGGGGAAAGCTTCCATCCTCCCACGAACATTTGGTGTCACCCTCGTCCCTTTCCTCGCGTGGTCCTAGATGGTGGCGGGGGCTGAGGAGCCCGAAGATCTCATCACTGCCCCTGACTCGCATCGCTGGCAGTTCTGTCCCTCAGGTCGCCGATAACGACTGTCAGATGGTCTCCCTATGAAGCAATAAGCTTCCCCAAAACAAAGAGGCCAGCCAAGCTCCAGGAAAGCTGCAGTCTGGACAAAACACACCAGCCTGGAAAAAATTAAGAGTTCATGAGCAACTGAACAAAGGACCTCCAGGAAATGCAACGGGTTAAACACGAGCACACAGTGTTCCTGACACCCTTGAACGCGCAAGGAGAAAAATCATCACACATCCCTGGTAAGGGGAAAAGAAACCACGAGAGAAACAAGTCCGTGCCGTCGCAGGAGAACTAAAAATAATGCCGTGAGAGGTTGGGCCCGCCCCGAAATGCAGGGAAAGAGAGATGATAGGCAGCAGGGGAAGATGAAAAATGAGACAGGATTAGGGGGCCAGAGCCCGGCCCTTTTGTCTTTCAGAGCGCTCCCTTCACAGTCTCGGTGGCACATTCCCCCCGGACCCCCTCCTCTGTAAGAACACTCTGGTCAGGGAGAATCTAGGCTATTGATGAAGCAGACACAACAGCTTCATCTTAAAGATATTTCTTCACTAATTTGGGTCTTAAATCTAAACAGAAGTAAACTCAACCCCAGGGGCCAAATGGTGCAGCGGGTATTTGCTAAGAGACAAACCTCTCTCCAAGAAGGCTTATGGATCAGAACAAAGCAGCAGCTTTCGGATAAGCAAGAAGTATGAGAGTGTGAGACCTGGGGGTCATATCGGAATCCAACTTATAGGTGAGCACTCGTGGAAGGCATGAGCGTTTCTAACCTCAGATCAGATCTTGAAGAAAGTAAAGCAATAATCAGAATTAAAGGTAGAACTAGCTCATATGTTTGTCGTTTGTTATGTCCAGTTTCCTCATCGGTGCCACTTTTGTGCTCAGAAACTGCATGAGTGCATCTCCGAGAAGGGGTGCCATGGTTACAAAATTCCATCTACGGTTTCGTCATAACCATAGGCCTTTTCCACCAGAAAGATAGACTCCAGACTTTCAACAAGGAAGACTTCTCGTGTCTAACGCCTTTTAAACTTCACGGTTATAAAAACGTAGACCCAACTGTTCTGGTATGATGGAAGAGATTTTGTCCAAAAGTCGTAAAAATGTTTAGAATTTAAATTATTCTGCAAGGTCTACAATGTGTGGGGTGCCAGCTATGGGCAAAGCACTGTATCAAGTGCTCTGCATGTGGTGAGAATGCCTTGAATGCTCTCCAAACCTCTGCAAAGTAAATGTCATCAGCCCTATGTTCCAGAAGGTAAAGCTATGGCTCCAAGTAGTTGAGCAATTTTCAGACAGTCCCCTGGCTAGTAAATGGGATTTCCAGGGTGGCCTAGGACTGACTAATTCTAACACTACAGCCCTTTTCTGGAACAAAAACACATCACTCCACAGCTACATAGAAAAAATTAAATGGCATTGACAAAAAAGAAAAAATTAAAGGGCAGATTTCATCTGTACAGTCATCTTTGGTGAAAATCTTTGATAACTGATTATGTTTTCATTGGAGGCTGAAATCATAATGCAATACACACAGCGGATATAGTCTTCTTACCTGAAATACCGTATTGTAGTTTTCTAGAGAAGATGCTTTGAGTTTATAATCTCCAAAGAGAAATGGTCTTTGTAAATTTTTGGCTGGGGTTTTCCTTGTGTCATGAGGATCAACTCCATTGCCGGGGCACCAAAGGGTAAAAATAGATTTCCCATTAGTAGCAACAAGTAGGAGTTGTTTGTCAGCCAGAAGGAAATTCATTCTTTTCCTGCTTTAGCTCTTTTTCTGCCAGCAATTAAGCAATGTTCATCAGAGGGTGAGTCATAGCCAATTTCATGTACTGGTAGAATAGGTTGTTGTTGTTGTTGTCCAGTCAGTCAGTTGTGTCTGACTCTTTGCGACCCCATGGACTGTAGTACAACAGGTTTCCCTGTCCTTCACTATCTTCTAGAGTTTGCTCAAAGCCATGTCCATTGAGTCAGTGATGCCATCCAATCATCTCATCCTCTGTCATCTCCTTCTCCTCCTCCCTTCAATCTTTCCCAGGATCAGGGTCTTTGCCAAGGAGTCAATTCTTCGGATCAGGTGGTCAAAGTATTGGAGCTTCAGCCTCAGCATCAGTCCCTCCAATGAGTATTCAGGACTGATTTCCTTTAGGATGGACTGGTTGGAGCTCCTTGCAGTCCAAGGGACTCTCAAGAGTCTTCTCCAACACACGGTTCTATACTCCTTTCCCAATTTGGAAACAGTCTGTTGTTCCATGTCCAGTTCTAACTGTTGCTTCTTGAGCTGCATACAGATTTCTCAGGGGGCAGATAAGGTGGTCTGGTATTCCCACCTCTTTAAGAATTTTCCACAGTTTGTTGTGAGCCACACAGTCAAAGGCTTTGGCATAGTCAATAAAGCAGAAGTAGATGTTTTTCTGGAACTCTTTTGCTTTTTCGATGATCCAACAGATGTTGGCAATATGATCTCTTCTAAATCCAGCTTGAACATCTGGAAGTTCTTGGTTCATGTACTGTTGAAGCCTGGCCTGGAAAATTTTGAGCATTACTTTGCTAGCGTATGATGAGTACAATTGTTCGGTAGTTTGAACATTCTTTGGCATTGCCTTTCTTTGGGATTGGAATGAAAACTGACCTTTTCCAGTCCTGTGGCTACTGCTGAGTTTTCCAAGCTTGCTGGTATATTGAGTGCAACACTTTCACAGGATCATCTTTTAAGGTTTGAAAGAGCTCAACTGCAATTCCATTGCTTCCACTAGCTTTGTTCATAGGCCCACTTGACTTCGAATTCTAGGATGTCTGGCTCTAGGTGAGTGATCACACCATAGTGGTTATCTAGGTCATGAAGATCTTTTTTGTATAGTTCTTCTGTGTATTCTGGGGGAAAAAGCCCAGTTTATCAGAAATGTTTTCATCACTCCAGAAAGGCCATGGATTCCAAAAAATCATTCTGTGAAGGGAGAATACCCAAACTCAACCCATCTGTAGAGCTGAGGGGAGAAAGTGGTGGGGACAAATTTCACTGATCTAATATTTTGCCATAGACCAGCCCCTAAATTCTATAAAAATTTCCTAGCACACCACAAAAATCACGAAATTTTCTGATTCTAAGATGCCATCTCTCTGTTTTGAATCTTTAATGACTGTACTAGAAGTCACAGACGCCATGCCCAGGAATAAAAAATACACAGTCATACCCAGGAAAAACACTACATTTGCTTTCAGAGTGTAGACAAATTTCTGGATCTCAGGTTAAGATCAGATAACCTTTATATTTTATAAACAATGAAGGAAAGAGCCAGAGAGGAGTGCTTTGCTCAAAGTCACTCAGCGGCAAAGCAAAGATGAGAGCTGAAGTGTTGCACAGTCACTAAAAGAAATACCCCCATCAGAGTCTCATCTGTCAAACATTTCAGCAAACACAAATAGCAGGGTTACTCTATTCAGGAAGAAATTTGTTTAGCTCAGCCAACCTCATTTTCTTTTTCAAGAGATGAAGTAAACCAGATTCAGAAATCTAATACTTTTTTACATATGGGGCAGGAAACCCTGCTAACTGGAGTAGTTGGTATGTGGTAGTGATGAAAGTAGTATGTAAAATTAAAGGAACAATGTGAATTTAAACCAGAAACTTGCTGCTGATGTAAAAAACAATTTAGCCATTTTAGATGCATCATTAACTTTTCCTCCTAGAATTTTATGATGGGGTGGGGAAGGAAAGGGGACTGCGGTGTGCATGTGTGTGTGTGTGTGTATAAGTGGTGTGATATGGTGCATGTGTGTGTGTGTGAGATGTGCTGTGGAGGGTGTGTGTGTGTTTTGGCTGCCATCCTCTGTGAAAAGCAAATGTTAAGTTGTACTTAATTGAGCTTCAAGAGGTTAAAGAGAGACAGCTGAGGAGCACTTGCACCCAACCTAAGAAGAGCCCCCCAGAATCATCAAAAAGAACGTTAGACTTGGGAGCTGGGAGTCGGGGAAGGGAACATGTTGTGTCCAGCAATGGGAGTGTGAATCAAGAACTCTTCCCATGGTTGCTTAAGTAAACAATTAATAATATGTGGAAGAAAAAATATATATTTTTTAATAGATTTATTGTCCATATATTAGCACCTGAAGAACAAATAAATTAAGTCAGCAGATCAAACCAGTCAATCCTAAAGGAAATCAACCCTGAATTTTCATTGGAAGAACTGCTGAAACTGAAACTCCAATACTTTGGCCACCTGATGCAAAGATCTGACTCATTGGAAAAGACCCTGATGCTGGGCAAGATTGAGGGCAGGAGGAGAAGAGGGCAACAGAGGATGAGATGGTTTGGATGGCATCTTTGACTCAATGGACATGAGTTTGAGCAAACTCTTGGAGATAGTGAAGGACAGGGAAGACTGGCATGCTAGAGTCCATGGGGTCACAAAGAGTCAGATATGACTGAGCCACTGAACAGCAACAAAGTTTAAAAGAAAATGAAGTTAAAAAAAAAAAAATAAATAATAATAATAATAAAAAAAAAAGAAAGAAAATGAAGTTAACAAAAAAGAGAGAGAGAGAATTTTCCACAGGGCATTTTCTGACAACCCTGCGTCAGAAATGTGTAGCAGGATTTCAGTGAACATTTTTTTCCAGGTTCCTTGTCTTTCAATTGTTGAAACTCTGGAGTTGGACGGGACTGAGTGGCAAGGTCAGCACTACACGTACCATCAAATGACCTTAGACAGGTTCCCTTTTAGATCTAAGTTTATTTTACTCTTCAAAATGGCGTTATATGCAATATCTACAAACATTTGGGATGAAGGCGTAGGAGCTGATCCATGAACAGTGACAAGCATGTAGCAAAATGCTTGAAAATGTGAGCCGTGGGTGTTCCTCAGGTTTTCACTATATCTGATCCAGAAGGAGTTCTGAATTCATGGGCAGGAGACTGGGGCCCTTAGGTCCCTGACTTTACCTAAGAACAAGGAGTTGTACCACTGATGTGTAAAGGATTTAACCCTTTCAGATTCTCTGATGCCTTCTGGTCTCTTTGAAAGCTGGCTACAGGAGCCTTTCTACCTGGTTGCTCTGATTCCCACATTTCAGCTTTCTGGTCCTTATAGCTATCCCATTTCAATGCTGTCTCTGTCCCAAACTCCCCACTTGACTCTCCGGGTCGACCTCAGCCACCCTCCAGGACAGGACTTCCCAGCCTGTGCACCCACTTCATACACTGCAGACGGGGCCATGAGAGCACCACAAAAGGTGCTAAAAGGGCATTAAAGCCCTTTCAGGATCTGTTTTAATCAACCTGGTACAGATACAGTTTTAAAATAAAGTCATGTTAAATAGCAGTGGAACAGAAATTCAATTTTCTTAACCCACAAAACAAGTGGTCCAGACATAGATCACTTTCAAAACAAATATGAGAGTACCACGGGAACAAGAACTGGGGCAGCAGATGCAGGAGATGTGGGTTGATCCCTGGGTCCAGAAGATCCCCTAGAGTAGGAAATGGTAACCCACTCCAGTATTCTTACCTGGAAAAATTCCTTGGAGAGAGGAGCCTGGTGGGCTACAATTCCATCCATGGAATTGCAGAGTCAGACACGACTGAGCACACACTCTCTACTCTGCCACATCACAGCACGTAATGCATACGAGCTCAGTCATGTCTGACTCTTTGTGACCCCATGCATGGACTGTAGCCCACCAGGCTCCTCTGTCCATGCAATTTTTCCAGGTAAGACTACTGGGATGGGTTGCTATTTCCTCTCCATAGCACATAGTAGTTCCTCAACAATATCATGGATTTGATGAAGGAATAAATAGTGGGATTTTATAACTTTAAAATACCAAGGAGTTGCTTTCCAGCCTAATAACTTATAACAATGGATCTTTTTTTAATCCAATAATCTTCATCCCATAGGTTATCAAGTATTATCTTCCTGACCAGAATCCATGCTCTTGGCACTGTTTTCATTCTCAGCACTGCAGTTGATGACAAGTTGGGAAAAGAGACTGGGAAAGGATGCCTGTTTACTGTCTCTCCCATTGGTCGAAGTCCTGCTATTCTGGAGACCATAGTCTATTTTGAACCTCCTTTAGAATCTCTTCAGGAAATCCTCTATTTGAAAGCGATAACTTTTAATTGACAATTTGTGCTTTTTTTTTTTTTTGGCTCTTAATCTAGAAAAACTGAGGCACCAAGGACAAAGTATCATTCTAGATTTACTCTAATTCAGCTCCATGTGCTTCATTGTAAAAGTATTTTAGTATTTGTAGGCAAAACTTAAAGAAGTCCATTTAGCACTTCAACAATCAACCACACAGGTTGATCCTTGGGTTGAGAAGATCCACTGGAACAGGAAATTGCAATCCACTCCAGTGTTCTTACCTGGAAAAAGTCCATGGACAGAGCAGCCTGGTGGGCTACGGTCTGTCCAACAGCACTGTAATTGTGGCAGCAGATCCAGAAAGCTCCTTGAACAGGCTCAGGAGAATTTCAGAAGTTCGCGAAAGGGTCTCTGTCTCATCCCAATTCTCTCTCTTAAAAAGCAGTGATTATAAGGCTGGACAACCTTTTTCCATAAAGGACCAGATGGTAAGTGTGCTACTTGGGGGACTGTTTGGTCTTTGTCAGTTATTCAACTCTGCCACTGTGGTGCCATAGGCAATATGTAGATGAATGAGCAGACCTATGTTTCAATAAAACTTTATTTACAGAAATAAGCTCCTGGGCTGGATTTGGCTTCCAGACCATAGCTGGCTAACCCCTTATTGACTGATCACGGAGTGTTGTGATGTATGGTAAAACCAGCACATGGGGATTCACTAAGATTCTCATCCAATTCCCTTTGTGTTTTATGGAATATTTTTTCTTTCTCATCATGAAAATCAGACATGATCAAAAAACCCAGAAAATTTAAAATTCATCCATAATGCCATCAAACATGCAACCACTTGTAATGTTTTGAGATTTTTGTTTGGGATTTTGTTTTATAGAATCAGGATAATGCTGTATTTACTGCAAATCTACCTAGTTCTCGTATTTTTATGCTGTTTTACATTCCTACTTTATAGATTGTGCTTTTTCAGGAGCCAGGAGAAACTCCAGAAACGTCATCATTTCTCTCACATTTACAATTAGAGGCTGTGGGACTTGAGATTTGGAGAAACTTATACAGAGAAGGGAGCAGAACGGATACTGCCTAGTGACCGCCAACAGCACATTCCACCAAGGTCAGGGTGTAGAACAGCCCCAGAGAGAAGGAGTGTGTCTGTGTGTGTGTGTGCACGTTGGGGAAACAACTTGTCACTAATATAGCTTCCTGAGGCCCCTGTTAAAAATTCTTATATCATCAGGAAATTCTGTAGGTAGTATACAGTCCAAGTTTTGAGACGCACTGTGGGTTCATGGGGTTCAGGACACATCCCCCGCAAATACAGCTCTTTGGCCACTGAATATTTTAAGCTAAATGAGTCTGAGAAAGCAGCAGCAGGAGGAGGAAGGTCACTCTGACCTTCTTCTGCCCTTCTCCCCTGAAACAGGTCATAAAACCCTCATGTGAGAGGTGCCCTCAGAGCATATACCTCAGAGGTATATTCAGAGCAGAGAAGCATCCTTATCCCCAAAGACAAAGAGATGCCAAGAAGAATGCAAACAGACGGGACTCGCTAAGTTTCCCCCAGTTTGGTACACTAGCCCCACACTACTTATTCTATTCCTCCACGAGGGTCTACACTCATCAAATGCAGTGCAGAAACACTTAGCTGTTTCTTCAGGTCCTTAGGACCCTAGGGCACCCATGTCATGTAAAAATTCGTACATCTCAATTCATAGGTTTTTCTCTGGTCAATTTGCCTTTAATTTTCAGTCCAAGCCAGGGACCTTCAGAGAGCCAAGGAAAACTTTTCCTGCAGGGCATATGAGAGAGGGTATTCCTATACTGAGGCAGCTTTGACCATTCTATCACTTCAAGTCAGGACCCTCTCCAGCTCAGATGACCCCACTTTTTCCTATCGCCAATCTTGGTCATTGATCTATCAGTCTCCCTACCAGAGAATGTAAGGAGCTCTGATTGAAAGGGTTTAAGGAAGCAATATGTAAAACCTGATGCCAAAGCACACCACACACGCACACACACAGGCATCTGGATTTTTTTTTTTTTTTTTTTTTGTGGCTTTCACATCTCACCTACTGTCCTGGTATGTTCCTGAAATAAAATTATCTCTGTTCTGTTGCTGGGGACTATGTACGTGGCTCAAGTGGTAAATAATCCACCTTTCAGTGCAGGAGAAGCAGGAGATGGGAGTTCAATCTCTGGGTCGGGAAGATCCCCTGGAGAAGGAAATAGCAACCCACTCCAGTATTCTTGCCTGGGAAACCCCATGGACAGAGGAGCCTGGCGGGCTACAGTCCATGGGGTCTCAAACAGTCCTTGCTGAAAAAGGGCGAATTTTTTGTTGGCTTATTTTTGGCCATGCTGCACAGCTTTCAGGATCTTAGTTCCCCACCAGGGATCAAACCCTGTGCTCCCTGCAGTGGAAGTGCAGAGTCTTCACCACTGGACCCCCAGGGAAGTCCCAGGGGTGAACTTAAGCAAACCACTATGGAATCAGAAAAAGATTTTTTACACTAGACACAAAGATAAGGAATTGAAATAAATGTAATAAGGGTCTGTTACTTTGTAGGGTGAAAGTTATCAGTTGGAGAGAGTTTTTCTTCCTGGCTCCTGTGAAATCATATTTGCTCAGTACATTAATACAAAGCAGGTGAAATGATAGTGTTTTTAATGTACAGAATTTAATTTTTTTTAAGTACTTGGAAACCAGAAACTTGCAATGGTGAAGATGGGAATACAAACTTTGCCATCGCTCAGTCCAGGGTTGAGAGGCTGGCCATCCCACAATATCCCGGGACCACATCACGTGCCTTCTCTCTTCTGCTTGCCTTTCTGGGAAAGAAGGATCAAGATAGTGTCTACCTCTGGTTGCTAAAAGGGTAAAATGAGATAACTGTTGTACATCCTGGCGACTATGAATGCAGAATAAATGCTGCTATTGTTTATAATAGAATCAGTGAGGTAATTACAGATTCTCCTTGCCTGTTCATTCTCACAGGCATCTTACTGACAACATCTTCCTTGCTATAGTCTGTTCCGGCATATTTGTAAAGGTAGTAAGACAATTATTGCTATAAGTTGGACCATTAATTCACTCCAACTAGACTTCCCTCAAATTAATACTAATTAGTGATGTTTACTTGTAATTTCAGTAGACGTTAGAGTGATGTTTGCTTTGCAATACCACTGGGAGGGGGAAAAAATCAAGTTTTTTAAAAGAATAAATGGAGGAAGCCAATATAAAGTGAAGAGGAAATAATGACTTCAAGCATTTATTCAGTCACGTTGTGCGTGACTTCTGAACAATAAAAATATCATTTACACTGCATGCCAGGCAGAAGGAAGAGTCTCTGACCTGGTGTACCATGTAAGGGTAAGAAAGGCAGAAATCTGTCTTTTTACTCTCAGTGGAGCATCATGCTCATCAAACAAAAATTAATTTAGAAAATTATGTCTCAAATCTGTTTCCAAAGTGTTCAATAATTTGGGTCTGCCCTAACAATATGAGACACATCCATCATCTGTTTGTTTAAGCAAGAAAGCTCAATTTGGGAGGACCTGGGGAGTTGGCTGTTTATATATTGGTCACATAGTTTATTATTTTCAAAAATCCTTGATGTTCTATCCCTTCTTAGAGCGAAAACAACCCAAAAGACTCCACTTGTACAGAAATCAGGATTTTCCAAACGCGCCAACCACAAGGGTCACCTATTTAAATAGATGTTCCCAGGCAGCTCCAGAGGATCAGCATTTTGAATAAGTGACTCCAGTCATCAGATAAGCTTGAGCAATACTTCCCATACCCATTCTCAGCCCTGACCTGTACTGCAGTCTTATATTTATAGAGAATATAAAAAGCAACTGAAGGTACAAGGAACTGAGAGAGTAGCAGCAAAACATATACATTACCATATGTAAAATGACAGCTAATGGGAGGTTGCTATATAACAAAGGAAGCTCAACCTTGGTTGGCTCTGTGACAACCAAGAAGGGTGAGATGGTGGGGGGTGGGAGGGAGGGTCAAGAGGGAGGGGACATATGGCTGATTTAGTTGTTGTTTGGCAGATATCAACACAACATTGAGAAGCAATTACCCTCCAATTCAAAATAAATTCTAAAAAAAGGAAAGCAACTGATACCCAGCCCCACCCCAGACAAAGCGCATCAGCCTCACTGGAGGTGGCCTGGTCATTTTTGTTTTTCAAAAGCTACTCAGATCTGCGTCAGAAAAAGCTTTACTGAAGATCATCAAAGCTCTTCTATTATAGCAGCTCTCAACAGCTCAGCTGGTAAAGAATCCACCTGTAATGCAGGAGACCCCGGTTCAACTCCTGGGTTGGGAGGATCCCCTGGTGAAGGGATAGGCTACCCACTCCAGTATTCTTGGGCTTCCCTGGTAGCTCAGACAGTAAAGAACAACTCTCCTGCAATGCGGGAGACCTGGGTTCGATCCCTGGGTTGGGAAGATACCCTGGAGGAGAGCGTGGCAACCCACTCCAATGTTCGTGCCTGGAGAATCCCCGTGGACAGAGAAGTCTGGTGGGCTATAGTCCATGGGGCCTCAAAGAGTTGGATACGACTCAGCACAGCAACAAAACACATATCTTTCCACCCAGGGAAGGATGGAGTTTTGCTCCTCTCTATCTTCCCATTACTTCACCACCAAAAGCAACTCATAGTCTGTCTTTTCAGAGGACTTTTTCTTTATCCTCTTGGCCACTGGAAGCCAGGTGAAGAGGGACAGGATGAGGTAAACCTATCCATTCAAAAATCACTTATTAAAGCATTTAAACAGTGTACACTGCTCTTACGCAATCAAGTGGCCCAGAAAACTTTAATTGGTAGTTTGTTTCATGTCCCATAATAGAAAACATGAAGGATCACTAGCATTCACATCCGTGAATTCATTTAGACAGTTTTCTTTAATTAACGATGAAGACACTACAGTTCTAAGTACCAGACAGAATCAGGGGGGAAAGAAAAACTGAAAAATAAGCATAACACTCTAAAGAAAACTTGGAAAAAGTGAATCTAAATAAAAATATAGACCTGGCCTGGTACCCATTACATATATACATCATACATATGTTATACACATATATACAGTAAATGTTTTGGTAGCAATACAGACCATACATTGGTCCTTTTGAACACAGATAAAGTAGCACCAGAAGCAGCGCCACCATCTTAAGATGATTAAACCTAACTGCACACACATCAAATGAAAAAATATATATGTATTTAATTTGGCCCACCCTGTAGCCAAGAGGTGTAAGGAAAGAACTTTGTAAGAAAAATGGTTCAGGGAACTACATTCTTAAGCCAATAGCCAAATTCTAACAAGAAGAAAAAAACCACTAAAGATGTCCATACAAATTTTTCTGTTTACTGAATTTGTCCTATCACATGGCATCTTGATCAACACTAAGGAAATTAACAAAAAAAAAAACAACAAAAAACCAGATAGAAGTAAATAGCCAAAGTCTATAACACCAAGATCTCTTGGTATACACATCACAGATGCCACCAACACACTAGGAAGACAGCTCTCCAGTCATGCCTTATGTTTTTCTAATCATACTAGCTAATTCTAAGCTCTGGATTACTGATAAATTCATTAAAAGTAGGGTCCAACACCTCCAATATCATTCCACCTCCTCCCAGCATCTAAGTTGATGCTCTGGTTACAAGTAGGGAAGAAATCTAATATGCCATCTGACCCATCCCTTGTCTGTCCCCCCTTAAGAGACTGATTATATATATAGAGCTGTGGAGGGACCCTCATGATCCTCTCTGGCTTGGCTTTAGAAATGACCAATGGCTCCAAGTGTTTAACCCGTTGATGGTCTGCTGATTACAAGGCTCTATCTGCCCTCCACGACTAAGCTTACAGAGTGGAAGTCTTTCCTCTTACAGTTGGCAAGGTCCTATTTCCTCACATCCCTAGGAGCGTATGCTTCTTCCTTTCGAATTTCTCAGCAAGCTATATAAATGCAGCATTAACTCCAACGAACATATACGAGGCCCTAGGAACGGTGACTCTCCCATCAAGTCACCGCAAAGGATGGAGTGTCTATCTGGCCTGGATCCATTCTCCTTCCCATGCCTTCCAGAGGGTCTCATCTTTTCTGAGTCAAGGTCTCCATCCGTGAATTGTTTCTAGTTCCATTGCCTCCCTGTGTGACAGGCAGACCGATAGAGCTCTGCTAAGGCAGCTGGAACACTGCACATTCATCTCATTTTTTGTGGCTCTGTCATCAGTGGATGATGACCTTCCTCCCCTCATTTTGAAACCACCTGTAGTAAATAAAAATCCGTTTTCAACTACATGGTATATTGCATTCAAGATGCAGGACTGAATAAAACAGGGCTTCAGCACTATCAAATACTGTTTCTTATGGTTTAGTAAAACTGTTTAACACTTTAAAGATCTCAGATTTAAAAGATAGCTAGGAGGCAAGCATCAGGGAAAGAAAAGTTAAAAATCTCTACTTTTGGCTAGATGATTTTGGGAAAATTCATTTTTTGCAGTCAACGTCAGTTCGTCAAGAGAGTCCCTGACCTTTGAAAGTTAGCAAGAAATAGCCACAAATGTAACATCAGTACTGAATTGTCATTATTGACTCAGGTGGTTGATCATTAATGGATTCTCTTCACTTTTAGCTGGTTCTAGGACCTTTTTTTCCCCCCCAGGATAAAGATATCATCAAAGTCATGGAACATATTTGTTCTTTCCACAAAGGAGAATTTTAAAACTCTGCCTAAGTCTCTAAGAAAGAACACTGTGAAAGGTTGGTCTCATGAAGAAAAAGCCACTAACTTATAGGTTAACCAGAGGCCACTAGAAGTCCCATTAATGTAAGCCCTTGGCTGGCCTACAAATACTTTGAAATGGATAAAAGCCAAGTCTCCCAAATAAGAACTGAACACAAGGACTTAGCAGCTGAAGGTCAACCCCTCACGGAGACAGAGCATGAGTTTTTGCCTTAAATACCAGCAACTTCCAGTTTTAAACGGGTGAAGTTTGATAGTACCAGCAGACCCAGCTCAGGGACCACTAGGAACAGCTTAAATAGGAGTGTCTTACCTTTATACTACATGACTCAACAAAACAGACGAGAGAAACAGAAACCAAGAGATGTTTTTTCCAGTCCGGTTCATTTCTTGTTGTCACCCAAAATATGTTAATAATCCCACAAGCAGAGGTACCTTGGTAATACATATTCAAAGTTTAGGTTCCTTGAGAAATAATCACCTTTATAGGGAAGTGGGTGGGGCTGACTTTGTTCACTGTTCGCTCTCCTTGACTACTTATGTCCTCAAGGGAAGAGAGCGGGACAGCTTGCTTCCTTCCTACACCAGCGAGAGTATGAGTCAGAATACTTGAAAAATAAGAGCTTGACTAAGAAAGTCTTTTTTATGAAAGGGTACAAAAACAAAACACTTTCATATCAGATTTTAAAAATCGGTGGTGTTCCCTCCTAGTAGGAAATGATGTCATTCAGTAAGTTCCTTGAAAACAATGGGTTCTTATGACTACAGACCTATTTATCTTAGAAATTGATGGGCATGCAAATGCTTAGAATCTGCAATGGTGAACATTGTACAATAGTCTGTGAGGTACATGTCATCCAGCTGAATTAACAGTAACACGGGCCTCAGCAGGGGAAGGGGTCCACTGATTTCTATTCCCTTTTGAGTAGAGTGGGGGGTTGGGGGGGGGGGTCCTTGACCCGTTGATGAGCAGCCACTGAGATGGCCCCCAACCCTGGCCCCTTCCTGGCAAACCCTCCCCCAACCAGGGAGCTCAACCCTTCAGTGAAAGAAAATCTTGCTCCTCTCAACAGCAGGGCTGGGGATTCCTGATAGAGCATTCACACAGACTCCAGGGGAGTCTGATACTAGACTTAATTCACTGAACTTTTAGGAAGTTTCCCGATCAAAAGATTCAAAACTCTGTAGGCAATTTCTTTTAGTACGTTCATTGCCATTTCTCTTTCATGAGGAAAAATTCTAAGATGTGTGTACTTTCCAAACAAGAAAAGGATTAACATTTTCACTGCTGGCTAGATGTTTCCCTAGCAGGTCATTATGCTTTAATGTGCTCTCTGCGCCCTGGGTTTTATTAACTAATCACACACTAGTAGCCTGGTGGCCAGGCCAGTAGCCACCAGGGCGAATGGACCAAATTACATTCAGTTAAATAACGTAACACTGGACGTTCTCAGAAAACATGAGATAAGAGTCTTAAGGAAAGTGATATATAGTCCTGGTCATCGTGAAAAACATGTTCTGGAATTTTAATTTCTGGTTAGCAATGAAAGACAAGTACTCACTTGTCTTACATCTTTCTTGAGACAATGCAGGAAATGGAAGATCCTAACATGTGCAACAGGAAAAAAAAATTTGGTGGCAATGGGAACAGGAAGCTTACAGAAGTGGGGGAAGGGGGAGAAGAAAAGATCAACAGTCTCTAGTTTATTATGAATAGAAAGAAATTTCCAGAATTTACAAACACCCACATTATTCATTCCAAAGAGAGCTTTTGATTCAAAGGGATCACCCATGTCTCCTCCTCTTTACAGTATATACAAAGGAAGACACTGATTGCCTTTTCTTGTAATTTTGCTTCCATTCAATTGCCAATTTTAAGCTGACACTTGAAAATACCCAGCAGAATATATCCTTCTTCAGTTTCATTAACATGGCCTATTGCCTTACAGGAAAAAAAAAAAAAAAATACAAAATTAAGATCAATTCTTGTAAGGATCTCAGCTCAACATCAAGGCTATATTACAAGAGATAGTATCAGCAAATAGAACTATACAATTGAGAACCAAAATCTATGGCACTATGATTCTTATTATATTACTTTTCTGAATTACAATCTTAAAACAAGGATCGTACCCTATTCTACTCTTGTTAGCCTTGTTTTAAGCATTTGCTCCACCCTTTACAATAGAACACTGTATACCTCAGTTCCACATCCCCCCCAAAAAAGATGTGCTGTAAGAAAAGTTACATTTTAATTAAAAAAATTACACATATAAATCAAAAACCTATGTTAAATATTTAATACTCTCTCCACCCAACGCGAACAGTTCCATAGGAAATAATTTACAATGATGCTCTGTCGTACATGGTTTCAGCAGCAGATGAAATGTGTCTTGTAAATGCAATGAGCGTAAACTCATTCTCCTGTGGCACGGTGGCCCATCAGCTCATGTGGCCAGCTAAGTCCTTAAGGTTGAAGATGAAGTTTATGCAGACTCATTGTTCTGGGGTCACAGTGCTTTTTTTCTTGGCACGATACAGAACGTGCAGTTCAGTCAACAAACTCCTGAGGATTGTGTAAAGTAAACAAACTGAAATGGGTGCATCGTACCATCTACTGAGGAGGAAGATGTGAGGTCCTGGTTGTGAATCATGAAATATTTAGAGTCTGGGTACCCATGAGTTAAAGGAGGATTTGCTGAGGTCATTTAGGTCTTCATTCTGAAAAGAAAAATGAAAGAATCCGTCATCATCAGCATCTCAAAACACACGTTCAATCATTTTTTTAGGGTTATTCTTTAAAAAGGGACAGCGGGACAGCATGGGATAAACTGAACTTACAGGCACAAGCAGTACTGAGTACTTCAGAAAAATAAACAAACTGTATTTAACTTCTTTTTTTCTTTCAAAATGCAAGAGTCTAAAGCAATCACAAACTCTCAATAGTCAATATTAAGTCAGCAAACCAATCGATGTGGTTTGGAGGTTTCAGAGGTTTAGCAACACAAAAACACAGAACACTTTGATGTTCTTATGATCAAAATAAAAACGTCCACTGCAGCTTTCATGTAAAACAACTACAAAATATGGTAAGCAGGTTACCGTCAGGCTATGCTTAATCTTCTTTTGATTAAAAGGCAACTGGAGATTTTAGAATTTGAAGTTGCAGGGTTTTCCCATTATAAAATCTGAAATTGGTTTTTAAGTTGACATTGGTTGATAGGAAAATTCTAGATGCAAAAGAATGTCTAAGCAAAAGAGACCTAATTAATCATTAAATTTTAAAAGGGGGTTCTAATTTAGGTCTAACAGAGATAAGTTATTCTGGCAGAAACACAACATTACTTCTACGCAGTTTAAAAGTCAGATTACAATGAGTGTTACCCATTCCCCTCAGAAGGAGACCCCTTCTGAACCTTATAAAGTCTCATTTGCTCTCGTCTTAACATTAGATAGTCCTTCTGAGGGCCTTATTTTTCACGTATCAAAAAGGTATCTATAGAAACATCAATATTTATAGGATGTCCTATAAGCAGGAGGTGGCACAGCAGAGCTAATCAATAAATACCTGTCAAATAAGTAAATGGTTGCATTAAGTACTATCGAGGCTACAATGGTGAATTCTGCTATAGGCTCTGCTTTCCAGAAATTCTAGCAAGGAATGTAAGCTTCATTCACAAATAGAGAGAATGCAAAGTAAAAACAGGATGAATCCCACAAAAGGTGCAATAGGCAAAAAGCTGTTTATCAGTGGTCCCCAATCTTTTTGGCACCAGAGACCAGTTTCATGGAAAATAATTTTTTCCAGGGCTGCAGAGAAAGGATGGTTTTGAAGTGATTCTCATAAGCAGCGTGCAACTTAGATCCCTTACATGCACAGTTCACAGTAGGGTTCCCACTCCTGTGAGGATCTAATGCTGCCACTGGTCCGATGGGAGGCAGAGCTCAGGCGGTAATGCCAGCAATGGGGAGCAGCTGTAAATACAGATTAAGCTTCCCTGTCTTGCTCATCCATCACTCACTGCCTGATGTGTGTTCCAGTTCCTAATGGTCTACAGACCAGTACCAGTCCGTGGTCCAGGGGTTAGGGACTCCTGCCCTAGATGGACAGAGGAGGGAAGAATGTTTCTAGCTGGGAGTGTAAAGTAAGCACTGCACTGACACAGTTGGCTTGGTTTGGAAGCCAAGAGTCTGGAGATGTGGAAATGGTGTTTCAGTGGTGGCACATAGCAGAAACTCACTAAATATGAGTGGAACGAATGAAAGGGACAAGGCGTACGTCCCACGGAGGGCACAGGACAAAATAAGCCCCGGGGGGATGAGCACACAGCCCTGATTGGGCCAAGTGAGGAAGGCAGTTTTGTCAGAACACAGGGTATCTGCAAAGGGGAAAGAGGAGAGACGTCTACAAACGTAGGTTGTGTAGATGGTAAGGAACCGTGAATGACAGACCAAGATGTCTTTAAATAAGTGAAGGGACCACAAGGACATGCTTTGTGATATGATCAGCACACAGCAGTAATGATCCATGTCCACGACAAGGACAGCAACAGACCTGAAAGTCCACACAAGGTAAATGTTGACCAATGCAAATTTTTTTTTCTTTCTCTGCCTCTCTCTCTCCTCTTTGCAGGAGAGCATGGCTGGGACCCACCAGCATTGATCGTCTAACCACTGAAAGAACCTGAAAGAACCACTTTCAGGTAAGCTGAAATTTACCAGATGAGGATTCAAGTTTTACTGAGAGATTTCTGTTCATTTCACAGTATTAACTTCAGTCCTAAATGACAGATAAAGTCTATGTTTCTACTTACAAAGAAAAACTTGACATGGAGACATTAAGGTAAAAATAAACAAACAAAAAAGCAAAAAGCCAGGCTTATCTCTTTCATTAGCAAAGAGACAGGATTTACTTCGTGTGGTTGCTACAAGTGAAACAATAACCTAGCCTTTCCAAAACCCCAGAGATCTTACTTTCAAGTTTCTTCTGAATCCATATTGCAATCTATCAAAATGTTCCTACCAGGATATCTATGTACAGCTTAACACAGCTTCATACATCCTAAAATTAGGTAGGAAGGCCATGTTTTATTAAAAGGCTTGAGACAAACATACTGCCAATTTAAAAAGTCAAGGGTATGCTTTTGATTTTACATCTGGCTCTCATCCAGAAGAGCTGAATGAACTTTAGCCCAGGAACAAACTATAACCAGTTGTGTCATCACACATGCCAACCTGCAAGGATGCACAAGGGCGGAAATTGGGGCCCCTCTGAGGAGAGGAAAAGAAAAATATATGGTCCCTGGAGGCTGAAATCTATTGCTTTGGACCACACACACATACCCTTGCACCCTTGGAACCATCCTGGTAATTTTTCACAAGTAGTATATTCAAAGGGCAGGAAATCAAAGGATATATCAATTCCATCATACACTGTCCCCTCCAAAAAATTCTGGCATACTACTTTTCAAAGTCTTTATCGTAAATCCTGATCAACACAGGCCTCAGTCACTAATGCTACCTACCAGTGCCAGCTGGTCTAGGAATAAGGTAAGTGAGAAAGTGGTAGGTAAGGCTGACATGGAAGGGATAGGAGCAGAAGTTATCAATAAGCGAGAGGAAAATTTAAAGGGACAGTCTGAAGTTTGCCCACTGTTTATTTTTGTGCAAGCGTGTGTGTGTGTGTGTCTGTACATAAAGTTTAGCTACTGAGTATTTTTCACAAAGATCCTCAGTGTGGACTCTTGCACACAGCCACCTCAGACCTGCATACTTATTCCAAGCATGCAGCATTGTTCAAAGCATTTTTGGAATGCCTTCTTCAAGTCCCCTTTCTTTCTTGCAACTGCCTTCTCAGCTTTGGGCATACCCTTTTGAATGGTCTCTATAGCAGCCAGCTTGGCCCTTGGAGGGCACATCTGATCTTTGGAGACAGTCAAAAAGCTTTGAGACCCAAATATGGTGAATAAAAGAGCTGATTAAGCTGGGTAATGGTTCCCAGTGAGGTATTATCTAAAGCCAAAGAACTCCGAAACTAAAGTTTCAAAAACATCACTGTAGAGTTTTGTTGGAAAGGAACTGTCCTAGCTTTACAGACAGACCTTACAGATGCCTCATGGGACTTCAGTTTATCTGTCTATATCCCTACCACTACACACTTGCAATCTATACGGCTGAGCTTGAATAAAGCAATCCACTTGAAGAAGGGCACCCATGTAAATTTGTTTGCATGCATGGCATGATATAGTGACTAAACGACAAAAATAGACATCATCTATGAATGTATATTCATACATTTTTGCAACTTGGAAATATGTTTAAAAAAACAAAAAGCAATACCCATCCATTCTAAGCTCCTATAGTCATTACATGCAATAAACATCTGCTGAGTGACACAAATACAATGGTAAAGACTGTAATACATACTGAAAAAGAAGACATGGGTAAAGTGTGTTTAATGCACTTTATATATACCATTTCAAGACTCCCAATCAATCACACAAGGCAAACATTGCTAGGATGTTTTACAAAAACTCACTTGTAGCACTCATAAACTGGAAACAAGAAAAAGCAAAACATATCCTTGGAGAAGAACTGTGCAAATATCAAATGGTGATGTTCCTGTGATATATTCTCTCCAGTTACATCACTGGGGAATAACTTTTGAACCCAGAAATACGATGCACCTGTCACAAGATTTAGTAGCAGGAAATTACATTTTGACAAAAATTTCATCACCACATCAGCATCTATGGTCCGCATGTGTCTTCTCACAGGATAAAATCCACCTAATCCTGTTGCCAGTAATGAAAAATGCAATTTTTAAAGCATTATCAAATAAGTCAACACTTGACTATGCTACTTGAGACCTATGGATTATTGCATTATTGTATCCAGTAGGAATTTACATCTCCTGGACTCGACCCACTTAAACTCTTGGCTAGAGCTGAAAAACAAATAAAGCTTCTGCTGCCTTTCACACTGTCTCGGCCTACTGATTAGTCTCCACTGGGTGAGCAGCTGAAACAGCATACAGTTATGACATAAATACAAAAGAAGGATCTGCGCCTTTTCAGCAATGCATTTTTAGTCAAACCCACTGTCTAAAAGTTTTTATCTTGTATTTAAACACCTTGAAACTTCCTGCCAACTTGTTAAGTGCAACATAGTTGAAATACCTGGTCAGAACATCACTTTCTACTTTACTAAGAAAACAGAAGTAAAAATATTGTAAATTGCTTGGCTGTTGTCATGCACTAAAATGTAGCCAGAAAGAAACTCTTCCTCATCCAACTATGGCAGGAAAAAGAAAAAAAAGACTATAGTAATGACTTTTCTTCAATGGAGATCATTGTTTGAGATCTTACACTATAGACTCAACTAGAAAAATTCATACAAATAAATTCCTCCACTTGAAGAAATGTGTCAAACAGCATATTTCTCGTTCGCTTAACATAAACAGCTGTGACTAGAAAAAAAAAAAACTTCAGCATAATAAAGAAAATGTATAAGAAACAGTAAATGTAAAGGAGGGAATAAACATTATGCATTAGAATCATTATAATTCCTGTCACCTAAGGAAAACTACTATTTAGTTATGGTTCTGATTTCACTATTTACTTAAAAATTTTGAACTTTTAACATTCTATATCTAATGTCAAAGATGTTTAAGTAGAGAGGAAGATAATGCTTTAATAGATTTAATATTTAGATCTTTCCCATTCTGAAAAATCTGTGATAAGATAAAATGTTAACCAACTTTCTAAACTTTCTTGGTATTTTAACCCCTTTCCCATCTTTCCAATTCATTGTGTATGAGGAGAAGTATGATAATTTAAAAGCAGGAAAAAATAAATAAATAAATAAAACCCTCTGGCTTCTTGGGTTTGTTTTCCAAATGCCTAGGTCCTTAAGGAAATGGCACAAGCAAAGTATTTAGAAAAATTGGTGGGGGCATAGGGGAACTCCTTTCAGAGGAGATTACCTTTGATTGGGATTAGAAAAAAAAGAAGGTGGACGGGATGTGAGAGCAGACAGGTTGGTGGGGAGCTCTGTACCTTGCAGGAAGCTGAACATGGCACCGGTGATCTCTCTCTATATTCTGTCTTCCCAGGTTTGTTAATTTCTTTTTCACACAGTTATATTCAACTGTGTACCACTAACCATGACCACAGTTCATTTCTTCGGCTACCCCACTGATGCTAATGCAATTAATTCACAGTCACGTACGGATATGAGAGCTGGACCATAAAGAAGGTTGAGCACCGAAGAATTGATGCCTTTGAAGTGTGGTGCTGGAGAAGACTCTTGAGAGTCCCGTGGACAGCAGACAGATCAAACCAGTCAACTCTAAAGGAAACCAACCCTGAATATTCATTGGAAGGACTAAAGCTGAAGCTCCAATACTTTGGCCACCTGATGCAAAAGAGCCGGCTCATTGGAAAAGAGCCTGATGCTGGGAAAGATTGAGGCCAGGAGGACAAGGGGGAGACAGAGGATGAGATGGTTTAATAGCATCACTGACTCAGTGGACATGAGTTAGCACAAACTCCAGGAGATGGTAAAGGGCAGGGAAGCCTGGCGTGCTTCCATGGGGTCACATGGGGTCACAAAGAGTGGGACACAACTGAACAACACATGGCCAATTTAAAGCTGACCAAGCCTTCTAGAATGCTTCTGTATAATAAAACACCTTAGAAAACACTGCAAAATTACTGTTTTTAAGTGTACTTGAACCCTGAAAAACAGGCCCAGTAATTCTTTTTTAAATCATCAGTATCAAATACATTGACAGTCCTGGTAGTGTACCATGTCTTCTCAGATGGATAAGCAAGAGCAGGGATCTGTCTGATGGACTGTGTGAAAGCCCTTATGCAAGGAATGTCCTGGCTCAGAGTTTGGCTTGCTCCATGCGCGCTTAATGGTAGCATCTAAGGCGGAAGCAGAGTTACCAGCCCAGCTACCCAAGGAACAGAGAATTAAATCCAGACAGCTTCAAGTTTGGGACAGGGGGACTGTCTCTCTGCTTTTCACAAGGTACTACTGGAAGTGTGCGGGCAATCTGAGACTTTGGGAAAAGAGATCTAAGTAGCGAAAAAACATTCTCTTTTAAAGCCTTCAGACCATAATCACCAAAAAGAAAAAAAAAAAAAAAATCAAGTGAGGATTGAACTCAAGAAGTCAAGTTGGAGGTAAGACCCAAGGTATTTGTTACTTTTATGTTGAAAGGAGACAGCCATTTTAGCTAAAGAAAGGCAACCAACATCTTTCAAAATAGGCCAGAAGTGAGCTGGAAAGACTTGGTTTCATGGTCTTAAATGGCAAAGGGTAACCGACCGGCCAAGCCAGTGCTTTAATGGAGCTGCTTAAATAGCAGTTTTGCCCAGTGCGAGTCACATGGGGGAGGGCTGGTGAAAATAACACGGTTGCTGGCCAGCCCTTCCATGGCGCAGAGTTGCCAAGGAAAGAAATTCAGGGAGGGCTGCCAACATGTGAGAGGCCATCTCGCTCCAGCTTCCCTTTTGTCCCAGGGAAAGACCTTCTGGCAGGGCTGGTGACTTCAGGGGACCACCAATGAAGACAGGCACACGTATTATGCATAGGAAAGAAGAGAAGGAAGGACCGAGACACTGCCCATCATGCCTGCGGGCTCCCGCTGTGGTCCAGCCGGGTGATGCTGTCAGAATCGTGGATTTCTCCTTCCCCCACAACAAAGGGCAGAAGACGGAAGGGGCTGGAAACTTTTCAAGAAGGCTAGGGATTTATGGAGAAGACGATTTAAACAACGACAACATACAGTCCTCAACCATGAAAAGTATTCCATCAATGACCTACTAAGGAAATCTGAATAAATATTCAGAGATCTTTGAAGCCAAAGACTAATCACTTCAGTTACTACCCATATTTTTCTTAAAGACGGAGCATGCTGATAAAGCCAAAGGTAATTAAAACAAAAGCAAAGGGGGTGTCAACCCCCAACAGTCTCCCCCACTAAATGTGAACCCAAATGACTCAAATCTCTCTTCTGCCAAAATTCTAATCTGTCCCCACGTATTAATACATGAAAATCAAGGCAGAGGAAGTCAGAGAAACAATCCCTCTAATATTTCAAGTCAGACCACGTGTGCTGGGGGACAGGAAGTTTTCATTTTCACAGAGCTCAACTAAAATAAACCTGTTACTTGAAGACATGAAAATAATATGATCTCATCTTCCCTACCTGAGGAAGAAGGTCATAAAAGTTGCCTTCTTCCGCTTTCATGGGAGCTCTTTCTGCAGTATATTCTCCCTAACAGGAATTACAATTGCACCTCTGAGGTTTATATTGTAATTTCATACCAGTTTTGCTTGTTTGTTTGTGTCATGTTCAGAAATATGGGACATAGCTTTTATTTGGCTCTGATACAAATCTGTAGACTTAAATGACCATCACTTCATTTACAGTGTGGTATAGAGAGAGTAAAAAGTGTTTGCAAGACCGTTTCTATTAATTAGCCAAAAGGAAAGCAGGTGAACCTCATCCCCTTGCCTTTACTTTTTTCTGTTAAACATGAAATAGACATCACAGTCTTTGCCCACTCCCTAGAGTCGTCTCATAAACTGAAAGAAAGCAAGTGCCTGAGTGTACCTTCGAGTAATTGTCTGGCTGTTCAGTTGTTTCTTATCAGCCATCATCAGCTTTTCTGTAATAGCCCAGGAACAAGAGTATAGAACAAGCATTCGCACAGACGGCCCTAGGTCTGCAGAGGGCTGAGGCAAGGATCATTAATGCCACTGACATCACTTTTGGCAGCCAGAGAAAAGGGAAAACCTGTGTTTAATCTATTTCCTACTCACCACAAGTTTTAGTCGGAGTCCCCGATAATACGGGTTGCGGTTGACTTTATGGAAGAATTTGGTAATGCAAGAAAAATGTACTGAATTGAACAAGCATCTTTCAAAGGAACCACGAGTTACCACAACCATGTGGCCCTGATCTCCCTCCTGTAGGTGTTTTGGTCATTAAACCGGCCTAACAGAGAACAGGGCCATTGCCAGCTGGTCCTAGGAAAGTCAAACTCAGTGTAGGACTTTCCCTACTACACGCATCTGATTAACATCTCCTGAAACACATCATTGTAAATCACAAATAAAAAGGATTTAGCCTTTGTCTTCCTTCTTCTTGCTTTGAGTATATCAAGGGGAAAGTGTTGGGGAGAATTCATCTGGGATTTTGGCAGTTAAGTATGCGTGTGCATGCTCAGTTACTCAGTCATGTCTGACTCTCTGCGACCCCAGGGACTGGAGCCTGCCAGATCCCTCTGCCCATGGGATTTCCCAGGCAAAAATACTGGAGTGGGTTGCATTTTCTTCTCCAGGGGATCTTCCCAACCCAGCGACAGAACTCGCCTCTCCTGCATCTCCTACACTGGCAGACAGATTCTTTACTACTGCACCATGCAGTTAAGTGAGCTGTTTTTCTTTTTTTCCTTAAGCAGCCTAAATAATGAAAGAACACCCTCTGAAACCGACTGTTTCCCTTGAGTTGCCGCTACCTGAGTGATACGTGAATAACCCGTAAGCAATCTTGAGTTCTAAAATGTAGTTTAGGACACTCCATCCAGCAAGGTTATTTTGAGAATGAAGATAGAGCCATTACATGGTTGTTACATTTTTTTTAAAGACTGATCAATTTTAACTCAGGACTTATTTCCAAGTTAAACTTAAAAAAAAAGACTAAGAATGTACATTCTCTCTTCTCCTGCTTCTCTTCTCTCCATAATTTTGGGCAAGTTACAAACCCTTGTAAACCTCAGAGCTGTCACCAGTAACATGGGCTAACAGTCCCCATTCTATAGGGTCATCACTTGAGGTTCAACAAGATAATAAATGAAAAGTTCTCATCATTGCGCCTCACACATAATAAGCCCTCAGACATTAACTCTTACTGGTACTATTCTCATGAAGAACTAGAAATCCTTGGATCTCATATCCCCTCCTGATACCTGAATATACAGCAGCCAAAAATGTCCTGGTGGGAGAAGGAAGCAACAGGGAAGCCACAGATCAGATGGCGGCCAAGAACCGAACCTGAAGTCAAGATTAGGAGGAGTCTTGGGAAGAGAAAAGTTACTTCAGAGAGGAGGTGGGTATGGGGGAAAGGCCAGAACAAAACGTGAAAGAGTAACAGTAGTAGTAGTAAAAGGCTAAAAACAGGACCTTGTGAGATGAAGCCCTTGGTCTTTAGACAAAGACCTGCTTACCTACTGAATACAAAGGGAACAGCTCCAGTTGAACACTGGGATAAACAGCATCAGCGGGCCTTTGAGCAGCTCTCCAGTGGATGCCATCTACAGGAATGTCACAGAAAGGCCACTTCTGCTGCTTGCCAGGAGGAAATTAGAAGTTTGAAGATTCCCCACCCTATCTAAGTCAGCGAACGAAAAGACTTATACATGAAAGCATTTATAGAGTTCTCATGAATAGACTTGAATGGATGTTCACTGAGATTCTTTTGCACTATCTCCAGGTGCTAAAGCTTGTTTCTAATTGTTGGGGAAGGAACTGAATGGCTTTTGTTTCCGAATTCTTTTCCCCAATCTCTCAACTGAACAGGAGAGTGAGGCCAATGCTGCTTGAGGAACTTGACGAACAACTGAAATTGCTGCCAGATGCACATGTCTAATTGTTGGCAGCTGGAAAAGGAAGGGAAGACATCAGAAAGATGGTCTAAAATAATTGATAATGGACACATCGCTCTCATCTCTAAGGTCTTTGAAGCAGACAATGATGCAGATTTCTAACCAACTGCAAACACTTCTTTATTGTCTTGGATAAGGGGGTAAAACTTTTCCAGTGGAAAAGAGGGGCTGACCTTTCACACACTGACCCCAAGCTCCACTTTCATCTTTCAAGTCACACTGCCACTGTTCCCCTTCTTCCCTCTTTTCTTTCATTATTGGACATCTTAGACTTGTCATTTTTGACCTGGAAAATGATATTTGCTGAAAATTCCCTACCAGCATGCTGAATTCAGTGCTTCAAGCCAGTTCAGGGCTGAACTAGCAGCATTCTGAAGACAGTTGGGCCAAGTTCTTAATGAAGAGGTAGTGACAACTCTTAAGGAATCCTTATGAAGACTATTTATTGAGGGCTCTGAGGGAATCATAGTCCCAAAGGAAATAAATGGGGTCCGTGAAGGTGATCCCCAGGCCCACTGGAGTACCAGGCAAAAGTCACCTGCACTTCAGCTAAAATGTGCTTGTGGGGCTAAGCCCACTTCTCATGCCCGAGACCCTCTAGCCTCCATGTATTCCATGAAGTCTCTAGAGCATTAATTCTCAATTTGAATGGGTAGGAATAATTTCCCCCCTCAAGAGACACTTAGCAATGCCTGGAAACACTTCTGGTTGTCACAGTTGGGAGTTCAGATAAGAGAGAAACTGTTGGTATTTAGTAAGTAGAGACCAGAAGTGAAAAGTGTTAGTCGCTCAGTTGTCTCTGACTCTTTGCAATCCTATGGACTGTAGACTGCCAGGTTCCTCTGTCCATGGAATTTTCCAGACAAGAATACTGGAGGGGTTACCCATTCCCTTCTCCAGGGATCAAACCCCAATCTCCCACACTGTGGGCAGATTCTTTACCATCTCAGCCACCAGGGAAAGCCCAAATGGCGACCAGGAATACTACCAGATATCCTACAGTGCCCAGGCCACCTGTGACAAAGAATTGTTGTTATTGTTGTTTAGTCACTCAGTCGTGTCTGACTCTTTTCAACTGTAGTCCACCACGCTCTTCTGTCCATGGGATTCTCCAGGCAAGAACACTGGAGTGAGTTGCCATTTCTTTCTCCAGGAGATCCTCCCGACCCAGGGATCAAACCTGCATCTCTTGCATTGGCAGGCGGGTTCTTTACCACTAAGTCACCTGGTAAGCCCACAGCAAAGAATCACCTGGCCCCAAATGTCAGTTGAGCTGAGTCTGAGGAACCCTGTTCTGAAGTTATTGCTGTAGCTGAGGAAATGGAGGAAGACACACAAATGCTTATCAGCTGTTTCTGGAATTCCCACCAGTTTTAGGGAAGAATCAGAGGGAAGATGTGCTCTTGGTTCTGAGGCTTTATTTCTGACTGTCACGCCATGACCTGAGTCCCAATGGTGCCTCCCAATTTATCACTGATGGGAAGTTACCTCTACTGTGTCCTGCTCCCTCATGACCTAGAAGACATCTAGTTAATCTGATTAACCAGTCCTACCCCGTGTTTGCCTATGTCCCTGCTCCAAAGGAATCTTCTGGATGCAACGAACAAAGCTGACTGAAGAGGAGAGACTAGCCGGATTGCTGAGGCCAAAGCAACAGGTCTAGGGGAAGACTATCATTCTGACCCACAGGAGAGAGATCAACCCCACAAAGAAATACATCTGAACACTCCCAGGTCTGTATCTCTGCCCAGCTGAGCCAGGACCTTCTGTCTGGTCTTGAATGAGTCATTTGATCTCATTTTGCCTCCATAGAACAATGAAGTGGAGAAAACACCTCATTCTCACAATCACTTGCAAAACTCCACTGGGTGACAAGAGAAGGACATTGTGAAGCAGAAGACAGTTTCCTTATGTGGCTTGTGACTATTAGTCCTGTTCACTGCTGTTCAAATATCTGGGAGGGGTAAAAAAAATTAAGGATTAGGTCCCCTCTGTTCCAGAGTTAGTCAACTTTTAAAATAAATCCACTAACTTTGCTCTCTAAGGGGCAACTCCTAAGTCACAAAACTGTTTCCCACACGTTGTTTTCACTTTATGAAATAAATATCCACCTTGGAAGATGATTTATTACCAAAAAAAATAGTCAAAGTACAAGACTGAGATAGAAACAGCAACTGGAATTTCTAAATATAAGATGTGTTCCCAGGAAGACACTTTTAGGTCTGTTTTCCCTCAACTTAAACTTGAAGAAAAATAACAGAGGAGGTGGAGGAAGGGGGCAGGGCACATGTACCATCATCAGTAAGAGAATTCAGGGTTCAAAATTCTAAAATCTAGACCATGCGCAGATAGAACAAACTGATTTCCAGGTAGTAAAATACAGATTTTTTTCTGATAAAACTTCGTGATAGTAATAAGAACAGATCCTCTTTTCAATACTGGCCCCAGAAGCTGCTACGGTCCTAAGATACACAAAGAAAACAATAGCGTCTATTCTTTCTTGACTGTAGTCTGAGCTGCTGACAAAATGCCTTCAAAATAAAACCAAACCACACAATTTCACCATTACTATCCACCAGCGACAGGCTATAATTAACACTTAATTAACAGCTCTATGATGAGCTCTGCTGAATTCTGCTCAAAAATTGCCTTACATTTTTTCCATAAAACCAAGTCACCAGTGGACAATGGCCTACCTGTTTCCGTGGCTTCTCCACGCTTTCCTTCCTCAACAATCGGTTAAAGAATGGGACTACGTTGAGGTCCAGACCAAGACAGATTCTTCAGAGATGCTCATCTTCTGACTTTTAGCTCTCCTCACTCCCAATCATCAGCAGTTCCTAACAGAGACCCTAACACAGCCACTGACTTAGCACACATCGTGTCTTCTTGGAGCCTTCCCTAGAGAACTTCCAGTAGAAATAAAAGCCATTGCAGAGTCTTTCAACAGAGGTGCAAGCACTGGGAACACCCAGATCCTTGCTAATTCCCATTCTACAGAAATTAGCTGGAGAAAGTCAATAGGAAAGTGACTTGAGAACCACTGCACATAAGTAAATAAGCTGGGACCCTTCTCCATGGTGGCCTTGTGCCCCTGCCTTTGGCCATTCAGTGGTTTATTAGCACTTATTCCAGAGACATAGCCAGGAAATATAAGAAAAACTCAACAAAAAGTGAACTCATACAATATCACTTATATGTAATGAACTCATACAGTATCACCTATACATGGAATCTAAAATATGATACAAATGAACTTATTTACATAAGAGAAACAGGTTCATAGACTTAGAAAACCAACTCATGGTCACCAAAGGAGAAGCAGGGGAGAGATAAATTAGGAGTTTTGGATTTGCAGATACACACTACTATATGTAAAACAGATCAACAGCAAGGTCCCACTGTATAGCACAGAACTATATTCAATATCCTGTAATAAACCATAATGGAAAAGAATATGAAAAAGAATATATCTATGAATCACTTTGCCGTACACCAGAAACTAACACAATGTTATAAATCAACGATACCCCAAATTTTAAAAAGTCCACTTAGCAAGTTTTTCCCACCTGAGAGTTCTACCAAAGTGGTAAGGAGGATGTTACAATGACTAAGCAAAATACACATATGGATGACAATTATCCCAATTTTTGTTTTAGACACCCCATTCCTATGGCTATAGACAACTTCCACTGCATGATCAAGTCAGTGTATAAAGGTCTCATGGATTAATAGGAACAGAACAGTCAAAGCAGTCTCAGGCCTGATATTATGGGGATTTACCCAATGGCTCAGCAGATAAAGAATCCACCTGCCCATGCAGAAGATGCAAGGGACATGAGTTCAATCCCTAGATGGGGAAGATCCCTTGGAGGTGGAAATGGCAACCCACTCCAGTATTCTTGCCTGGAAAATTCCATGGATAGAGGAGCCTGGCAGGCTAGAGTCCAAAGGACTGCAAAGAGTCAGACACAACTGAACAAGTGAGCACAGTGGTACCTTGACCGTGTGGTTAGTTAAGAGTTAAAATGATCACTAAATGAGTTGCCTGAGCTCACGAAACTGGTTAGTAGTAGCATGGAGGTAAGATGGAGCCTCTCCACCCACATTCTTTCTAACCATGAGTCACTGAACTCTCAGTAGCCCAACTCTTTAGAAAAGCAAAATAGAAAAAGAAGATAGGATAGTATTCCATATACATACGTGCAAAACAAACTCCGTGGCAGCCCAGTCACTCAGCTACAAGCAGGGGGTTTCTTTAGGTGATGGACGTCAATACAGAGCAGAAAAAGACCTCCTCTAAAGCCTCTGAAGACTATACATTTGTTGTAACTGAAGATTACACAGCAATTTAGTTTGAAATCTTTTAACATCATGGGTATGAACAGGAACTGAGATAGAAGAATACTTGCTAAAAATATTTCTGCTTTTGCAGTACCATGCCTGGCTTTGGCCTCCACTGTTAAGGCATACTAGAGAAAAGTACAGAACAAATAAATCACAAAGAGAACATAAAGCAGTGCTCGTCTCACTTTAATGTGCTTAAGGTCTCCTGAAGATTTGGTTAACAATGCAGATTCTGAATCTCTAGGTTTGGAGTGGGGTGGACCCCAGATTCTGCATTCCTAACCAGCTCCCAGGTGATGCTGGGGCTGCTGATCAGAGGACCACACTTCAAGGAGCAAAGGAGTGGTGATAGTGGCATAGAAGTTGGGTTGCGTCTGACTCTTTTGCGACCCCGTGGACTGTAGCCTGCCAGGTTCCTCTGTCCACAGGATTTCCTAGGCAAGAATACTGGAGTGAGTGGCCATTTGCTTCTCCAGGGGATCTTCTCGACGCAGGAATTGAACCCACATCTCCTACATTGGCAACTGGAGTCTTTACCACTGAGCCATCAAGGGTTACACACTGAATCAAAATATGCTTCCACTTTTCCCGTGAGTATTAATTCATCCTCCAAAATCTCTCTGAAGAACAAGGATGATTCCACGTGTTGGCATCTCATCCCCGGAACCATCGATGTGTGCAGAGGAAGACCTAGAAGCAGCACATTGAATAGTAACAGGGGACAAGGCAAAGCCGCCATGACTTAAAGGAATCAACATTTGGGAAAAACTGAAAAATAAGCACAAAAAGATAGTCTGTGTGTGCTAATAATTTCCATTCAGGTCAACAGGCAGTAGGAAATTGATCCCCATTTCTACAGGAAGGCAAACAGCCCTGATTTAAGCACATGGCCATCAGTCTGATTTATCAGGTAGTCAGTTATCAGATTCCATTTCCCTATGCATGAAGTTTCACAGGAATGCAAAGCCTTCATTATTAGATGGCAGCTTCATTCCCTGGGCTGGACCCTGTGCTGTGACCAGGAGGTACAAGTTTACTGGTCTGGAACAGAAGCCCAGGCAAGGCAAGCATAGATTTCTAGTGGCTTGAGAAAACAGCAGGAAAATGATGAGGTGGCCAGAGATAGTCTCCAAGAGCTAATTCCACTGGGCACGGCACTTCACATGCCGGGCCTTCCACCCAAGTTGGTTACCCCAACCATTTGGGACAGAGAATGTATTTTGCCAAGATCTCCGGGAGACAACAGGAAGGGACACCGCACCGTGGAAGACTTTAGCGCCCCCAGTGCTACCTATCAGCGACGCAGGCAGTGAGTTCCTGGTAAAATGCCATTAAAAGCACCTAAGTCACTAGCCTGTAGCAAGGCTTAAATGAGAGGGTGACTCTAAAACATGTGACACAGACTCTTGACAACTGAGCCAATTACAGAACAATTCATTCATTCTGTCCAGTAGCTAGAAGCCACCAGAAACCATAATGGGAGGGGGACAGAAGAGGAATGAAAGGGGAAAGAAAGTACCTGACATTGAAGCTCTCTGCTCTTGGTCATGCCCAAAAAGTGTTGTCATGGAAACTCCAACATTTACACTCATCATATGACACCACTGGTCTCAAATTAGGAATATTTCCCGAGTTACAGCTGTTTTAACACTGGGTATGAAGGCACTTCCGATGTGGTTTTGAACTTACAATTTAAAAGCTGATCCATTATTAAAATTGATTGTCCTTAGTGAGTATAAAGCACTTTATGCTTTACTAGTTGAAAGGAAAAACTACATCTAAGCATGGTATATTCACACCATATTCCATATATTCCATGAAGTTTAATTTCCTAAGACTGTGGAAAAGCTTCATGTGACTAATACCTTTCCCCTGATAGTTCTTGAGGTCTCTTCTCTTCAACTCTCAGCTTGATTTATCAGTGTTTAATATATAATTGGCACTCAATAACTGTATTATCTAAAAAACTATCTATAGGAAGGAAAATCATAAGTATTCATACACATATTCTAAGGTCCAAAAGACTTAATTAAGGGCAATTTCAGCCAAAGAAGAAATGGGTTATTAAGTTTTCTGAGATTTGCCTCACATTCAGCAGTGGGTAAAGTCAGGGTTTGTTAACCTTTTAAAAGGATTATCCTCTTTTGCTAAATAAAATAAAAATCTCAACCAATTTTTTAACAAGTTAAATACAAGTTAAATATGGCTAAGAAAATAAAGAAATTTTAATATTGATTATAACTGATTTCAAATAATACAAACTCTTGTCTTCTCCTTCCTTCTCAAATATTTCAGCAAACCATTCCTAGGGTAAAGATGTGGTACATAAAATTACCAAATCCACTAACACCCATGAACACATCACAGTAATTTAGTCTTCATCAACAACATAGCCAGCATTTGCTCCATGTCAGGCACTATATTAGGGGTTTTAATATGCATTGTTTCATTTAATCCTCACAGCCACCCTAAGAGTGTCCTACTATCCCTGTTTTAAAATGAGTAAACTAAGGTTCAAAAAGAATGTGTAAATTCCTCCAGATCTCAAAGCTAGTAAGTGGGGCAATTTGGATTCAAAGCCATGCTCTTGATCATGAATGTATAGACAATGCTATAAAAAAGAATGGGTGGAAGTGCTGTCAAACCTCTCATCTAAATAGAGACCACTAGAACATACAAAGTTATTTTTATAAAAGGAAATGAAGAGTAAGCTTCGTGTTTACAAAGGGTAATGAGAAATTACATAGTGAAATGCCATTCTGATAAATCTATATGAAATCAGCTAAAACAACATTTCACATAATAGGCACCTGGATCTCGGAAATGCCTTCACTTCTGGAAAATAGTTTGCAAAAGAGATTGTCATCATAAAAGCACCTCTTCAGCCTTTAATTCATGCCCTCCTGGAAAAACAGTAAATATGAACTCTCTCATTCTCTGGAGAGTCTAGACAGTGGTAGATGCAAGCAACTGGGTGTGACTAATAGATTCTGACAAACAAACACAAACAGAGCCCTAAGGTAAAGAGTGAGGCCTCACATTTACTGGCCCCATAAAATAGAAACCCTTTTCACTCTAGGATCGTAGCTCTTCTGGCCCAATGCTTGCAGCTCAAGATCTAGTGGGCTCGGGGCTATTTTTATCTGACAACTTTTCCTTCAGTCCCTTCCATCCTTTATTTAGAAAGCCAAAATAAAAACCAAAAAAAAGTATACTTATAGAGCCATAAGCCATACACTAGAATAGGTAAAGAGAAGTCCTCTGACATAAAAAGCCACAAAAGAACAGAAGATGAAAAAGTAAATCACAAACAGCTGCATCTCCCCTCCCAATTGTTTACATTCTTAGACATCCACTTTTCAAAAATATTCCCTACGTAGATCAAAACAGGCTGTACTTTGAGAAGGGGCAAACAATGACGTTAGCTTTAAGATATTACACAGTTTACATATAAACAGAGCTGAGTTTATGTGCCTTATTCTGGTTGTCGAGAACAGATCTGAAGGGCTCAAATAGAGAGCTATCATTGTGTTAATTATCTGTCTACAGAAAACTCTAAAATACAAAGATGACCTTTACAATTCTCTAGCTTGAGTGTATGTTCCCCATTTACGGTATAAGATACTACTGGTTTCACCAATCAAAATAATCCAAAAAGCTTTCTCAAGTTGAACTTGGGTAGCACAAGCCCTGGCTGACACTGAATGCAGTTACTGGGGGTACTCTGTCCCTTCATTTCCCATTCTTCCCTGCCTCCTCCTCTCAACTTTCCCCCCTCCTCCTCCCAACTTCCCCCCTGCCCTTTCCCCTAATCCCTTCTACCTATTTATCAAATCAGAGCCACCCATAAATACTTCTCAGCATTGATATTGATACTCATCACTATTATTGGCCCCATACCAATAACCACTGTTCAGATTCTTGCCTCTGAGAATTACAACAGGAATCCACAATTAACAAACCCTAAGGGCATGGATCTGCCCATCCCATCATCACCTATGCACCTGGAAGAGGAGAAGGGAGTACTTCAATCTCTAAAAGTCCAGTCTGTTACATTCTCAAGACACCAGCAGTTGGCAAAACCTCTTTAAAACACACCATCCATTCACAGACCTCATGGCATTTACTTTGAACTGTCCATATCAAAGGAGAGACTTCATTCTAAAATGTTCCAGCTTTAACTGAACACAAGCCCACTCCATCAGGAGCAGCCAATTAATGACAGCCAATAAAAAAATTCAGGTAGATAAAAGATTTGGCTGTCCTGAACTATCATTAAGAAATCATTTATCCTATACCCACGTGTTTCAGGTACAAGCCAAGGTGAATCACCAGCTTCATCTTTCTGAGAAAGTTCTGATGTTAAAATCTGGCATTGATGACCTCAGTGAAATCAAAACACATGCTCCATGGAAGGTGGTGAAACAGCCCTGAATATGCATTCCTTGTCAGTGAATCATGGTTGCCTAAAAGTTTCCAAGGACTGTTTATAAATATTAACCCTACAACAAGGTCAATGTCTTGACATCCAAAAAGGTGGCTCCAAGTGTTTCACACCCCAAGGTTTACATGATGAATAAACAAAACAATATAGTCTACCTTTAGAATATTAGTGAAAAAAGGTAGTTTTGAAATCAGATGACTTTATTGATCAATTATACCTTTACTGATACATTACAATAGCAATGTGAATTCAGACTCAATGGTCCAAACCACAACTCCAATTACAAGGAAGCACCAAACTGACTCCTTTAAGATATAATGGTTCCAAGAAGGCTTTTTATTGATCTTTGCTGCCCAGATTCATCATTAAAAGGGTTGGCTTATGTATATAAGTTTGCTAAGGAGGGAAGTGAAAATGTCTGTAGAAGCTTCAATGCTCTGGAACAGAACTCTTCTAATCAAAAATGTTATAATTAAAAAAAAAGATATTGGGACTTCCCTGGTGGCTCAGTGGTTAAGACTTTATGTTTCTACTGCAGGGGGCATGGGTTCTACCCCGGTTGGGAAACAAAGATGCTGCATATCCGTACAGTGTGACCAAAAAATAATATACATATTTAAAAGAAAAAAGATATGACGGTTTCTCTCCTGAATAGTCTTCAGAGAAGGAAACCACATGTAGCCAAAGAGGGGTCTGGAGGGCTGTATCCTTATTTTCAATGATGAAAGGCAGATATAAGAAGTACAAATTTGATAGTTTATAAAGTGTTACAATGAATGGGTCATGACAATGACTCCAAGTAATACAACATTTGGGGGACCTACAATATACAGAGTGAGAAGTCCTAGCACATAATGGTTAGCACCACTTCTGCAGACCTAGTCCTGGATATGCAAAAAGCCAGCAGCTCCAAAACATGTTCTACAGAACAGGAGAGCTCCAAGAGAAAGAAGGTTCTGCGGCTATTGACACTTAAGCAGTATCTCCCTCTTGACATTAGAACCTTCACATTTTGTTTAACCATGTGTTTCCTAAACTTCTGATCAAAAAATATGTAGATTTTATTTCACAGTAATGACTCTAACATCCTGTGAAACACACTTTGGAAAAGACTGTTAAAAATTCCACGACCATCCCCCGCCCCCCACCCCTCGCAAAAAAGCATTTGCCCTTGAACTTTGCTATTCAAAAAATATTATGATGACATATCAGACAAAATAATATACAGAGATAAACTAAAGAAATGTATTGGGGGATGGAAAAGTTGATAAAAAAATTAATTGAACACAAAAATATACTTTTGAGAGTATCATATCTGTTTTTTATTCCTAAATTCCTAATATCATTTGTAGTCAATAATTTACAATGTGGCATGCCATATGTCAAAAGTATTATTTGCTGCTTTGATTTTTTAAAGAAAATGAATATACAGAGATAAAATGAACTGAAGAGTGGAGAGAGAAAACTTCCTTCCCTAATCATTTAAAATAGACTTGATTTGACTTCAGAAAAATCATCCTTTAGTTTTCCTGGTTCACGTATGAAAGGTGCTTTATTTTTACCTTCATTGGTGGATAAAGGTCATATAAATGAAATGGTTTATTACTGTACAAATAGCTTTAAATAATAATTGAAGAAATACAGACAAAAGTAAAATTATTTTACATTGCTAGAAAAACCAAGTCTACCATTAGTCTACCACTATGACCAACCACCCAGGATGAGTACATTTAAAATTAAAAAAGAAAATGAATGACAATATCATATATTATTTCAAAATATTAAACAGAATATATTATTTTTAGCCTAAATAGTTTCTCAAGATACGGCTGGGTATTCTGGAAAAATGTGAAGTCTGAATGTTTAAATGTGAATATTTAGATGGGCAGAAATTTTACCTTATGAGGTTAAACCTTGATTAATATAGAAATAATTACAACGACTCAGACTATGACTTTGATCCCTTTCTTGGCTTCCAAAAGGCTGCGATGATATGCATATTTTCTAAGATATCTTTATGTATATAAGTTATAAACTCCCAGAAATATGGAAATGAAACAGAAAGAGCGTAACATTTTATAGGAGTCATCAAAAAGGCAATGGTGGCAGGGAAGGGAAGTTAAAGCACCAGATGCAAATAGCAACAGCCCCACAAGGGCTGTTGAGGACACAGCCAGAGAGGACACAGTCCAATCGAAGATGCCTAAAATGTCCAAGGAAGTGGAATTTTTGCAACTCTTCTGATAGACACAGGGATTATCTTGAAGACGTTTTTATAAATCCCTGTAGCAAAAATGCTCAGCACACATTACAAATTATTGTAGCCAATAATTGCAGAATAAGAGAGGCTGTGCAATTATACATTCACTTCTGTTTGTGCCCAGAAGATGACTCATAGAGGCCCAGTGGGGGATCATGTAAAAATAAGCCCTAATATCCAAAACTGCCTGTTTCAGGGGAGAAAAATATTACACAAGGCTCAAAGCACAAAGTCACAACTAGTAAGTAATATTCATTAGGCCCTCATGTAATTGAAATCCAAATGCTCATTTATAAATGTGAGATGATAAAGTTGTTGTATTTTTACAAATGAAATGCTGGTAAATGGAAAAGTTCTTTCCACAAAGCATAACACCTTGTACAGAGCAAACTTTTACAGAGGTCTGGAACAAATGAACTTCTAAACATGGTACCTGCATGTAATAAAGGGGCAAATGAGTACTGGGTTCTTGAGTCTGAAATTACAAAGGTTTTGACATCGCCAGCAAAGCATGGCAGCTGGCAAACATTCCGAACCATTAACCCACCAAACAGCAGCTGAAGCAAGCCGCATTCCAAAACTCTGCAACCTCTTCTCATAATGTAGTAAAATGCTGATGTGCAGGGAAATTTATTTCCTCTACTAAGGCTGAATGAAGACCATGTGAGCATAGAAGAGCTCATTACAAACAGAGCACAGACAAATTTTCATATGTATTTTAAAAGTGAATGAAAAGTAACACCAAAACTTAACAATTTTCAAAATTCATGTGAAGGCAAATAAAAACCATTTTTTAAATCTAATTTAAAACATGCCATTTTTTTTACACTAGCAAAAACTCTAGAGACTCGAACGTCATAATAAAATGTAAATATGCCATGAATCATGAAGCCATGAAAACACACGGAGATGTTTTGTCTTCTAGAGCTCTGTTAGAATTCATACACAGGCTTAGAGAACAGAAAAGTCACTCACAGAATAAGCCCACCCTCCAAAAAAAAGTCTTCTCCTTTAGGTGCATAAATTAAATTTAAAGTTCATTTTGCTTGTTTTATTTTTACATTGTTTGTTTTGTTGTCTTGTGCCCTAAAGACAAGATTAAAAGTTAACTTTAAAACCAAGATTCCATAAGTGTCTTTACAAAAATGTTGTCTGAAATATTATTTCAACAAAAGGTAGCATTTAGAATCTCTCTATTCCTTGGAGCAAGTTGAAATACCCAGTTAGCTTATAAAATGTCAGTAGCAGAGAATCTCAGGAACAGCAAATCTAATGGTGTCCAGTCCACACTTCCCTACAAAGATAAGCAGTCATCCTTTTTTTCCTTTCTTAATCTGCTGTGGCTCCATTAGTAAGCCCCTAAAAATGTAACCTGGCATTTACACTCTTATCCATCTGGAATGTCTCTACGTCAGAGGAAAACCCTCACCCCCCTGTGAAAGATGAACAAGTACACAGCTGGTGGAGATCTGGGCACGCAGGAAGGAACCCCGCTTAAGTGCCTACATCCACATGGCTCAGTGGTTAATCCTGCATATACCCTCTTCTTCCCACCTTCCGATGAAGCCAGCGAGGAACTGAGTGTTTTTTTTTTTTTTATCACTGAATTCTGTACTATTATCAGACACCTAACAATTCTTTTGTTGAAAAGATATTACAAGAACAAAGCCTGAAAACTTGCCATCGAAGCTGTCTGAAGTCCAGGGTGTTAACCGTCACTAGAAACCTTGGAAACAAATGTGTACAAGGTTAAGGCCAGTCTTGTGAAAGTAACATTGTGAAATCTAATCCTGCACCTCTGCCCCCCTCCCAGCAGTAGACTCACACATGTGCCTTGCAGTGGAGATTTGGGAATTGCTGAGGTTTTCCACGCTGCTTCCATGAAAACCAACACTTCTAGGTTTCACTGCTGGCTCGCGATGTGAAGCTAAACTTAGACATCAAGCTGTGTTCTCTATCAAGCTACAACATCTCACTGGCGGTGGGCAGGAATGCGAACGTACAGACAATTCCAATTAACTATTGGTTTTAACGTGCAAAGCAGGGCAATCAAACCCAGCTCTCCACATAAGTTAACTACAACAGCAAAAAAAAAAAAAAAGCTATGGCATGCTTTCAAAGCCTGGTGGGCTATGGTCCATAGGGTCGCAAAGAGTCAGAGAGGATGGAAGTAACTTAGTACACATGCATGCTCGGTATTAAATTTAGCTTTTGTTGAACCTGAGGTTTTGACAGTACAACCACAGGGGGTGCTATTTACACCATCATCTGTATGAAACAGTCCCAAGGAGTGGTGATCAGGTGGTTGTGGGTTTTATTAAGTCTACCCAGAGGTATAATTGGAAATTATTCATTTTATCTCTGATACTATGCTTATGTAATTCTTCCCAACCACTTTCTCCACACTGGTCAACTGTCAATTACAGTGATAAAGTTTTGCTTCTTGTCTAGTCAGTCAGTTCAGTCGCTCAGTCATGTCCGACTCTTTGCGACCCCATGAACTACAGCACGCCAGGCCTCCCTGTCCATCACCAACTCCCAGAGCCCATCCAAACCCATGTCCATCGAGTCAATGATGCCATCCAACCATCTCATCCTCTGTCATCCCCTTCTCCTCCTGCCCTCAATCTTTCTCAGCATCAGGGTCTTTACAAATGAGCCAGCTCTTCGCATTAGATGGCCAAAGTACTGGAGTTTCAGCTTCACATCAGTCCTTCCAGTGAACACCCAGGACTGATCTCCTTGAGGATGGACTGGTTGGATCTCCTTGCAGTCCAAGGGACTCTCAAGAGTCTTCTCCAACACCACAGTTCAAAAGCATCAATTCTTCGGCACTCAGCTTTCTTTTACAGTCCAACTCTCACATCCATACATGGCTACTGGAAAAACTATAGCCTTGACTAGACGGACCTTTGTTGGCAAAGTAATGTCTCTGCTTTTTAATATGCTGTCTAGGTTGGTCATAACTTTCCTTCCAAGGAGTAAGCATCTTTTAATTTCATGGCTGCAATCACCATCTGCAGTGATTCTGGAGCCCAGAAAAACAAAGTCAGCCACTGTTTTCACTGTTTCCCCATCTATTTGCCATGAAGTGATGGGACCGGATGCCATGACCTTAGTTTTCTGAATGTTGAGCTTTAAACCAACTTTTTCACTCTCCTCTTTCACTTTCATCAAGAGGCTCTTTAGTTCTTCACCTTCTGCCATAAGGGCAGTGTCATCTGCATATCTGAGGTTTTTGATATTTCTCCCGGCAATCTTAATTCCAGCTTGTGCTTCCACCAGCCCAGCGTTTCTCATGATGTACTCTGCATATAAGTTAAATAAGCAGGGTGACAATATACAGCCTTGACGTACTCCTTTTCCTATTTGGAACCAGTCTGTTGTTCCATGCCCAGTTCTAACTGTTGCTTCCTGACCTGCATACAGGTTTCTCAAGGGGCAGGTCAGGTGGTCTGGTATGCCCATCTCTTTCTTATCTAAATTTACACTAAATAAAGGTCAGTTGAGCTTTCAAAGAGCCTCCTTCTTCCCACCAAGAATCCTAAATTGCAGATGATAACAAGTTCTAAAATTTGTACAGAACTAGGATTTTACAGGTATTTCAATAAATCTGAAACTCTCCCAAGCCAAGGAATTTGCCCAAAGAAGTGGTGTTTGATCTAGTGAAGTTCCAAGTTGTCAGCCTTGGAACGTAAATGACTGTTTCATTAATGTAACTTGGAAATCACGATAGAGCCATAAACATGGTCACAAATAAGAGAGGTTGCCAAGTGACAATGCTTTCCTTCGTAAACTACATGAATACTAAGGTTTATCATTATTTGAAGCAAAGACCCCTGATTACTGGCTGGTACAGGCACTTCATTCTGATTATCCAAAGAGCATGTAAGGGAGGGCAAAAATGACTGATCTTAATATAGGGCTGATCTACAGTCCTAGATCCATATAATTCTTGCTTACTACAGAAGCACTCTCAATATGATTAGAAGGCTCTCTAAGGCTCACACTCTTGCAACAACTGGCAATCATTTTCCAGAACAACACAGATTTAACTTTGGTTTGATCAATTAACAAAATTTTTAAAAACCTTGCTCTTCGTGGTAGACAAATGCACTATTACCATCTGAATGTAGCATCCTGACTCAGATTCAATGCCCAGAATTCTTTGGGAAGCCATTACGTCTGCCATAGTGTACTAATAACTGAAGACACGTAACTCATGTCTCCTGTGATATAACCATCTAAAAAGGCATGAGACCATAGAAATGTAAAAACAAGATAAAGAGCAAAACATTACAATGTAAATTTTACCTACCAGGTAAATTTTACCTACCAGGTACCTACAATTTCTGTTGCCAGAACTCAATTCTGTTGCTACAGCTGGAAAACAACCACAGACAATACATATATGGGTTTAGCTGTGCCCCACAAAATGACAGAAACAAGCAATGGTCAGGTTTTAGGCTCTAAGACTAATCTGTTGACTCAGTGCAGTGTGCAGTCAGTAAAACCACATATTTCACTGTAAATCAGAAATAAGAATACAAAAGAGAGAAAGAAAGATAGTGCTAAGTCATGTCCGACTCTTGTGATCCCATGAACTGTAGCCCACCAGGTTCCAACGTCCATGGGATTCTCCAGGCAAGAATACTGGAGTGGGTTGCCATTTCCTTCTCCAGGGGAACTTCCTGACCCAGGGATTGAACCCAAGTCTCCCGCATTGCTGGCAGATGCTTTACCGACTGAGCTCTGTGGGAAGCTTTTAAGAATACAAAAGGGACTGCACATAAAGCCAAACTGAGGGGTGAGGGAGGGATGGATCAGGAGTTAGAGATTAGTAGATGCAAACTACTACATACAGAACGGATAAACAAGCTCTTGCTATTTAGCACAAGGAACTATATTTGATATCCCGTGATAAACCATAATGGAAAAAAAGAATATATAGGGAATTCCCTGGTGGTCCAGTGGTTAGGACTCCATTCGTCCACTGCAGGGGGCCTGGGTTTGATCCCTGGTCAGGGAGCCAAGATCCTGCAAGCTGTGCGGTGTGACCAGAAAAAAAAAGGAAAAGAGTGTGAGTGTGTGTGTGTGTGCGCGTGTATACTGAATCACTTTGCTGTACAGAAATTAACACAACCTTGCCAGTCAACTATTCTTCAATAAAATTTAAAAAAAAAATCAGATCAGAGTAACAAGCCTATAAACCGAAAGCAAGGAATCAGGTAAGGAAAACAGCTAACAAGTGATCTGCCCAAATATAAATAGGTTATTTTTATTCTTATGGAATATTATAATGCTATTTTGATCACCCAGAAGAGAACAAGACTACCTTCAGAACATTCTGTGTCTTTATCTTCCTTTAAATGCTTTTGTAGTAAAGAAGGCACAGAAATTTTCTGAATGGAAAGATAAAAGGGGAAAAGAGACAATATCTTCAAAGGCAAGAGATGAAGATAGTGTAAGGAATAAAGAAGCTTCGAAGACCACATGGCTGAGGCGCTTACAGTGGAGGGTCTTGTTAGTTTTAAATTCACCATTCTCTAAATATTCCCCATACCACTCTATTTTCAGCTCCTTTTTATTCAAATGACTACATTTTTAGGGTTTTTCTTTTTATATCATATTGTGGTTTCTTCAGTCCTGGAATTATGCAAGGTTCTGTATGAAGGCTCTCTGGGAAGGCTACTATGCACATTTATGACAAAAATATGACAAACAAAATCCATGAGAAGTGCCAAAGATGCCACATCTCAGATCCTGGTGGTTCCCCCACTTTGAATGCTAGCATGACAATGAAATGAGCCACTCAGAGAGCGTGACTTTCAAAAGATACCATCTGCTTTCTCTCCCTCTCTAGCACCAATGATCCAAAACATTATAGTACATTTGATTTCCGATGCCCAAGGTATCAACATTTTTGTGGTCTTTCTTGGTTTCTATAAGTTATATTCCATTTGGAATTACTCATTATCCTCACAATAATTTCAAATCAATTTTAAATGTCATCAGAAAGGATGTTACATGAATCCCCCATTCACAAAAACTCTGACTTCTGAATTGAATTTCTCTTTAGCAATACCAAAATTATTCTTGTCTTCTTTGGCAATACCAACAATGAACCTCAGGACATTTAAGATATCCTACTTAATATAGAAATCTTTGAATCAGTCACTTAGTAGTCAGAGCTTCAAAACTCATTTATATCAGTGTCATACAATATATAAACCACAAAACAAATACTAGTACTAAGATGAAAATCCTTGACATAACTTTGCAAAGGAAGAATGGATAACTTTTAACAGTACACAATCCAGTATCATTTTTACCCCATTTGAAAACAAGTTTTATGATTTTCTTCCGACACCAGATTTTCTAAATAATATTTTGCTTTTGCTTTTATTGCACTAATTAAAGTGTGTGATCCTTCAGTGATAACAAGGGATCACTAAAGAAATGTGACAAAGATTCAAATTTTAAAATATGGATTTTTAAAATTGGACTTCACAAACCTAACACATAAAGACTGGGGAAAAGAGAGAACAAATGAGGATGTTATGAATCCAGAAAAGGAGCTGAGGCAGCCAATCATGGTGTTGGCATCATGGCATCATCATCTCTGGGCAAGAATGCTCTATAGTCAACTTATAAACTGAGTGTTATAACTCATAAGTGTTATAAGTTCAGTGTTATAAGTGTTTTAAGACATAAGTGGTATAAGTTCAGTGTTGGGAGTCATCAAGTTCTTATGCTCATCTGTACATATGTGAAGGAAATCCTAGTGGCTCAGTCGTCTAAAGAATCTGCCTGCTAATGCAGGAGATGCAGGAGACGCAGGAGATGCAGGTTCAATCCCTGGGCCAGGAAGATCCCCTGAAGTAGGAAAAGGCAACCCACTCCAGTATTCTTGCCTGGAAAATTCCATGGACAGAGGAGCCTAACAGGCTATGGTTTATAGGGTCTCAGAGAGCTGGACACAAAGCAGCCCCCATGCATACACACGTGAGCAGATTAGAACCAGGTCACCTGCCTAACTGGTTTTCCTACAAGATTATGCCCCACATGTGACCAACAAAGTGCTCCCTAAAAAATCTTAAAAATGCAACAAACTAGTGAATATAACAAAAGTAAAGCAGACTCACAGAACTAGAGAACAAACTAGTAGTTACCAGTGGGGACAGGGAAGGGGGGAGGGGAAAGGGTAGGATAGTAAGAGGGACAAGCTACTAGGTAAAAAACAAGCTTCAAGGATATACTATGCCACACAGGGAACATAGCCAATATTTTATAATAACTATAAATGGAGTATAACCTTTAAAAATTATGAATCACTATATTGTACATCTATAACTTAATATTGTATAGCAACTATATGTCAACAACAAAAAAAATTAATTAAAACAAATAAAGACCTAATGGGGCACAATGACACTGACATGATAGTTACAGAAATACCATCACTATAACGCTTAGAACTCTACCACCCAAATTTTGATTCTTGGTAATTCTCTTCAAAGCCAACAAAATTCGCTTCTATTTCCATTTCCTTCCCCTTGGATTATACCCCTATCTACCTCAATCTCACGCTAGCACTTCATCAATTCATATTTCTTTCTTAGGAAAAAAAAAAAAATCTGCTCAAACTCTCCTCCTTCAGGAAACACACAGTTGAGCTGACATGGGAATTCGACATGAGATAATCCCTTTAAGATCTAAAATGTTATTGACTAGTAAGTAGCAAGCTCTTCATGAATAGCTATTTGTTGTCAGACAAACTACTTTGGAGGGTCCTCTTGATGCAGCTGTCTTCAGGACTGGTTCATATCCAGCACTCAAGGCCAGGAGGAATTTTGATGGAGGCCCTGTGAGGAATCGGCAACTTACTTGCGTTTGCTACAAAGTTGGCTAGCATCACTGTTTCAGTGAGTTCTTGAAAACAACCCATGAGCACTAATGGCCTTTCTTGGGCCCACAGGAGTGAAATATCTCTGGAGTTTTGCCACCTGCTTGTTTAACAACTGGCCTCGCAGCTCTGAAACAGTAAGAAACTTCAGTTTCTACTGAGCAAAATGTGGGGGGCAAAATAACTGGCTTCCCATGACTATCTTCTACCACACCCTGAAAAGAAATATGTATGATGCCATTATCAGCTGAACCTAACTGGTACCAGAATAAGGCCATTTTTAAAAGTAAAATCTATTTAACACGGGGACCTGATTTTCATAGTGAAAAAGGAAAAAAAAAAAAAACGCAAGGGAGAGGTTGAATGGAATTTTCTATCGGGAAAACTAAAATATTGGACATATTCAAACTAAAATATATGAGAAAGAGCTCTTTTATTCCATGTTTATCAAAAAAGCCTCACTGCATCTACTAGCAAAGTCTCAGAATGAACAGATTGTGATTGAATGTTCATTTTTTGGATTATTTATCCTTCATGTTTCATCTTTGATTTCTTGTTTGGTTTTCATAGAACAACCATATAAAGGATCAATTCTATAAAAATAGTCAAAGGCTTCACTAGTTTCCCCAAGGGCCTCTCTTAATCTGATAGCTTTACCATTTGCATTAAAAGTACTAAGAAAATAATTATCTTTGATTTGTTTCTTCAACCACTGACTCATCTAATTCTGCTAGATCTTATCATTGACTACTTGTGAATCCTAGCCTTTCTTTAATGACTCTCATTGACTTCATGAAATCCTGCACCTTTTGCAAAATGCACGTTTTCACTGTTGACTATAATGACAGAGGCACAGTCCCTGGTTTAATGATCATTGTTGTTCAGTCGCTAAATTGTGTCCCACTCTATATGGACTCTACCAGCCTCCCTTCCTTAGTTATTTGTAATATGATTATAACTCAGACTTCTACAAATCCATTTAGAGAGAGAAAAAACTCATTTAATTATGTTGTTCTTAGTCGGCTTAAGTCATGTCTGACTCTCTGCGACCCGATGGACTGTAGCCCACCAGGCTCCTCTGTCCATGGGATTTCCCAGGCAAAAATACTGGAGTGGGTTGCCATTTCCTTCTCCAGGGAATCTTCCCGACCCAGGGATTGAACCCATCTCTTCTGCATTGGCAGTGGATTCTTTATCACTGAACCACTAGGGAAACTTGGTATTAATAACAGTGAGATAATACACAAGGGGAGTTTTAAAGTGGTTTATTCATAAATGGATATTTTTATAGCTTCTACTTCCCAACTAAATCCTTATAGCTGCAGGAACTTGTATCATGAAGATCACTCTTCCACCACCACCCACCCCAGTCACCCATCTATTAGGGTTTCATCAACCCGTTCACACGTCCCTATGAAACTACTATAGCCAGCTGTCCAGAGCAGCTCCAAATAAGAGTGATCACAGAATTAACACCTTAAAGCACATGGCATATCCAAACATCATGAAAAGTTACTTCGGCCAACATTTTCCAGGAAGTAGGTAAAATCCGATTTAAAGAAAGCAATAAAAGTCAGTGCTAACTCATGCTACCTGACTGGTGCCATATGTTTCCATGATAGGTTTTAAATGTCACAGAAAGAATGCTCTGAAACCTAGGTGCTGGAGCAGAATAGTCTCTAGCATACACAAGATTAAAGGATTAAAATGAACTAATATTGCACTTCCTAAAACACACAGATTTCCACTCAGGGCCAGTCAACTAGCAGCCAACTGATACCAGAGAGTCTAAATTTGGATCTCATAATCTAAAAACCACTTAAGATAAAAAGAGTGCTGAAATAAGTACAAGCACCAATAGGGCCAATATGGGAATGGGTCATGTCAGGTGACATGGATTCCAAAACAAAAACAACCGAATCAAGGTATAAAAACTGGGTTAGTTATTTATACTTGGTATGCTTGTTGGAGGCTTATACCAAGGCTCCTACCCCAGAAGGAAGGGCTTTTGCCATTCCTTTTTTTTTTTTTTTTTGGGGGGGGGGGGATGTTGGATGATCTCTGTTTATTTTTTTTATTAATTATTTTTAATTGGAGGGTAATTGCATTACAGTGTTGTGCTGGTTTCTGCCACACATCAACATGAGTCAGCCATAGGTATACATATGTCCTCTCCCTCTTAATTTCCCATCCCACCACTCTAGGTTATCACAGAACACTGGGTTTGAGCTTCCTATGTCATACAGAAAATTCCTACTATTTTACATACAGTAATGTATATGTTCCAATGCTACCCTCTCAATTCATTCTACCCCCTCCTTCCCCCACTGTGTCCACAGGTCTGTTTTTTATGTCTACAACTCCATTGTTGCTGTTATTGTTCAGTCGCTCGGCCGTGACTGACTATTTGCGACCACACGGACTGCAGCATGCCAGGCCTCCCTGTCCCTCACTATCTCCCAGAGTTTGCCCAACCATCTCCATTATTATCCTGCAAACAAGTTCATCAATACCATCTTTCTAGATTCTGTGTGTATTTGTGTGTGTGTGTGAGAGTCACTCAGTTGTGTCCAACTCTTTGCGACCCCACAGGCTATAGCCTGTCAGGCTTCTAGACTCCATATACGTATATGCGTTAATAATGCTATTCTATACAGAAGAATTGGGATCTGGCTTTAAAGAAACTAGAGAGGCATGTCTTACAAGGAAGGTGTCAACAGTCACCAGGTAGGTGGCTGAGCATCCAGCTTGGCCTGGAACTAAGACCAAACTGTAGTCATAATATTCAAAGGACCCCATTTGGCCAATGGGCATCCCAGGGGCCTGAGCAGTAGGCTGCAATGGCAAGACTGAAGAGGAAATCTCCTGAATGCACCCCTGGGTGATGCTGGGAATGAATGTAGGAAAACCAATCTAGGTCACAGGTGGCTTTAGTTCCTATCTAAGAGATCCCAGCTGATTGGCTCTATCAAAAGAAAAACTCCATACAGAAGAACTCCATGTCTCTGCAATAGGAAACTTGATAGACATGTTGGGTGGTCCTGGCACATATGCTAACCTCTCTTAATGGAATTCCCATCACACTTAGAATGAATCCAAATGACTCACCACAGTCTATCAAACCCGCCAGGATCTGGCCCTAAATTACTAGTCCAGGCACATCTCCCACCTCTCTCTCTGCTCTTCTGGAAGCATTGGAACATGCTGGAATCGTTTCCATCATAGGACTCCATCTGCTGCAGCTCCTCCTGAGAACAGTCGTCAGCAGCACAGTTTACACGACTTTCTCCTGCACCTCATTCAGGTGTTTGCTCAACACTGCCTCCTTTTCTGACTATCCTTATCGAAAACAGCCCATGCTACTACTTCACCTCTATCACTATACACTACTTAATATTCTCTGCAATGCTTAGTCTCTGAAATTACATGACTCTTGTTTGCTTGTTTATCATTTGTCTCTTCCACTGCAATCATATATACTCCATGAGGACAAAAAAAATTTCACTCTGCCTGATTCACTAGAGAATCTCCATTTTCCAAAAACATATCTGGGCACAGAATAAATATTCAACAAGTAACTGGACACATTTTGATTGCATTGATACAAATACATTTTATGACGTAATAACGAAAATAAGCAAATAATCACTGATAAGATGAAAACAACCCCAGTCACAGCCAAAGGGCTAATCAAAGGCAAAAGTGTTTGTGTACTGCGTAATATGCCAAGAGTTGACTGGCAAAACTGCCTGGAGCACTCCTCTGTATTTGCTGACCTTAAAATCCACTTGAAACTAGGCTCTGGCTATTACCAATTTGGATGCCCTCAAAAGTTCACTAAGTTCTTGATTCTTCTTTAAAAGTCATGAGAGCTGACTGAGGCAGGATAGGTGGTACCTTCTGTGACCCGTTCTCCAACAGCATTGTAACACTTATTTGCATGACAGGACCATTCACACAGTCTCTGTTTGTATTTTATGGAACTCCATTCAGTATAGCTCAATATTGTTTATACAACTGAAAAGATAATCAGAGCCTAGAAACTGGTACTAGAATTCTCCAAATCCAATGCTACCACCATCACCAAATCACTCTGTGACCACAAGAATGCTCTTAAAAGCATTGAAGACATGCCAAAGATTGCAATCAATGGCACAGAGTCAGAAAAGAGTTATGAACAAACAATGAAACTGAAGTCAACTGAGGACATCAGCCCTTGCCCAGCCAAGGATGGTCACTGGCAACGCAGAATACAAACGTCAAAAGCAGGACAGTCCAGGTCCCTATGATCAGTGACTGACAAGTAAAAAGAAGCTCAATCAAGACTGCCCACGGTGTCTCTGGGAAGTTCAAAATTAGACCAAAGCAGTCCAGGCCTCTAGCACCCCATGGAACCACTTCCGGGTATAGCCTTCCAGCCAACCAGGCCATGGATGGAAGACATAGCCATGCAGGACATGTCATTTCAGGCTTCTTAAGAGTTTCACTGCCTCTTAGGCAAAGAACTGACTCATTGGAAAAGACCCTGATGCTGGGAAAGACTGAAGGCAGGAGAAGGGGGTGACAGAGATCAAGATGATTGGATGGCATCACCGACTCGATGGATATGAGTTTGAGCAAGCTCTGGGAGTTGGTGATGGACAGGGAAGTCTGGCGTGCTGCAGTCCGTGGGGTTGCAAAGAGTCGGACACAACTGAGTGACAACTGAAGAGTTCCACAAGAGGCGAGAGACTTAACTTCCATTTGAAAAGCAACAACTTACCCTTCCATCATTATAACATCAAAGTTGTTTAATAAAGTGATTCTTTTAATGGTAAAGGGGAGATAGGAGGATCATTCCGCTGGTCATTATCTCTAGAAAACTTTGCATCTATGACTCTTGGAAAACAGGTGTGTACAAAAAGTCATAAGCCAATGGGACAGTCTTCCAGCTTTTCTGAATGAACTCAGGTCACACTGATAAAAAGCATACAGTTACCTTAGTTAAGACATATCATCCATTGATTGCCTTACTATTATATAAGACATGCCCTTTCAAGTTGTGTAAAATATAGCATCATGGTTTTCATTGCTCTCCTATATGAGAACTACAGTCACTGGGAATATACTCCTCTCCCAGAAACAAAACAGGAGGTTGAAAAAAAGAGCACTAATAAAGTTCTAGTAGTCATAAATGCATTTTTAAAACTTTATGGTTAGGGTTGACTAAGTCATAGATGCTCCGAGAGAAGGAAATGGCAACCCACTCCAGTATTCTTGCCTAGGAAATCCCGTTTGTCAGAGAAGTCTGGAAGGCTACAGTCCATGGGGTCGCAAACAGTAGGTCACGGCTTAGTGACTGAGCACTCACTCAGGATGATAATAAGGGTTCTTGGCTGATGCTACCACAAAAAAAGCTGTGTCATCTTGAGCAAGTTATTCAGCTTCTCTGGGCCTAAGTTTAAAAGTGAAGTGAAGTCGCTCAGTCGTGTCCGACTCTTTGAGACCCCGTGGACTATAGTCTACCAGGCTCCTCCATCCATGGGATTCTCTAGGCAGGAATACTGGAGTGGGTTGCCATTTATCTATAAAATGAATGTTTTAAGCTTTATCATCTTTAAGGACGCTTACAGCCCTAATATTCTTCTTAATAAACTCAAGAGAGTCATACATGGTTTACAAAATCCACTCTACATGGAAAACAAAATAGCAATAATAACTAAAATGCTAACTCCTGACCTCTGGGTAATTATACATCATTAAGTAACTATGGCCAATGACTAACTACAGAAGTGTGACACAGTTTTACACCTCCTCCAGTTTACTCCATTGTACTCATTTTTCCCGTTTTCTTTTTCCTTGACCAATGGAGCTGAATGCCCTGAACTTTGGACTACAAATGCACCAAGTGAGCCCTTGAAATTATTGTTTTCTACAGCTAACTAGCATTGTACACCTGAGCAAAGGAAGGAGCACGCGGCTGTAGATGCCTCTACGGTCATGTGTACCCTCCTGCCATTTGGTGTTGCTGTTGTACAATTGCTAAGTCACGTCTGACTCTTTGTGACACCATGGACTGCTGCATACCAGGCTCCTCTCTCCTCCATCTTCTAGAGATTGCCCAAATGCATGCCCATTGAGTTGCTGATGCTATCTAACCATCTCATCCTCTGCCTCCCTCTTCTCTTTTGGCCTTCTAGCTTTCCCAGCATCAGGATCTTTTCCAATGAGTTGGCTCTTCCCATTAGGTGGCCAAAGCATTGGAGCTTCAGCTTCAATCCTTCCAATGAATATTCAGGGTCATTATCCTACTGCCATTATCCTTCCCCCAAAACCATGACCTTGAAAAATGCAAGTCAGGACCAAGAATGTGCTCACATCTAAATATCCACTCTCCCCTGTGGGGGAAAAATAAAAGGTAACCTTCAAAATCACAACATAACCTACACTACACCAAGGTCATTTTACCCCAGCAAGAGGAAATCCCATTCTTTCAGCTAGCTTACACGTTCCAAAAAGCTTGCTTTCTTTAGGACTACTAAATTGCACCATTCAAATTCTAAGACCAACTTGAAAGAGTTAATCTAGTTCCTTCACTAAGTAAGTGAGTCATACTTTCCTTTCCCTGTGGCCTCAAGATGGTCACCATTCTACCCAGCACAGCCAGGAACACCAGTTTTCTCTGGCAAAGGGTGCTGGGACTTCAGAGTAGAGATATTTATCAACAAGAATTCTGGGGAAGGAAACATTCAGTGCCACCCATCAATACTTTTATTTTCCATATTTAGTGTATAAAAAAATCCACAGGAACTATAAAATGCATGCACATACCTCCTTTTAAAATTTAACAAATACACTGCAGTCTTTAAACTTGATTTATACTTTCAGCTTCTAAAATAATTTAGCCCACGTGTAGAACTTTGTGCCTTCTGTGCCAAACTAATAATTCCTAGAATTTCACAGTACAAAATACTCATGCTCCAAGAAACAAATATCTGAACTAGAGAGTCAGAGTCAATGTATCTTTTCAGGCACTCAGTCACAATATACTTTTCCAGTCAAGATGTATAGGAAGCTGACTGAACTTGGAGAGCATTTTGAATAAGGAACAAACATAAACCAAAAGCATCCTTGTGTTGTAAGGGCAAAAGGGAAGTGGAGGGATTTAAACTCAAACCACTGCAAATCTTAGTCTCAAAAGGCAATTCATAGTTTCCAATTGCACTTTTACTTGATTCAAACAAAACTGTGAGATTGGGGAAATACCACTATAGCCAATGTTATGGACCAGAAAATTAGGTCAAAGAAAGTTGGATCCTAGGAAGTGGCTGAATCAGGAATAAAATTCACCTCTCCTTATTTCCTGCCCATGCTGGTTCTATCATATCATTCAACCCTTCATGTATTATAGTCTACCTGGCCTTGCCTTGTAAACATATACAGAATCAACCTTATATGCACACACACAGTAGATGAGCCAATGGGATGAATGAACAATAATACAAGGTTCTTCTCCTAGCAGAGTAAATAATATTGAGTAGTAGGAAATGAAATAATCTTATCAAGACAGGAAAAATGATGCTGGCAAATTCTCCCCAGATCCCTAAGCCCCCCTACCCCCCCTTTCTAAAATCCTCTTACAGAAGCTGATTACAAGAAATCAGGAAAGCAGAACTGAAACCAAAAGCTTATCTGACTGATAAGGACATACTTACACAGGATGCAATAAATTACCATTGCTTCCTGTTTTAAGTATTCTTATCTGGAGGACACTAAATGTTTTTTTTTTTTTTTTTATCACAGAACCTCACATTTAGGACACATCCCAAAATAGGAGCTTCTGATCTTCAGCTGTCAGCTGAAATTGTTTCATAAATAGCCCAGCATATGTACTCTGGAGGCTTGCTAACACTCTAAATGCAAATATAGTCCAGTCACACCAATTCCTCTTAGACTTTGGTGGCAATTGAGAAGGTGCAAAATCTAGCAGCCCCAGAAATTCTACAGAGGATCCCATGAATGTCCCCAGTCAATGACCTATGGACCTCTATTTGGTTATTTTTGGAATTTTGAAACAAAAGCCATTAACAGAAACAGATCCCTATTTTTAATATCTGGTTCGTAAAAGAAGGAAGATTTATTTCAGGTCAGTTAATTTTTAAACAAGTTTTAAAATAGCTTTTGCCCAGAGATTCATTTTGATGAAAAGGATGTGTTTAAGGAAACCCTTGGGTCCTATATTTTTAAACAACTTTTCCAGAAGCTTTGCTAGTCAACAAGTACAGACAACAAAACTGATTATACGGGAACGTGCTTGAAAAATTACACTGTAACCCAAGGTAAGAATACATGCAGACACACACATACACAGTATAAAAGACGCCTAGCTATAATCTTTATGATCTAGTATGTCAGGAATTCTATTGCCAGAATTACACAACAAGTTGAGACAATTTCAGAGAGAGAGAGAGGAGAAAAAAAAAAAAAAATCAATGTTTTCCAAAAAAACAAAGAACTATGGCACATAACATAAATGGCCTGGGACTGTATCACTTTTGTGTCTTTTGTCTCTTGTGTCCTTGTATTTGAGCAAAATATCTATGCCTTTATGGCCCTCTTATCACTCTATGATTACCTGCCCTACAGCACACTCACCCCAGGTGGGTAAAAAGGGGTTTGACTGTTCTCAATGGAAGTCAATCTACAAGCGTAGCCTTAAGATTGATTTCACCTTGAACATAGTAAATGCTCAAAAATTTTTGTTGAGTGTTGAAAAACTCTTCAATATGCTCTTCGAGCCCCTTTTAGCCATTTGCTAAGTAATTGCCTTTTTTTAAGCCCAAGTGATAAGCACAGATTCCCACCGAGTGGCCCCTTTATGAGTCTAGGAACAATTCTGCAATCCAGGAAGGAAAGTCCTGTCCCCAGACTACAGGTCCAGACAGGAATGAATTTTGTGGCCGTCTTGTGAAATCCATGTCTGGTGTGAACCACGTCTTGTGTGAACCACACTGCACCCAGACCAGGCTGCAGTGCCTGACCAGTTCCAGATTCCTATTACAGAATCAATGATGACCATGCTCACAGGATCTGCATTATTAACTTGATTCTTTGAGACCTGGGAAAGAATTACAGTAAGAAAAAAAATGTGTTTTTAAAATATCTATGTGAAGTTGCTTCAGTTGTGTCAGACTCTTTGCAACCCTAACTATAGCCTCCCCCACCAGGCTCCTCTGTCCATTGGATTCTCCAGGCAAGAATACTCAAGTGAGTTGCCATGCACTTCTCCAGCGGATCTTCCCGACACAGCGATCGAACCCACATCTCATAGGTCTCCTGCATTGGTAAGTGGGTTCTTTACCACGAGCGCCACCAAAATAGCTATAGCAAGGCAATATTATAAAATATTCTTTAAAAGATTACTAGTGGAAGGATTCATATAACTGTTTCAAAAAATCCAAGTAGCTAGGTCCTTGGAGGAAGACAGCTCAAGAAGGCGCTGGTGATCACAGTGGCTCCAAGGTGATACAAAAATCTATAATGTTCTGATTTGCATTTCTCTAATAACTAGCGATTTGAACATCTTTTCATGTGCCCATTGGCCATCTGTATGTCCTCTTCCACACTGGTCAGAATGGCTATCATCAAAAAATCCACAAACAACAAATGCTGAAGAGGGTGTGGAGAAAAGAGAACCCTCCTACAGTGATAGTTAGTAGCATAACTTGGTATAGCCACTGTGGAGAACAAAATGGAGGTTCCTTAAAAAACTAAAAATAGAGCTACCATCACCTTGAAATCCCACCTCTGGGCATATATCTGGAGAGAAACATGACCCAAAAGGATACATGCACCCCAATGTTCATTGCAGCACTGTTTATAATAGCCAATACATGTAAGCAAATGTCCATCGACAGAAGAATGGATAAAGAAAATGTGGTACATATATACAACAGAATGAATTCTCAGCCATTAAAAAAATGAAATAATTCCATTTGCAGCAACAAAGACAGACCTAGAGAGTGTCATACCAAGTGAAGTAAGTCAGACGTAGGGGAAATATCATATGTTTGTTTATCTAGTCCACTGACCTCTTATGGGATATTTTCTTACATGCGTTTGAAGACCTTTGTGAAGTCAGCTTTTAGTTTTTTTAGGAAACAAACTATGGTACATCCATATAACAGAATATTATTCAGCAACATAAAGAAATGAACTATCAAGCCACAAAAAAGGACATGAATGAATCTTAATGAGCATACCACAAAGCAACAGAAGACAGTCTGCTAAATAAATGTATGTGCTGTGTGATTCCAATTATATAACATTTTGGAAAAGGCAAAACCACAGAGATGTTAAACAGATCAGTGGTTTACCCCCAGATGCTGGGTATTAGGAAGAGGTTTAAATAGGGAAGCACAGGGAGAGTGAAACTATTCTGCATGATATTGTAATGGTAAACACAAGACAACAAGCATTTGTCAAAACCTAGAACTTTATAGCAAAAAAAATAAACCTTAAGTGTATGCAAAAAAATTTTTTTTTAATTCAAGAGGTCATTGATTATAGGTGGAATACAGAATGTGATGGAAGCATCTAGATATATCACCAATGCATGAGACAATCTCCCTGAGGCAGGTGGAGATATGAGGTGCTGACCTAAGTAACTCTGGAAATGTGGCAAAAATCTACAAAACTAAAGGCAAAAGAAACTGCACTCTAGTTGATAAAGTCGTTTCCTATAGGGCATCTGTTGACAATTCTGACACTGCTACATACACGTATGCAGTGGAATTGAACCAGTAAGTACATGGATGAAGGGTGGTGATAGCCAGGTTTCTCCATGTTGGGGTGGGAGGTAAAGATAAGCAAAGGGCAGAGGCTAGAATAATCCACCAATAATCTGATTAATAATGATCCATTGATCAGAGTTCAGACATTAGTATGAACCCAAGATTAGCTTAAGTTACTTACAGATGGTTACATGCAGAAATTTTTATAGATATATGTGCGTATTTAGTTGCTCAACCGTGTCTGACTCTTTGCAACCCTTTGGACTGTAGTCTGCCAGCCGACTCTGTCCGTGTGTATATGTACATGTGAATATATATATATATATATACACACATATATATGTACACACACACATGGGCTTCTCAGGTGATGCTAGTGGTAAAGAGTCCACCTGCAATGCAGGAGATGCAGGTTCAATCCCTGGGTCAGGAAGATACCCTGGAATAGGGAAAGGCAGCCCACTCCAACATTCCTGCCTGGAAAATTCCATGGACAGAGGAGCCTGACAGGCTACAGTCCATGGGGCCACAAAGAGTCAGGCACGACTGAGCAAACATACATATATATATGTATACTATATATTATTACATATATTATATATTATTATATAAACATATATATAGTATTATATATATCTAGGTTAATATACACACATACATTTCCTTGTTCTGACAGCTAAGAGAGCAAAAAAGAAATAACATTCCAGTAGCAACAAAGAAATCTAGTGCCAAGATCTTGGTTTCTAACACAGTTCTCCAGTAAAAGGAATCAGAGCTCCCTAGATGAATGGATGATATTAGGACAGGGGCAGGAAATAAATAAGATAATCACGGAGCATCTTACAACAATAGAAAATAGAGAAATGTTTTAAAACATTTCTACTGGGTTAAAAATGAGTGATAAAACAAGGTTAGGTGATTATAAAAAATATTCATGTGTTCTGTTCTCTAAATGGTTTTCAAACACCTTTAAATTTCCTGGCCACTTTAAAGAACCCTAAATGGTAAATTGTATTTGATGAATTCTTCTTTTTTATAGAAAAGTAGGATGATGCAAAATTTCTTTCTGAGGAAAATGACTGCAAGTAAATGTCAGCAAATAAATATATATTTGAAACCCAGAAAGTCATATTCAGTTTAGTGAATATTGTCTACTCACTGATGAAACAGTTCATGTTTATGGCTATTGTCTTCTAAGAATTTCTGTTTAAATTTATTTCCAGTCTCATTTCCTCTTTTAGTAAACAGATTAATAACAATAGCAATGTTGCTATGATTTCCTGTTTTATATTCTGCACATTTAAATGCATTGTTTTATTTTTTTAATGTTTTTTTAGAACCTTACTGTACCTTATAGAAGTTTATATATATATATATATATAAATTTAAATATTCTGATAAAAATATAATTTATATCTTCAATTTAAAAATAAAAAGGACAGGGGCCTTGTTTCTTGTCATCACTACTAAAATCAGAGTGAGGGAAATAATCTCACATTTCCTCACCATAAAACCTGGTAACCACTAAAAAAGTCACCTCAAAATGGTGGAATTTACTCTTGTGGTGTATGGATATACCAGGAACATACCAAATATCCTTATTAGTAAATTACACAGTAATATAAAAATAAAAGCGTTCTTTTAAAAAGTAGTTTCAAGATACTGGTCTTTCCTTCCAAACATTTTATACAAAGAATAGATGCAGAGAAAAGTAAACATGTTAAATATTTTTCCATCAGAATTTTCAAACGAAACTTCAGAAAAGAATTGGTATGACCCATAACCAGTTTTGCATGATAGTCTTCAAAAGAAACCTCTGAAACAGTGAAAACTACTACCGTCCAGTCCCACGACATACGCTGTGGTTCACGACATCAACACATACACAGAGCCCAACACACAGAGGTGGCCACACACAGTCGCAGCCTTTTCTCGGGCCTCCTGGAGATCCCACTCACCCCTCACGCCCCTTCCCTGAGGGTCGTCTGTTCCAGATATTGCCTTTCACATAAAGCAATCTCTCCCAAGCAGACACACACCAATTTCAAGTCTTTACTTCCTTCTCTTTCATATTCTGTCCCATGAGGTCAGAAAAATGTGACTGTGTTTCATTTGTGAGTCACAAGGTAACCTTGATCACAACTGAAAAGCCACAAGTAGTATAAAAAACATACTTAGATCCAGGCAAAAGGATGCTAAGAGTAAAAGTACATGAACAAATCAATGTGAACCCTTCAAGTCCATGAAAAGGGCTGGCAGTTTTTGTTCCTTCTCAGTGGGCCTTAGTTGTCCCCCAAGGAAGCTGATTCTTTCTAGCCTTTCTTTCAACAGGTCCTCAAAAAGAAAAAGAAAAAACAAGCTCTATGAGGGGCCTAAATTTTCACCTGTTTTCTTTACAGTTGTAATTTAAGAACTTAGGGATACGCTTGGCACCCAGGAGAAATTCACTAACTCCTTGTTGCATTAATTAACCAGAACGTTTGAGTCTTTAGCACTTCCCCATAGCTATCTTCAAGTCGGATTATGATTTCCTCAAATTTCCAGGTTCAGTAATGACAACAGCTTAATTATGGAATGAATGGAAATATTCAAGAAGTACTTACCAAGTGTCAGACAGTGGTAATGTAGCTAAGAAAAACTCTAACTCTCTGTCCTCCTGAATAGAATATGATTCTGTTCTATAGATAAATGAGGTGTTGGCACCTTTCCCATACTGTGGTTTAAAAACATATGGTCCCACATTCATTCATTCAGTATCTACAACAAAGAGTGTCAACCAAATGCCAGAGGCATTGCACTAAGCATGTAAACCTTGTCAACCACCCTGGCAGAGAGAAAAATAGCCTAATTCAATACCAGACACACGCCCATTGAAAATACTTTCACATTTTAGAAAGTAGCATAAATGCCAACATGACTATGTAGGACCAAGGAAATTGAAGTCCTATTTAAGATAAAACAGAACATATTTATGTTATAGATCTTGGGGATTTGTAGGGTTTTATATTAAAAACAATAAATTTTTGCTATATATAAAATTGCTTGGATGCTGTGAGCTTAATACTTAAAACTTCAAGCAATGTTGAAAAAATTACTCTAATAGGTGATAAGCTAGTTGAGAACACAGAGTCTAATCCTTTGGCCATCAAACTACCCCAGCCTCAACCAAGCGCAGAAACAGAATGCAAGAGTAAAGTCTCAGATGTTGGCAATCAGGGTCAACTGCTCAGACCAAGGTAAATTTTTAGCAGAGTAATAACAAGTACCACATTGGCAAAATGGACTCGTTTAAATTTAATTCCTTTCCCCAGACCTTATTCATATTTTAGTAGAAAGGCTAATTAGCAACAATATACTCAAGAGGAAAAAAAAAGGATGAGCATGGGGACAAATTAGAAGGGTCCTCTATGAATCACATACTTAATAACTGGCCTCTTTTTGAAAAATAGAGGTAACTATGATAAAATAATTATTTTTCAAATACGTTTTGCATTGCTTTTGATATCTTCAAACCTCAGTAAAAATGCTATGCTTTGACCTAGATCAGTAGGCTACAATTAACATCAGAAGAACTCTATTAGTAGAATAAAAGTTGATGAACTACTGTTGGAAGCAGAGAAATAAATCTTGTCAAAACAAAGCAAAGTTTCTGTCACTCTTTCAAAGAATGGTTTGGGGGAGCAAAGGAAGTATGCAAGGATTTCAGACACAGCAATGATGCAGCTGTAACTAATTTTCCCCAAGTTTTCACATCCGGTCATATCAGACTGCAAAGATTCCTGTAATTCTGTTTGATGATTTTTTTAATATCTTGTTAAATCTGAATTTGATTTTTAAAATATTTGGCAAATGAAAGGGTTTCAGGGCCTCAAAATAGATCCACAGTGTTGTTTTCATTTAAGATTTTTCTAAAGCTATCCTCTCCCTGGATTCAACAACTCTCTCCTTAACTGTCGATAAACAAATTTTTAATTTGGCAAGCATTTTGTGAGCACCTCCACTGATACTGGAGTCATCAAATAATTAGTAAGACTACTCTCAAATAGCTTGCAATTTTTAGGAGGAAAGAGGAGCATGAAACCAGTAATTCGAGCCAGGAAAGGGGTTTCCAGCATCTCTCAGGAAGGGGTAAACTTTCTGAAAGAAAGGAAGGAGACAGCGTGCTAGGTACACTGGAACTCGGGAAACCAAAGGCTCTAGATATTTTCTTTGATCAATTAAATGAATTGATTTTACACTGCAAATGCAATTTTACAGATAGTGAAAATCCATTCTGAACTCATCGGAGCTAAGAACTCTTCATGTATGTCTGTAAATACCTCCTGTCACTGTTTTTTAAAATAACATTCTGCAAGCCAAAAAAAGAAAAGCCTGAAGTTTCTTTATCTCATGAGTAACCATGGAATGGTGTTCTATTCTTAGAGAAGAAACATTCATTTAAAACCCACCAAAAAGTAGCTAGTGAATTAGATCAAATTGGGTGGCATGGGGTTTTGTTGCGTACTTGATGCTGCAAAGACACTTTCCAAGAGCCCAGTGGGGTGGGAAGCAGGCTCTGAATCTCACAATGACATTCCTCCAGCGAGTCTCAAGCTGGAGGCTAAAAGCACCAGCCATTCATTTTTCCATCCTGAGACACATTCCTCACCCAGTTCAAAGGCCCAAGAAACAACAAGCCTGCACACTTTCTGAAGGTCGCCCCTTGCAGGGACTTGTGAGGGACCAAGCCTGCAAGATATTTTTAAAGACCCAGTTTTAGGAATAGAACACTTTTTCTCAGACTGTAGTTTTCTCTCCATAACCCTCTGCTTCACCTCCCCAGCTCCCCGCCTCCCCGCCTACACACACACACACACACACACACAGTAAAGTTTAGGCAAAAGGGAAAGTCTTAATTATAATCTCAATGACATCTAGGGTGCCCTACTAGTGGAAGTAAAGTATTTTCAGAAATTAAGTCATTACCTACTCTTTCAAAAAAAAAAAATGCAATATTTATATTCCTTAACCTGAGGAATGGGATCAGGTTTGAAAGGAAGTTACTGTTTAACTGTGGTTTAAAGCATACACTGGAATTGGGCAAGGGGGAAAAACAGCAATCAAGGGAGGATTTGGGGGTTAGGTGGGAGTTGCCAAAAGTAGGTTATAGATACCCCGCTCAGCCAGGCCCTCAAAACACTTTAAGGAAGTCCCTCCCCTTCCCCTACCATGACATACTTCCTACAGTGGCCCCATTTTGTTTTGTTCTGTAACCCTGGGATCATTTAAGGCGTGGGGATTCTGGTAAAAGAAAAAAGTAAATGCTGACTGGTAGAAGATCTGGGGCAAAGAGTAACAACTCTGCCTTGGCTTTGAGTGGGATGTTGCCAACCCTTTGGGTTTGCTTTCCGGTAATTAGCAACTCTTGTTACCCAGATCTGGACTTGTATTCAGATGGAAAACCTCTTTTAAGTCATTTAAAAGTCTTTGACCCTATTTTGGTCATGGCTCCCCAGCTCTCCCCACTCAAGTTTAAGTTCTCATCTGTTTCAGCTTCCGGGGTCCGTGGGGAGAGGGCAGTTTTGGTGAAGAGGTAGAAGAAGGATTGTTCAAGATGTCTCAAGACCCTCTGGGCTCAGGATGCCTTTCCAGGACCACAGTTCATTTCCAGTCCTATCTGAGCCATTTGGGGACTATTAGAAAATAAAATTCTCCAGTCTAGGAAAACACCATGAATATTTTTACCAACCACCAATGGCATTAAAAATATAGACAACAGCCTGGTATGAGAAACCCCAGTAAGTCACGTTTTTTGTTCTTCTCAGAGGTGAACTTCTAGCTTTCACCCATCCAGCAAGAGGCATTAATTCTTTCGAACTCTCAGAACTATGAGACTTCGGTGTCCAGAAACTCTTCAGAAAGATCCTTAACCTTTATACTTAATCCTACTACACTATATTAAGAACTAGTTATTCATTCAGTCTTAGAGAGGTTAAGGGCTGGGTGTCAAATGGTCGAGTACTACTATGAAAGTGAACCAGGGAAGTAAAGAAAGCAATAAAATGATAGTATGTGAAAATTTAGATACCTTCCGCTTCTCCATCAATTAGGAGAAATGCTTCAAAGTTAGAAAAAGAGACCATTTCTTAACCAATGCTTTTCTTCCTTCCTGGGTTATGTGCTTATTTTAACTTGACGATTCAAAAGAGGCATGGAAAATAGAGTACTTTTCTTTTTCCCTTTAACAGGAACAAAGCATTGAATCTACTATAAGAGGTATGTCATCTGCTGTGTTCTTTCGTTGCAGAAATGTGAGGTCTGAGCGTGTTCTTCTATGGAAGACTGAGTTGTTGGACATGTAACCAACTTTCTATAACTAAGTTTCAAGATTTATGAGCAGCTCATCTCTGGAAAGATAAACAAAAAAACAGTGTTGGTGGTGACCTCTGAGAAGACAAACTGGGGTACAGGTGTGGGAGGAAGCCTAAATGGTCACTCTATACCTCTAAAAAATGTGTAAACCACTTGAAACATATAGCATGTTACATGATTGCCTATACCAAAACAGTAAAGAGAGAAAAAAAAAGTTTGGATACAGCAAACTATCATAAAACTTGGTGGACTTTTTAAAAAAAAATGCTTTTTTAATATTTCTAGAAGAAACTACTACAAGCTTAAAAACAAGTATGACTGCACACCATCAAAACAAAGAAAGAGAAAGAAAAGAGAAATGAAAAAATCTCAAAAGAGATTATACTTCCCACCAGAAGCAAGCTCAGGAACCAGAGATCAGAGGGTTAGAGGTTTTCACTACTAAAAATAAAAGCCACCTACCCAAAGGCAGGGGGGAAATGTCCTTGAATGACAGAGCTTCCAAGACCAAAAAAAAAGAGATTTCACTTTTTTTTTTTTTCAGTTCTCATCCTCACCCCATGCTTCCTAACACTGACCAACCCATGACAAGTACTCACTAAACTTCTGCTCATTTAACACCTGGACCCCTCTCCTGGCTGCTTCACTTAGAGTAAAGTTAACTTTTTCATGCTTCTTGCAAATGTTATGTTTGCTACCGAAAGAGCCAAAATTGAACCATTCTTCCAAAGGAGAGTTGCAACAGCTTTATAAACTCTTTCAATATACTTAGTGTTATGGTGAGGCAGGAAGTTGAGGTTAGAATGATTAAGAAAAGTACAAAACTTAAAGGCAGATGGACACCTGAAGTGTAGGGAAAAAATGCTAGTTTTCATGAATTACACCTTCTGAATATTCCCTGGTGGCTTCTTAATATCCCCTGGTGGCTCGGACGGTAAAGAATCCACCTGCAATACGGGAGACCTAGGTTCAGTCCCTCGGTTGGGAAGATCCCCCGGAGACGGGCATGGCAACCCACTCCAGTACTCTTGCCTGGAGAATCCCCATGGACAGAAGAGTCTGGCGGGCTTACAGTCCCTGGGTTCGCAAAGAGTCCAACATGACTGAGCAACTAAGCGACTATGTGTGTGCACACACACCTCTAAATCTTGATTTCTACCCTTCCCCAGCACCCTCCCCCGCCACCCCCACCAAGTTCTGCCAGAAGAAATTTGGTAGTTCTTGGATAAACTCTCTTCATTCCCATTTTCATTCCCATTTCCTTGTCTCCATCCCCACACTCTTAGCAAAACGAGTGCTATCTGGAACACAACAGGTGCTCAGTGGTACTTATTGAGGCAAAAGGGGAGGGAAACCAAAAGGAAATTGTAGTTTAGGGTTTGTCTGGCCAAAGAAAATCACTGACATTGAGGAAGGGAGGTGGGTGGCCTCTACAGCTTTGGAAAGTTCTTCTGATTATTTTCACAATCCCTTAGACTCAAGGATAAGTATGATTATTCCTCACATTCCATAGAGCCCATTCAATAATTTTAAAAAGAAAATGGAGATTATTTTATTGGCGAATACTGAATAATAGTTAAATACATAGTAATTGGGAAGATCCCCTGGAGAAGGAAATGGCAACCCACTCCAGTATTCTTGCCTGGGAAATCCCATGGACAGAAGAGCCTGGCAGGCTACAGTCCATGGGGTCACAAAAGAGTTGGACACGACTTAGCGGCTAAACAGCAACAAAAAAACAAAGTAATTACTGAATATTTCGGAGACCTTCAACTGCTCTATTTTTAGCAAATCTTTTTTTTTAAATGTTGCCAGTCTCATTTAGATCAAAATCTTCCTGAAAGTAAGAATCATGACTCTGTGCAAAATATAATTTGTTTGCCACACTAGATATATTTGAAGGAAAACAACAAAAAGAATGCCTCTTTTATCATTTCAACAAACATAACACAACTATGAATTTCTCAAGATGAACTAACACTGCTCAGTTATATGACCCAAATATGTCAAGGACAATCAGAGAACTCACACTGAAGAATTTTTTGGTCAACAGAAAATAAGAGGGGAGGGTAGTTTATCAAAGTCTTTTCCTTACTACAGTCTTTCCCTTACTACAACTTGGGTTATACAGACATCTTCAGCCTGACCAATTATCATCAGATGCATGTGAATTTGCCTCTAACAGAGCCAGGGTGATGCTGCACAGGGTGACATAGAATGGAAAACAAAAACAAAAAAATCACGGAATGGCAAAGACCATGAATGCAACTCAGTTTACTCAATAGAATATTCAAACTAGGGTAATAAAATCACAAAAATCTCCTCTCTGATTGAAGATAAATACAATTAAAATTATACTCTGACCCATATTCAATTCCATGGCCATCATTAACAGAAATGCAGAAAGGGGGTTGAAAAAGAAAAGCAGCATTTTTAAAAGCTGTGATATTCAAATATCACTGACTCATTGAAGAAGCACAAATAACATTTAGCCAAACAAATCTGTTTTAACAGACTACAGTAGAGCCTGCAGCAAGACTATTAAAATGGAATACATTCCTCTTCCCATAGATGACAGTACCTTATACTTATCTACTCTATTCTGCCCCTATTCCCTTAAATTAAGAATGGGAGAAATACTACCATTTTCATAACAGAAGATAAGAATAGAAAAAAAAAAAGATATACTAGTCTATCATTTTAAAAAGATTTACAACTTATTTTTTGCCATATTTCACCATTGTTTGAAATGAGTATACTATGATACCATACTAATATTAAAATGCAATTCTGTTCAAGTTCAAAGTGATTACAACTTCTCAGCCTATTTCAATAACATTTTTAAGAGAACTTTTCAAGTTTGCCACATAGCTATAGATTTTCAGGGTAATGAAATGTCAATTACATAATTATAAATGTGGTACAGTATCTATAATTTTAAATACAAGAAAAGTACTAGTATGAAAAAAGTTACAGAATATTTAGTGTGAAACTGACTTCAAGTTAATCCACCAGAAGCAATTTTCTTTTAATACAATTTCCAGTAACTCGGTAACATGAGGAAATAATTGAGGAAATGGTTTTCTTTAAAACAAAGCAAAACAAAACCTTAAAATGGTGAAGCGTTCCATTATACTAAAACTACCAACCCACCAAAATAAAAGGAATCATTTATATACAATACAGCTAAGAAATAGATCTGATTAGGAGGAAGACTGGAAAAGCATTAGGTCAATGAAGTTTTGAATGAAAGAGCCAACAGACTATTCTAATGATTTATGAAATCCACATGGATGTGCCCAAAGGCTAGGACCTTCTGGAAGCATTGGCAACTGGACAGGGAGGGTTACACCGGGTCAGCCAAGCACTGAACAGCTCAGATGACCAATCAAAAATCTGAAGCACAAAAACTGCACAATGCTAACTTCCGCCAGCAAGAGAAGCTTTGAGCTTTTTCACACACCTAACAGAGGAAAAACAAAACTAAACAAAAAATTGTGCATGACTTCCTAGAGTTCCCAATTGGCCTCTCTGATTTCCTCTCCATTCATTCAAGTGGATACCTCACTGAAGGATTCTGATGGAACAACTGAGAAACATTATCTATAAACAGACCACCAGCTCTATTCCAACCGAATAATGCCATGGACATGGATTGGTTAAAGCCTGACCTAAACTGTCAATAAGGAGTCTTCCTACGATGCAGGAAATAAGGGTTGGATGCCTAGGTCAGGAAGATCCCTTCAAGAAGGAAATGGCAACCCACTCCAGTATTCTTGCCTGGAAAATCCCAAGGACAGAGGAACTTGGCGGGCTACAGTCTTGGTGGTGATGTAGTCAGTCCTTAAATCATGTCCAACTCTGTGACCCCATGGACTGTAGCCCAGCAGGCTCCTCTGTCCATGGGATTTCTGAGGCAAGAATACTGGAGTGGGTTACCATTTCCTTCTCCAGGGGCTCTTCCCCACCCACAGATTGAACCTGGATCTTCTTATTGCAGCAGATTCTTGACCAACTGAGCCACCAGAGGCTACTGTCTATGGGGTTGCGAAAAAGAGTGGGACAGGACTTAGTGACTAAACAGCATATTGTCAGGCGGGGAGGGGTGCTTCCAACAGCTGACCTTAAAGTGAAGGAATCAGCAGGTTAACTTACATGCTTCAGTCAGTTCAGTCATGTCCGATTCATTGTGACCCCATGGACTGCAGCACGCCAGGCTTCCCTGTCCATCACCAACTCCTGGAAGCTTGCTCAGACTTATGACCATGAAGTCAGTGATGCCATCCAATCATCTCATCCTCTGTCATCCCCTTCTGCTCCTGCCCTCAATCTTTCCCAGCATCAGGGTCTTTTCAAATGAGTCAGCTCTCCACATCAGGTGGCCAAAGTATTGGAGCTTCAGCATCAGTCCTTCCAATGAATATTCAGGACTGATTTCCCTTACGACTGACTGGTTTGATCTCCTTGCAGTCCAAGGAATTCTCAAGAGTCTTCTCCAACTTACATCCTTACATAAATTTTATTTTTAAAAGAGGAGGGGGGAGAGGAGCCAAACTGAGTTTAGAGAAGGTTCCAAAAACTTAGACTGGTATAGTCAGGAAAGTTTGTCTTAAGGTCTGTTAAAACCTGAAAATGCTCCATCCAAATAAGAAAGGTTGAAATCAGTCCTGAATTAAATCAAAAGAGTGATTCAGAAGGTAGAACGGGACAGAACATTCTAATGCGCTTCATTACAACCACAACAACAGCTTTTCCAGAAAGAACCCTCATTACAACTGACCCATTAAAGAATATCTGTCATTTTCTACAAAATATCGCTATGTTTAGAGCTGCAAAAGAGGTTAGAATAATTTAGTACAAAATTCTCAAGTTACTGAAAAGGAAATAGGTCCAGAGAAATTAAGCGACTTTCTCAAGGTCACCCGGCTTTAGGAAGGACACAGGCTGTGTTACAACCCAAGATCTCTGGTTCCCAGAAACTGTTTTTTCCATTGTATCATTCAAGATGGAGTTAAATTATTTTCCAGGAATTTTGATAAACAAACAACAAAAAAAAAAAGAACAGGGAGAAGGGAGGGAAGTATTCCCTTTTGAATTCCAAGTCTCTTACTCTAAGACAATTTTGAAGATAGTGTTTATTTGGGGGTGGGGCGGTGGGGGGGGTGGGGGGCAATCAGATAAATAACTACAATATGTGAAATGTTTATGGATTTATTTTTAAAATAAAATGCTACCCAAACATTGGTAGAAATTATGAAATGCTCAAAGTTTTTTGGAACAAAGAAGCTTGCTCCCACCTGCTCAGACACAGTATTGGGGCACAGAATTACTCAGGGGGCACAGAATTACTTCCTTACATTTTCACCTGTGATGTTTCAATCAACACCTAAGGAAAAATGCTGCCTTTGGGGCTTATTCAGCGACTGCAACAGTGATTGCCGGCTGCTGAGAAAAACTTATTTGAGAGCCATGGAGAGAAGAAAATACTTCCATGGAATTTCTCTGTTACTTTCCCTCTTTACTGTAGAAAAGACAAATGTGAACAAATTTCCAATCTCATCTGGTTATACAGCGCACAAAAGTTTGGTTATGTTGAGGGAGAGCAACACAAATTTAGCAAGCTTTCAAAATCAGTTCGTCCAGCCTGTCTGATGAGCTGTCACTAAAGGGGGGAAAAAATCGGTTTTTTAGAAGCAAGCCGCATTACCTCCAAGCTCAGTAAGGAACCCTACCCAAGCCCTTATAATGAATCTCTAGATTCTCACGACTGGCAAAGATATATCAGATGTTTTCATTTCACCGGGAACTCCCGAGGGCCTAGGATGGTCAGTTTTTGTTGATCTTACCTAGCTTCCTGCTTTGCAAACTGCAAGCACTCAGTAAAGTGTTAACTCCAAGGCAAATTCAAGCCAAATGTGTTTTCCGAATGATCCCCACACGGTGCCTGCCGCAGCACTTGTATTTTCTACTCCAATGTTTTGTTTTTCTCTCCTCCCTCCCAATAGTAAGAGAAATAAATGTAAAACTCCTGAGCCAACCCAATCAATTCTAAGCCACGTGCTGTAGCTTCCTGGGAAGGTGAAGGAACAGGAACGTGGCGTAGTAGTAAACCGTAGTAAAGAGAGGAGGGAAACAAAATGGGGCACGTCACATGGTCACGGCCTGGATTTTTCTCAATTAAATATAAGAGGAAGTGTGCGTTTCCGGCCTCTGTCAGTGGGCTGGTTGGACTTTCTCATTCTTAGGATTCTGGTCTGGATGCACACTAACAGGGCCGAGTGCACAACATCCTCCGGGAAGGGGGTGGAGGGGGCGTGTGTTTGGCTCGGTTCTCGCGGCCCCAGAGAGAAGGGGTGGCGGGAGAGGGGTAGGCTACAGCCCGGATGCCTGGCCCACCTCCCACGCCGGACCCCGACCAAGGTCCCCCAGTCGACCCCCTTCACCCGAGGCCCCTCCCCACCGCTGCTGCAGCACAGCCTGCGCTCGCGCTGATTGGCTCTGGCGGGGGCCAATCAGCGCCCGGCTGCCCCGCCCACTGGGGGCCAGTCTCTGCCCCGCTCTGCTGGGGCCAAGGGCTCGGCCGCCGCCGCCACCGCCCACCACGCGCCGCGCGCCGCGCGCGGAACGGGGTCCGGCCGCCCCCGCGCCCTCGGGCGACCGGCGACGGACCGGGTGGGAGTCTGAGGGTAGCCTCCGCCTGGATACTAACCCCTCCAACTCCGGGCCAAAAGGGCTTGTAGGAGGGAGGGGGAGCCAAGTGCCAAATAAATAGAGAGGCATGCAAGAAGCAAAGGTGACCGTGGAGATGAGAAAGTGCCAGACAAAAAGGCCACACAGCGAGGTGACAGGAGGGAGGAACGGGGAAGGAGAGATGAGAGGCAGATTTGGAGGTAGGAGTCCTGGAAATCACAGCTAGGAAATGCAGTGGAAGGAAGAAAAATGGACTTTTTTCCCAAGGGGACAGAACAAAATGACCCCCCCCCCCCAAAAAAAAAGGAACCTAAAATAGATGGCAGGAGTCTATGTCTTTGCCAAAGCCTGCTCTACCTGCCCAGCAGCAGTTTCCAAACAAAACAAACTTGTAAACGCTGGTTGAAGATAGCTGGCTGCTGTGCCCTTTCTGCCCTGCTTTCGGGGCTCTCCATTAACTCTGGGGAGAGTAGGCCACAAGTACTGCGAAATTCTGAAATGGAGCCAAAGAGAAAAAAAAAACAGACAATGGCAGGAACATTAAATAAGAGGTGGGAGACAAGGGGGATGGGAGAGGAGGGTACCGGAAAAAAAATCCAGCAGGTTAGAACCCAGAGGAGACATGGATGGACTAGAGTGGAGAAGGGAAACAGAAAAGGTGATCAGACAGAAGGTGAATCAAGGGCAACCAACACTCCTGGGCACCTGCGCTAAATGCCTCGGAAACATTCTCCTTAACAGACGGTGGAAAACAGTCAACAAGCTGAGACGTTTAAAATGAGTTAAGGGAAAGAGCACACACACATCTCCAAGACCCTCGTTCCTTTTCCTGTTTTAGGTTTTACCTGAGAAATAAGAAAGACAGGCAAAGATAGCAATTGCTGAGAAGTTAGGAAAACGTTTTCACAAAGTAACATACTCCTTCCCAGGCAAAGGGGTTTGCCACAGACAGGCTTGATTTCTTTTTGTTTCATATGATGATAATTACCTATTAAATTACATCTTTAAAGGCAACAGGGCAAAGGCAAACAAGCAGAATTCAGGATGTAAATGTGCCAAGTAGCATTTGGTGCCTCACTTAAAACACACACACCCTCACCTCTCTCCATTTACGTCTTACAAATACACATTGTAGAATTTTTCTGGCATGGTGCTGTCCATTGCTGGTCTATTGCTGCTCCAGAATTATTAAGGAATGATTATATGGTTGTTGCAGAATACTATATTTTCCCTCAGAAAGTTAAGACTAGAAGATTGTTTTGTTTGGGTTGCTTTGTTTTTAATGTATCCTCAATACAAGGAGGATTTTATTTTAAAGCTATTTTGAAAAATGAAAACTTTATTTGGTCAGCTTCCTTCAAAGCAAAATATTATTTATTCTACTTTCAAAAACAAAAAACCCTGATCAAATTAAGAAAACAGGTGAGTTGTTTCTTAGCTTCTTCTTTCTTCTTTAAAACCAAAACCTTGGTTCTGCTGGAATTTTTTTTTCCCCTTTCAAATTCCCATTCCTTTATAAATGAGAAACTTTGCAACACAAACAGCTAAAGTGTTAGAGGGATCCACATGTCCCAAAACATCATTTGAAACAACCAAAATTTTTACTGTTGATGCACACAATTAAATCTCTCTTATAGAGAAGGAATCATGAAAATAAATCTAAATACTAATCAAATAAATGTTTTGCATAATATCCCCTAAAATCTTAAGTTTGAATGTATGCCTGTGCCTTGTTCCAGACAAACAGCAAATGATATGGGTCAAATATTAGAATCAATAGGAATAGGAACCCAAAATACACATGAATTTCTTATGGATGGGCACATATTAAGAAGAATAATGTAAAAGCACATTTGATGAAACATATATAAAAAGGTCATCACAAGATAATGTTTGTCAGAATAAAGTGTTTCCAAATGCTGGAAACGTCTACATTGCCAACTCATCACATTATTTGCAAACTGTACTCCTCTCCTCTTCCCACAATTATGACCACCAGAAAAAAGCTCAACAGAATGAAGGGCAGGCTAATTTCCTATTAGAAATGTTTCTCATTTTCAGTACAGCCTTAGCCACAGAAGACCCGAAGCCAACTTTCAACATTAATGAGGCATCCACTCTAGAACTTAAAAGGCAAACAGTAAATATCCTACAAAGGAAGAGGACAAGGTTTAGCCCTTACATTCAATGCAGATGAAAACCAAACTCTTCCATCTCCCTGTCTGAATATTTCTTTTCAACATAAATATGTTAAGCAATTTTACAGAAGATGTACAGTAGCCCCCATATGATCTATGTGGGGGTCTCTGAACAGGCCTTAGCAAGAACAGGCAACTGTAAGGCTGACACGGTGGGATGAATTTTCATAACTCTTAACTCAATAATGGGTCCCAGATGCAGGCAGACTTCACTGTGTAAAAGCAGCCATGCCTGTGAGGTGATGGGTCCGTGTGTGGGTAATATTTCATAAATCTTCATTCAGAAACAAAATGTCACCAATAATTACTGTCTAAAGAGAGTCATAGACAGACAGCTATTTCTCTAAATCTGTAAGCCTAAAGCAAGCTCTTACTTCTGAATCTTTTTAGGGCAACAGGAATAAAAATTGATGTTTCCCACTGCTACTTATGTTGCCTTGGTATTGTGAAATCACAGAACTAAAGTACACAGGGCTTGATAAGATCACCCTTAAGAGTTCTGAGAAATTACCTTGAAATGAAGGGCTTAGCCCCTGGATTAACAAATATTTTTGTAGAACTGTCCCTTCTAGAGACTGACCTCAGTATATAGTCAAAAGAAAACTTCCATAAGGAGATCAAGGTTCTTACAAACGAACTTCACAAACCTCAGAACTGGTATTAACAGGGTATATGTCTTGGAAATACTAAAGTACTTCACTTGGGAAACTCAAGGGGAAAAGCTCTCTGGAGTGGCTGCTCCTATGGATTTATCTGACCATCAGGCACATGTCCCCTCCTGTGCCCAGACCTCTCCCTCCCAGGAGTGCACTCCCTACAGAAGCAGAGGGAGGAGAGGGAAGGGCCCTGGGGCAGAGGCACAGAATTCGAGCACCAGGTTAAAAGCAGTTTTGTCTTCTGACTTTGTCACCATGAAACGCACCTGCTGTGATGTCCAGTTGAGCTACTGGAGGTCCTCTGGCTGCTTCTGGAAAGTGATGCTGGCATAGGCGCTTAGATCCTCGCTGGAGCGGCTGGTGGGGCCGCTCTGACTACTGCCCAGAGGTTGATGAGGGGCCGGGAGTGGAGGAGGCTGCGGTTGAGGTGGGCACTCTTGAGGGCGCTGTTTGAAGTCCTTGACCAAATCCAGGTCTATGTAGTTAAGACCATTCTCCAAACCCCCAGCGGCCCCGCACACTTGGGCCAGCTCCTTGGGGGCTCCCCCGAGCTCCCCAGGCCTCAGCCACACGTTCTCGAAGGAAGCAGAGCTGTGGCGTTTGACATCCTCGGTGCTGCTGCTGCTGCCACCAGCACCGCCCCCGACGGCAGCCCCGGCTCCGAAGGGCACCGTGTTGCCCACCCGGGTGGCACTGGGCGTCGAGGAGAAGGTCTCGGAGCTGTGCCGCCTCCTACACCCTTGCGGGTCGGCACGGATCACTTTGGCACTCTGGTTGCGGTTGGGACTGAGGTTCACCCGCGTGAAGGCGCTCGGGCCGCCCAGCAGGGCCGAGCGGGCCGCCAGCTCCCCTGTTCCTGGAGGAGCAGTGGAGGAAACAGAGGCCGTCGAGGATGAGGACGGAGCGGCCGCGGTGGCCCCGGGCAGGCTGGCTTCCTCCACAACGACGCCCGTCCGCATGTCGGCGTAGCTGATGGGCGCGACGGGTGAGGTGTCCACGTAGTTCTGCCGGGGACCGCCCATCTGCATGGTCATGTAGTCGCCGCGGCTGCTGGGCACCGCCCTGGTCGGCCTGCACACGCTAGCAGCTCCAGGGGGCGCCGGGCCCACCCTGCCGGGCTGAACCCCCACGCTCTCCTGCCAGGTGGCCCTCCGGCCCGGCCCCAGGTCCATGTTCATATACTCTTCTGCGCCCGTCTCCTCCTCTCTGGGAGCTGGCTGGAGCTGGGACGGACACCTGATGGAAGGCGAGCTGTGGGACGCCACCGGGCCCGATAAGTAGCCAGGCTGATCGCTCCCAAATTCAATATTCACATACTCCCCTGGGCTCTTGGGCTCCGGAGGGAGCAGCAAGGGGGGCGGCGGCTGCTGCTCTCGGGCCCGAGGTAAGGTGCTGGCCTTGGGATCCCCCAGAGACAGCCTCGTGGGCCGAGCCAGGCGGTTGTTGGTCTGGGCAGCTGTGTCCACCTTTCGAGGCAGATGGGCCTGCAGGACCTGATGATGGAGATGCGGGAGGCCGGGCTCCGGCCGAGCCCCACAGTATCCCCCGCCCAGGCTGTCGCTGCTGGTGGACGACGAGGAATCTTCTGCGGCCGCAGTGTAGAGGAGTCGACCGGAACTGGAGGAAAGGCGGAGGTGCTGGTGATGCCGAGGCTCCTCCAGCTCCCCAGGGCGCTGGGTGTGCTTAAAGGACCTTGGCAATGAGTAGTAGGAGAGGACTGGCTTGTGCTGGGGGTCCTCCGGGCCATAGTAGCAGTCGGAGGGGCTGCTGGTGTTGGAGTCCCCGACGGGCGACATGTTCATGTAGTCACCTGTACAAGACAAGAGTTTGCCACTACCGCTCTCCACCGGGAGTTTGGGGTGTGGCAGGGCGTGAGAGTGGTGGCCCCCTACGCCGTTTGCCCAGAGTTTGCCATAGCTGCTCCCAGAAGGGGCGGCGCCGCTGCTGCTGCCGCCACTGCTGGGCCCACCTCCAATGTCAGGAGAGCAGCTGCCGCTTGGGGACATCATCATGTAGCCGTTGGGGTCCACTCTCTGGGGATGGCGTCTGATGGGGTTGATGATCTGCTGCGGGGCAGACACGCTCTTGGGGCTCATGGGCATGTAGTCCCCACTGCCTTTCCGGCTGCCGGGCACCGGGGCCACCCCTGGGGACATGGGCATGTAGCCATCATCGGTGTGAAGGCTGGAGGTGTCTGGGCGGTGGTGGCCCCCACGCCGCTCCAAGGGGTGCATTTCCAGACCCTCCTCTGGGTAGGAGTGGGTGGGCACGAAGGCGGAGTGCCGGTAGCTGGGTACTCGGCCTCCACTGCCACCTCCTGGTGGGTAGGTGGGCATCATTTCGGTATATTCCTCAATGGAAGCCACAGAGGACTGCGACGGGGTTTTCTGGTGGGAAATGGTAGGCGAGGTGCCTGCAGAGTGAGTCCGCTTTCGGAACCGATTATCCAGATCTGCCACACCGGCTGCTTCTTCTCCTGGCAGGGCTGGGCTTGTGCCCAAGCCGGCAGCTGGCACGTAGCGGTGACCATTGCCACCCCGAGGCAAAATGTAGTGACCATTGGGGGCAGTGAGGGTGGAGGCCCCCTTGCCTCCCATGCAGATGTAGTTGCTTAGCTCCTCCTCACCCCGGGCAGGCGGGGTGTGGCCCAGGGAATCTGGGGTGACGCTGCGGAAAGAACTTCGGAAATCGCAGGGACTGGAGCCATACTCATCGGAGGAGATGAAGCCGCCATCACTGGGGGAACCAGACACAGAAGCACTAGACCGCCGCGGGAAGAGGCAGTCTGAGGTGGAGCCGTGGCCACTCGTGCTGCTGGAGGACAGACTGACCGGGCTGGTGGCAGAAGGCGAGCAGCGAGAAGAAGGCATGGGGATGGAGCGGCTGTGGTTGAGAGGCGGGTGCAGCCGGGAGCTGCCTCGATGGCGGTGGGCGTGGGTCCTGTTGGTGCTAGGACTCACAGGACTGCCGTCCACAGAGGCGGGGCGAGACATGGTGCCTTCGCCATCACTGGAGGCACGCACGCGGAAGGAGCCCTGCTTCCCGCCCACCAAGCTGGCCGGGGAGGTGGCCGTGATGCTCTCGGTGCGCGAGCGGCGGGTCAGCCCCACCTGGCTGGGTGGAGGGTTGTTGAGGTGATGCCTCCGCAGCGGCACACTGATGGGGTTGGAGCAGTTGGAGGAAGACTGACTCTTGCTTCGAGGGCGGAACTCATCGCTCATGGCCCGCATGGCCTCCAAGATTGTCTCGTGCATGTTCTGGGCCACCACGGAGTCGTCCACCTGCATCCAGAACTCCCCGGGGCCCGTCACTGCGGAACGGCCCACTTCGATGAAGAAGAAGTTCTCTGAGTGGCCGCAGCGCCTGATGTTCATCAGCTGCAGCACCACGGCCGCCGCCTCCGAGTTCAGCTTCACGAAGCTGATGGTCTTGCTGGTCAGGCAGAGGCGGTAGATGCCAATCAGGTTCTTTGTCTGACCCAGGCCCTTGGGTTTCAGGATCACCTGCCAGACCTCCTTGAAGGCGGGTCCTGGGGGCACATCCCCGTAGCTCAAGTCCTCCCCGGCCTCCCCGAGGCCGGAGCTGCCACTGCAGCTGCCCCCGCCGCCTCCGGCCCCAGGCGCCGCGGCCCCGTCGTGGTGGCCCTTGGCACGGTTGTGCAGCTGCAGGAGGGCCTGGTACCAGCTGTCCTGCTCGGCCTCGCTGTCTGCCGCGATGGCAAAGTGCTCGTCCCGGGTGTAGAGGGCCACCAGGTGCTTGTTCTTGGAGTCCGCCCGCTTGTTGATGTTGAAGCAGCTCTCCAGGGGGATCGAGCGTTTGGGGGCGCTCGACTTGTGCCGCCACTTCTTCTCGTTCTCGTAGTACTCGAGGCGCGCCGGGCCCCCAGCCTCGCTGGCCGCCCGCAGCACGAAGAATCGCTTGTGCATGCTCTTGGGTTTGCGCAGGTAGCCCACCTTGCGCACGTCCGAGAAGCCGTCCGTCTCCGGAGGGCTCGCCATGCTGCCGAGCAGAGGGAGGCGCCGAAAAACAACCGGGTGGGGGGCGGAGGCTCCTAGCCGCGGCCCCGCACATGCAAACAGGGCTGGAGGCGGCAGAAACCCCGACTCCGAAATCCACGCCGCCCTCTGCGCCGGGGAGGGGCGGTCGAGGGAGGACGCAGCAGCTGCGCCAAGGAGATAGCCCCAACCCGAGTTTACTGGCGTTTCATGCCCTGGGGGGGAGGCAACGCGTCCGGCGCGAGTGCAGCCCGGATCCCCCGAGAGCCAAGTCTCCTCTCAGCCGCCGCGATCGGGAAGAAGCTAAGATGCATCTCTCGCCGCCGGGGCCAGAGTCCGGCGCTGGCAGGCGGGCGGGCGAGGTTGGGGGGGTGGGGGGGGGGGCCTCGCCTGGCCCCTCCAGGCGCGCGCGCGCGCCTTCCCTCCGGAGTTCCTCTCTGGAAGTAGCGATTCCCGAGGCAAATTAAATATCCTTGGGCAGGGGGAGGCGAGCTGCCAAGTCCCAACGTTGCACGGGGTTCTCCCTCCTCCTCCTTCGCCTCTTCCTCCGCCTCCTCCCACCCCCCGACCGTCCCCGCCGCCACCAGCCGCCCAAATACCAGCTCAATCGCGGAGACCGCGGCGCTGCGGCTGTTGCTGTTGCTGCCGCAGCCCGCGGACGCGTCCTCTGCAGCCCCCGATCGGGCCCATGTCGGCGGGCGCAGAAAGTGGCTTTTCCACGCGAAACGCGACTAGGCAGCCGGGGAAGCTGGGGGCGCGCCGAAGGGACAGCCTCATCCCTGCCCCTCGCTCCAGTCGGCCGGGGAGGAGGGGAGGGGATGAGGGCGGGAGGCGAAGGTGGGGGGGGGGGGGTCGGGGGTGCGGGGGGGAGGCTGGGGAAGGAGTCGGGGGAAGACGCCTCTTCCCCGGGAGGTGCTGCCGCTACTTATCCCCTCCTCCCTCCTCCTCCTCCGAGAGTTGCCGAGAGCCCCAACCAAAACAAGCGGCGGCGTCTGGCTCTGCGCGCCGACCGCGCCGCCGTCTCACTCGGGAGGAGAAAAAAACACGTGACGGAGCCTCCGCGCTCCGCAGCCCGGCCGCCGCCGCCGCCGCCGCCGCCGCCGCCGGGAGGCTCCCGCCCGGGTCTCTACATTCCCGGCCGAGCCCGCCCCGCGCCCGCCCCTCTCCGCCCCCAGGCTGTGCCGCAGAGGCGCCGGCGCCCGGCCTCGGCACCACGCTCGGGCAGCGCCCCTACGCGGTCGGCCGCCCGGGCTCAGAGCCGGCCTCCTCGCGCGCCACCCAGGGCGCCCCAGGCCCGCAGGAATCCCCGCCGCGGGCGGGGGTGTTTGGGTGTCTCCCCGAAAGCACGAGGGGAGTCTGGGAAAACGGGGGAGGGGGGCGAACCCGGGAAGACGCAGGAGTGAGGGTGGGGGGCGACGGGGGGGCACTGCGGCTACTGGGCCCTGCGTGGGAGGGCCCGGGTAGGGGGGGACTCGAGAGCTAGGCTGGATCTTACCTAACAGGTAAGAGCAGCCCCTCTGGAGAGTGTTTCTTCCCTCCCTGGAAATCTAAAAGCTGCATTTCAGTTTCAGTGTGATAGGCCATGGTGAGATCTGTATTTTCGTGAGGTTTTACTAAAGGACTTCTGGGCCAGCCTTTCACCTTGGAATCCCCGAATTTGCTGCAGTGAAGTACCACGACATAACAGAGGGACGCCCAAGGGCAACGACTGGGGGAGGGAAGGAGGAGGTTATGGTCACTCCCAAACTAGAAGAGGGAGCCCGGGGAAGTGTCGTGAGTCCGGAGTGGTGGGGTTAGCTGCTGATCCATTAGGGGGAGAATGTAAATATCACAGCTTCTCCCCACCCCATCCCACTCCCGTCTCATCCTAGCGTGCGGTCGGGGAGTCACACCTTGGGAGTGAAGGCTTGGGGAGAAAATGAGACTCCCCTTATCACATTCCGAAACCTATTTGTGATTTTAAAAAAAAAGAAATGTCAGGGACCTACAGAGGTTTCGTAAGGCCAAAACACTACTGGGTAAACATTGGCCGAAGTGTCTGTTTCACACACAGCTTCCACACCCATCGAATCACCCCATAAAATTTTTACCCTTGACTACAAGGATAATCGGGAGAAAACAAGGACGGTGCCAGCTGAGCTGTACAGGAAAATGGGTGTTTCGTGGGTAGCAGACGTCAGTAGCTTGGGTCTACCTGCGGAGACTCTTAGGCTGTTAGCTTGCGGTATCAATCATCACAAGCAAACGCTCCCCAAAGTTTTTTGTTTGTTAAGGTGATCTACAAATCATTAAGGACCCTTTAAAAAATGACTCCTCATCTCTTTGACGTTATCTTATTTTACCACCCCAGTCCTGACCCGTTTGGGAGTCTCCACCACCCCCTCCGCGCAGGAGACCCTCCCCTGTCGCCAGCTCTCAAGCACTGCCCGTTGCTCGCGGCAGTGGAGGCGCTGGGCATGCGCTGGGCAGGACCCGCTGGGCTGCGGAGGAGCCAGCCTGGGCCTAATACCGGGCTGAGGGGCGGGGAGAGTTTCTTAGGGTAGCCTGCTGATTGGTGGGGCTGCCTGTCTTTCAAACCTTGCACTGCAGGAGGGGAGGTGGGGAGAGAGGGTAAGGGTACCAAGGTAGGTTGCAAAGCGTAGTAAAAAAAAAAAGAAAGAAAGAAAGAAAAAAGAACCAAAGGCGCCATTCAGCAGCGTGTGAGATATGTGAACTGGGGTACCCGGTATCTGTGGAGGAGCTACACCCCACCAAAGCCTGGGAGATTTTCATTTCTTCCCTCACCTTCTTATTCCCTGCCATCATGCAGCCTCAACTGAGCCTCGTTCTTCTGTAATTTGTGTACACGCTGTTGAATTGAAAGCCCGCCCTTCTCTCCCTCTGACAGCTTGGTGATGTGGGCACACGTGCCCACAACAGCAAAGCTATAAATAGCAAATGTAATCCGGTAACTAGGCGGCAATGACAGTGACCGGGATTCTGGGGGGAAAGCGTGTTTTATGGCGAGTACAAGAAGGGAATGCGAATAGGAAAGTCTGAAGTTAGTAGTAAAGTAATTGTGGGGTTTTACCCTTGGAGAGAGAGGGGGGGAGGGAAGGTAAAAGTGTTGTTTACTAGTAATAATGTAATCTAAGGCCAAAGGACTTTTTACAGGTTTGATGTTTAGCGCAGGGTGGGCGTGGAGAATATTTCACATTTTGTAGGAAAAATAATCCAAACCCATTTACTTTAGAAATGATGCTCCTCTTCAAAAATAAAGCTAAATGAAGGTAGTATATACCTCTATGGGAAACAAAATAACTCTTTTCTAGGAGAAAGAGGGATCTGAAAGATCAACCTAATTTGAAAATATTTTAGAAAAATTTTCACAGAAAGGTTAGAATTTTGATCACACAAAAATGTTATTTTTTTTATTATAAAAGCGTTAAAAAAAAAAAACAAAACTCTGTGGGAAAGGATCTCTGCTTCAAAAGCCCAACTTCAGTGGCTAGTATATTCATTAGAAATCATGAAATAACTCAGATTGCTGACATTTTTTTCCCAAATCAATGGATTTCCCATCATAGATAATCACTGATGGTAAGATATTCTTGTCCTTTCTTCCTACTTGCTGATTTTTTACTACCAATGTTAAAGGTGTTTAATAGTTAATTACAATTATACTATAGCAATTCATATTTCTTTACTTTCTTCTTTTATTAATGGGTTGAGCTAACTCTGGAAATGCATATATGGTTTATATACAGAATAGAAAGGATGCCTTTGTGGAAACTAACTGAAGTAATTTTGAGCAGGTACAAGTATTATCCTGCCAGCCTATGCTAAATTAGTCTTGTGGTGTACTATAATGAAATATACTGTATGGAAAATTGACTCCCAACTGAAAATTCTCAGAAACCAAAACAGCATCGTTACCAAACACTAATCTGTTGCTCAATGCTGCCATCTATAGGACACTTAGAGATGACTTGCATAACAGGCTAGAGGGGGACAGTATTAGTCTCTCAGTTATGTCTAGAGACATGCGACCCCATGGATTCTAGCCGGCCAGGCTCCTCCATCTATGGAATTTCCCGAGCAAACATACTGGAGTGGGTTGCCATTTCCTCCTCCAGGGGATCTTCCTGACCCAGGGATCGAACCCACAACATACAGAAGTATAAGTTACTGGCAAAAATAACCAAAATGAGAATTGAGTTGGCTGAAGGGTCAACTAACCATTTGAAAATTAGAAAGTATTTCTTATATCAAAGTGATGCTTTACTTCAGTGAAATAGATTGCAGCTGGAGGAGCTGTTTAAATATTACCAACTCTAGAATTAGTTTTGACCATTTAGAATGATCCTTGGAGGAAAATAAAATTGTGTAGATTTTCTAACTTTAATAGTTTTTTTAAAGTTTAAGATTGCTCTCAGTAGTAAGCAATATTTGAATGCCTACTCTTCAAGACAGTATGAAAAGTATAAAAAGAAGCAGCTTTTAACAGTTTTGGTGGGGTAATAAGATACAAATTAAAGATAATTGATAACTAAAGTGTGCGTGCACGTGCATGCTAAGTCACTTCAGTCATGTCTGACTCTTTGGGACCTATGGACTGTAACCCACCAGGGTCCTCTGTCTGTGGCATTCTCCAGGCAGGAATACTAGAATGGGTTGCCATGTCATCCTTCAGAGGAACTTCCCAACCCAGGGACCAAATCCTCATCTCTTACATCTCCTGCATTGGCAGGCAGGTTATTTACCACTAGCATTAAATGTCAAATAAGTGGTATTTACTTAGAGCAGGTGGAGATTATGCTAGGTAAAATAACTAAAGAAATATTTTGGAGGAAAGGAGCCTTAAGCTTGAATCTGAAGGGTGGATATAATTCATAAGTGATTGGTAATTTTTTCCCCCCACTCAGGCATTTTGGAGTACTTCCTTGGGTTAGGCGTTAGGCTGGCCACAGAAGATCTAAATACCCTAAGAGGATCCTGCCCACAAGAAGCTTGCAGTGAAGAGAGACAAACAAATACAGTTCAAGGTACTGGGGTCTCAGGCCCCTGTAATCTACAGAGCGCCATGATCTCAGGTGAGATTCCATAAAAACCAACTGCCTTCTCATTTTAAAAGTCATAAGTCACAGAGTCAACTTGGGGCCCTTCAGTTGTCTCTCTCCTTAATAACCTTATTTTCTCTTGTAATTAAAATCTTTCATCATTTTGGATTAAAAATGTGAAAGTGAAATTAAAATAGTGAGCTGGAAAATCACATTTAGCTGGAAAATTTGCAAGATCAATGCATCTCAAACCTGAGGATCTTGTTAAAATGCAGTTTCTGATTTAGAAGGTCTAGGGCAGGCTGAGGTCTGCCTTTTTTACATATTCCCAGTGATGCTGATTCTGCTAGGGAGTAGATGTGGGCAGTACACTTTCAGTAGTGAAGTTCTAGGTGATTGATGGTTCATTTAAAGGCACAGTAATATGATGCTGTGAAAGTCAAGCAAGATACTTACATTTTAGGATTGTATGCATACCAAGAACAACAACAACAAAAAAATCTGCTTAACTAGGACAATACAGAATGGAGGTTTCTCTCTTTTCAATCCCAAGTATCATATCTTTCTGACAAGTGTGAAGAGTTAATTCTCTCTCAAACATTTGTGTTAGTGTTTTCCAAAGTGTGAATATAAATGCACTGTGAGTGCTCAGTCAGGTCCCCAGCTCTTTGTGACGACTGGACTGTAGCCCACCAGGCTCCTCTGTCCATGGGATTTTTCAGGCAAGAATACTGGAGTGGATTGCCATTTCCTCCTCCAGGGGACCTTCCCCACTCAGGGATCGAACCCGAGTCCCCTGCACTGCAGACACATTCTACCCCTGAGCCATCAGGGAAGCCCCACAGAGAATGTTACTTACAGTAAAATTTGAGAATCACTGGTTTAGGCATACAGGAAAATTAATTAAATACCTTGGGAACAAGATTTCAGAAAGACACTAATACTTTCAAAAGACAATTTCAAGACTTTTTTTTGGTTTTGATATACATTAAGTCAGAGATAAGGGGCTTTGCTCAGTGGTAAAGAATTTGCCTGCCAACACTGGAGACAAGGGTTCGATCCCTGCATCAAGAAGCTCCCCTGGAGAAGGAAATGGTAACCCGCTCCAGTATTCTTGCCTGAAAACTCCCATGAACAGAGAAGATTGGTTGGGTCACAAAGTCAGACACAACTGTGCACCCAAGCATGCAAGCCAGAAATAAATAGATGGATGAGGTTGAAGGAAAGGGAGGAGGTGAAAACTTCATGCCACTGTTTAATTTTTCCATTTCACAAATTTTACCAATTGGTGATTTTTTTTAGGTTAGTTAGTCCTTAATAAATGACACTTATCTAAAAGACTTGCTTTTGCTTTTTAAAAATTGTCTTGATTGCTTTAATATGTTTTCATTTTCCTCTGCATTCTTTGTTGAGGATTGAGGTTTGGCAATTTGTCGTCTTAGATAATGCCATCAAATCTGTTGGTCAGTTAGTTAATCTAAATAAAGAATCCTCAGCTGTTTCTTATGTTTAAAGAAACATATGTTTTATGCAGAAAAGCACATGCCTAGAAGGGTTTGTAAACTTTATAACACTTCTTGTTGATTTTGCCTTATATTTCATCTTAAAGTTGTTGTGGGTTTTTTGTTTGTTTTTTGGTGCAATGCACTCAGTATAAAATGTGATAACTAAAAATTATCTTCAAAATAATATTTGTTTCTTAACAGGAATTGAAGTAATGATGAATTTCAATGTCTCTGTTAGGTGGCTCGGGTAAAGTACCCACCTGCCAATGCAGGAGTCATAAGAGACATGGGTTTGATCCCTGGATCGGGAAGATCTCCTGGAGGAGGGCTTGGCAACCCACTCCAGTATTCTTGCCTGGAGAATCCCATGGACAGAGGAGCCTGACAGGCCACAGTTCACAGGGTCGCAAAGAGTCAGACATGACTGAAGTGACTTAACATCCATGTACCCAGGGCTCTAGAGGTAAAAACTAATAGGTGTTACTAACAAAGAATTGCTGGATCCACGTGACCCTCGCTTTTCTCACACTCTCTCCTTAAATGCAAGGTTAAAAACCTTCCTTTTTTCTTCTCTCTCTTTTTTTAAAATAGTTCCTCAAACTTCAGACTGGGGCTTGTGACGTCAGGTTCTTCATTTTGAAAAACAAAAACCAGCTGATTAGAAGTTTAAACCTATGTGCTATGGGTGGATTAGGAAGATAGGAGTTAATCTGAACTCAGGATGTTTGTAATTAAACATTTACCAGGGGTGTTGCAGGGTTTGGCTCTTCAGGTTGGCAGAGGACCACCCACATCAGAATCACCTGGGTGCTTAACTCAAAGCTTACATATTCCCCAACTACTCCCCACTAGCCCTCTCCCCCGCAGGGTCACAAAATTGGATGTTCTGTAGGTCCACGTGCCCTTCCCCATTTCCTACCCCTACTCCCAGGAATTTTATGTGTGCTAAGATTTGAACACTACTCATTAGCTTGCATCTAAACTGTGTATTTTAAGTGAGGATATTATGAAATTCCTATGGATTGAACTCCAGTAACTGCTACATTCTGTCAATAGTTTTATTCAGAAATACTCTACCATATTTCTTAAAAACTTTTGACCATGACCTAGAGCAAAAAAGAAAAAAGGACTTCCCTTGTGGTTCAACTGGTAAAGAATCCGCCTGCAGTGTGGGAGACTTGGGTTTGATCCCTAGGTTGGGAAGATCCCCTAGAGAAGGGAAAGGCTACCCACTCCAGTATTCTGGCCTGGAGAATTCCATGGACTGTGTAGTCTGTGGGGTTGTAAAGAGTCGAACAGGGCTGAGCGACTTTCACTTTCACTTTTCACTTTACAGAAAAAATACATTTACAAACCTCGTACCTCAAGCCCTGTCCACGGGTACACTTAACCGAAACAAACTTATTCTTACTCTTTGCAATGCACTCAGATCATTCTACTTTCTTTCTGTCCCCCTCTCTTGCTCCCATGGCTATTTTTCTTCCAAAGCTTGCCAAGATCTACTAAATTAATTTCCAAGCACATTCAGGTGTCATGACTTACAGTGTGAAAAGTTTGACTGTTAGCCTTCTGGTGTCTGTAATGTAAACTTCTAGACATTTCTTAAAATTTTGAGAGAGGGGAGAGGGAAGAGAGAGGGATAGAGAAATTTATAGGGAAGATTTCCAAGATAATATGTCCTCATTTTTACCAATCCTTTTAAAAAATATTTTCAGATGAAAGTTTACTTCTAGAAATCTACTTCTAGATTTATTAAAGTTTACTGATTTAAAATTTTCCCAATAACAAATAACAGCTTTCCTCTTTATCTTGAATTACTTTTTTATATAAATATTATCTGGCAATTTATTAACCAACAGAGCATAAAAACAAACTGTTTTATATCTTTCAGGAAGAAAAAAAACTGAATTTGAGAAGACCGGCACCCACTGAATTTGGACACAATTACAATGTGCTTTAAGTATTTCCTTGGGGAGGGAACACAACACCTCTACTCAATTAAGAGAAACATTTGTACAGTCCAGGTCTTTATTTTTACACCCACCATGCCATGAATTCATAGAGAATGGGCTCCAACAGTTCAACTGTTAGAACTGTTTTTAACTCCTTAACATTGATCCTCACAAAGTGTACTTCTCTGGGTAGAGGAAACTGGTGTTTCATCTGAACCCAAGCCCCTTTCTCTTTGGTTTCCTCCTTCTACTGATCATTTTCCTTCACACATTTCAGGAAGCTATCTCTACTCTAGGAGTGCTTCATATGCTTGATATACACATTAATTGTCTTGACCAGAATCTTTAACTTGTTTGTTTACAGTGACACCAACAGCATGCTGGGTAATGTAGACCCTCCCATTTTGCCATGGTAACATCTGTGGGGCATTCCTTTTTGAATATTACCCATTCTCTTGATATCTACACCATCACCCTTCTTGTAGATTTGCATGTAGGTAGCCAAAGGAACAATTCCAAGTTCTCCAAAAGGCCTAGAGGATGTGTGGAGGGTGCCCCTCCTCTTTCCCTTTCTGCTGGTCATTTTGGTGAATTGCTGGAAGAAGGTGGTTCCAGCCAAAAGGCTGAATTACTTTTAAAGATTAATGGAAAATAATTTAGCACATTCAAAGGACAAATATCAATATCAGCAATCATGTTAAACTGGAAAAATAAGAAAGAAAATCGTATGTAAAATAAATCAATACCCAACAATATAATTATGTAAAACTGAAATGATTATATCATTGGTGAAAGTGAAAGTCACCCAGTTGTGTCTGACTCTTTGTGACCCCACAGACTACGCAGTCCATGGAATTCTCCAGGCCAGAATACTGGAGTGGATAGCCATTTCCTTCTCCAGGGGATCTTCCCAACCCAGGGATCGAAGCCAGGTCTCCCGCATTGCAGGCGGATTCTTTACCAGTTAAGCCACATGGGAAGCCCTTTATGTCATTGGTGGACACACAATTTACCAACAAGTAAAAACCATACTCTTGAATATTTATAGAATTACTAAATATACTTAAACACATATATCTGTGAATTGGAAAGCTTTACTATTGTTTCAGTTCTGCAATTTTCTTATCATGATATAAAAGTAAAAAATCAAGAAAATCCATGTATAATTTGTTTTGGGTCAACTGAGCATGGCAGTTGAGCCATCTCATCTTTGCTCAGTGGTGATCTGCCCACTCCCCTCAGAGATCGTGCTTGTTCAGTTCAGTTGCTCAGTCATGTCCAACTCTGTGATCCCATGGACCACAGCACACCAGGCCTCCCTGTCCATCACCAACTCCCGGAGCTTACTCAAACTCATGCCCATTGAGTCGGTGATGCCATCCAACCATCTCATCCTCTGTTGTCCCCTTCTCCTCCTGCCATCAATATTTCTCAGCATCAAGGTCTTTTCAAATGAGTCAGCTCTTCACATCAGGTGCCCAAAGTATTGGAGTTTCAGCTTCAACTTCAGTCCTTCCAATGAACACTCAGGACTGATTTTCTTTAGGATAGACTGGTTGAATCTCCTTGCAGTCCAAGGGACTCTCAAGAGTCTTCTCCAATATCGCAGTTCAAAAGCATCAATTCTTCAGTGCTCAGCTTTGTTTATAGTCCAACTCTCACATCCATACATGACTACTGGAAAAACTATTGCCTTGACTAGATGGACCTTTGTTGGCAAGGTAATGTCTCTGCTTTTTAATATGCTGTCTAGGTTGGTCATAACTTTTCTTCCAAGGAGCAAGTGTCTTTTAATTTCATGGCTGCAGTCACCATCTGCAGTGATTTTGGAGCCCCCTAAAAATAAAGTCAGCCACTGTTTCCACTGTTTCCCCATCTATCTGCCATGAAGTGATGGGACTGGAGGCCATGATCTTTGTTTTCTGAATGTTGAGCTTTAAGCCAACTTTTTCACTGTCCTCTTTCACTTTCATCAAGAGGCTCTTTAGTTCTTCTTCACTTTCTGCCATAAGGATGGTATCATCTGCTTATCTGAGGTTATTGATATTTCTCCTGGCAATCTTGATTCCAGCTTGTGCTTCATCCAGCCCAATGTTTCTCATGATGTACTCTGCATATAAGTTAAATAAGCATGATGACAATATCACTGTGCAATCTTGCTTATGCATATGGACATCTGCACAGATGGCAATGCTTCCCACCAAAATTGCTTATTCTCTTTCAGTTTGGCCAAGGTTAATTGTGGTTTATTTGTTGGCAACAAAATTGACAAAAATCTTTTTTTTTCTCTCCTTAACAGTCTTTTTAATTTCTCTTTTCCTTAATTCCCTTCCTATCACATTTCAACTGACTCTAAAATGAAGCACCCCAGGTTGGTTCAGCACCATGGAGAGCGTGAGGAAGAGGCACTACCAAGATATCCTGGTCATACAGGTGGGGGAAAAGATGCTCCTGAAATAGTTGCTGGACAATTTTCACTTAAAGGACAGTATTGTAATGAAGAAAAGTGGAATCTTGATTCTCTGATATTTGGGAGAAGTTATTTTTCTGGACATTGTGTCAGTTTTTTTCTAAAACTTCTTCATCAAATTCTATGTAATTTAAGACAAGAACACACCCAGAGTAGGTAGAACCAGACACTGCCAGTACAAAACATCTTTTGAAGTTTCATGTTTATTATGTGAGGTCTTTTATGTAAATTTTAAAATTTTTTAACAGTTATGAGGCTTACCCACCTACCATAGAAGAGAATGAAATCATTCAGAGATACATGAAGTTGAGGATGGGTAATCAGAGGATTGTGTGAAGGCTCCCGTCTTATGTTTCTAGAACTGCCCTGGGAACTTGCAGCTTGTCCTTCAGATCTGTGAACTACCTAGTATCCTTTCAGTAGTTTTCCTCCTCTCCCCTTTTAATTTTCCATAAGCTAGATTCATTTGAGTTTTGTTACTTACAACTGAGTGTGTCCTCGTACCGCAGATATGTAGGATGAGATGGATAAATGAGAAGAAAGGTAATTCTAGGCTAGAAGCAAAACAAGTTTACAGCAAGGAAGCAGGGATATAACCTGGGATTTTCTGGAACAGTGAGAAAATGAGCTTAAGAAAATTGAAGTGGTTTATAAGGAATGTATTTAAATAACTTCTCTGTACTAGAACTGAGCAAGAGTATATTAATCTTTCAGCTCTTCAGAAGGCAGTTGAACAAGAGCTATACAAATTTTGAATGCATATGACATTTGACCCAGCAATTCCACTTATAGAACTGAATTCTATGGAAATAATTGTTCATGCATATTCATTGAAATTTGTCTTGTCATAGAAAATGACTGAAAACAACATACATGTCCATCAATAGTGAACTTATTAAATAAGTTATTCCATATTTGCATGTTGAAATACTGCATAGCCATTAAAGATAATTTAGGAAATTTATTTGTATCTCTGTGAAACAATTCTCACAGGAAAAAAAGTCAAGGTACAAAACTGTATTACAAATGCTCTCATTTGTGTTTTTTAAAAATCATAGGTATATTTTTATACATAGACAAACTCTAGAAGGGCAAACAAATCTTAGCAGTGGTTTTCTCTGGGAAAGGGACTCTGTTTTCCCATATTCTCTTATAGTGCTTGTTTGTTTTTTCAACTACATTCTTGTATTACTACTGGAATTAAACCATGATATTTAATATAGCAAGTGTAGAACAAGGAAAATTTAATAACATATAACAGTTATCACTTGCTTAGGAATTTCTATATAGCCATTATTTTAAGCCCTTTAATATGCTTTCTCATTCATTCCTCACAGCAACCCTGCAAGAAAAATGTGTTTCTCAAATTGCACTTGACGTTGCTGCAAATAAAGCTCAAAGAATCTTAATTCAAAGTGCCATAATTCCAAACCCTGGCTCCAGAGCTTTTATCTTTAACCATTCCACCCCTTTGCCTCCATGAGTTGCTCCTGACTTTCCTGTAATACACCCAAGGACAGATTTCTGTGACTGAAAAACTAAACTTCCTTGTAGACAGCCTATCAGTGGCATCCAGTAAGGATTTCTTCATAATGACAATAAAACAAAGCAGAACAAGCTTACCCTTCTGTACCAAGTGCTTAGATTTGGGGTAGAGGTTTTCTTAAACTGAGAGTTAAAGTAAATGCCACTTTGTAAATTTCACTAAAGAGCAATGAACCATAATAGTTTCTGCAGCAGTTGGAGCCATTAAATTGTTTAATCGGGGTAATGACAAAATTGAACTTTGTAGTTAGATCACTCTTGTAGTTTTGGAGGATGGACTTAGAAGAGAAAAGGTTGGAGGCAGAGAGGTAATCGACATGGAAATTTATTAGGCATCTACACAGCACTCACTTTCTTCATCTCCTGCCAAGAGCACCCTGATCCTCTGTGGATTAATTCATAGAAGGCGATTAATTTAAGCCTTCCTTAGAACTGCATTGTCTTGTTCAATTGGCTCTGCCACTTACCATCATTGTAAATGTTGATAACTTATCTAACCTGCCTCATGTCTCAAGTATTAAAAACATGGGCATAATAATGGTTATTTCATTGGGCCATTGTGAGATTTTAAACAGATAGTTCCTGTATTACCAATGATTTATAAATATTAGTCACCATCATTATTGTTGTCTTAGCCATGTATTTTGAATGGGATTACTCCCACCAGTAATCTCTCTCATCTTTAATCCCTCATCCCTTGCAGAACAGGGCCTACCATGCAGTGGTGAGAATCATAGAAATTTTATCCTTCAAGAAGGGGTAAGAGTTTGCTAGGTCAACTCTCACCTTAACTTACTTTATTTTTCTTAAGTATCACAAGTATCATACGTTAAATATGTATGCATGTGTGCTAAGTCATTTCAGTCGTGTCTGACTCTTTGCGACACTATGGACCATAGTCCACCAGGCTCCTCTGTCCATGAGATTCTCCGGGCAAGAATACTGACGATCTCCAGGGGATCTTCCCAACCCAGGGATCAAACCCACATCTCTTACATCTCCTGCATTGGCAGGTGGATTCTTTACCATTAGCTACCACCTGGGAAGGCGCAAGTTAAATATATCTCCAGACAAATATGTGTTGAATAACGATGGTTTAAGGGAGCATTCCAGGCATGGAGAACTATGTGAACAACGGTGGGAAAGTTATGAAGAAAAGCAGGCGTTCTGTGTGGACTGGAAGAAAAGGAATACACTGCCTGTCTATAAATGAGATCATGCATGTAAGGGATTAATCACCTCGTAATCATCACAGTTCCACTATAAGAAGCAGGGACTATAAACTCTTTGAGGAGAAGAGGGTCCTCTTCATTTGAGAATCACTCATGGCAAGCACTCAGTATCCCATTGTAGAGCTGAATGCTTTTACATTAACCTCGAGGGCCCACACAGCTGACTTTGAAAGCAGATCAAAGAGTTTGGAATTACTTAGCAAATAAAAAGGAGTACTTAGGATAAACAGGGGAAGTAACATGAGCAGATCTGAAAACAGAATAAAATGGAAATCTTGGGCAAGGTAGGTTAGGTAGAAACCTATTTCAAAAGATCAAATGAGATAATGAGGGTCCGGGTTAGGTTCATGGTGATAGAAATGAGGAAGAAGGAACATATGTGGAAAAAAAAAGAGAAACAACTCAGAGGTGGGGATATTGGACTTTGAAAACAGCCAGCTGTTTGGAACAATTGTAAGAGAGAAGTCAAAGATGACTGGGATATTGATTCTTAGCAATTGGGAGGATGGTGGTACATCTGACTACTTTTTACATTTTTTTTAAAGAAATGGAAGACTATATTATGCACAGAAAAAGTAGTAGCTGGAAGTCAGCATGTTAGTGCCAGTTCCCAGTCCCTCAAGCCCACAAGGGTGACTTAGTTGGCTGATACAAGTTTTGCATAGAATATAGAGAGGAGTCCAGGGCTACAGGCCTCACAAGAAGCGAACAAGCCACCCTCCATCCTTGCCATCCTCCAGGGAGTGAGCAGTTACTGGCAGTCACTCTTGTGTGCTCCTTGATCTATTTGACTGCTCACATGACTAGCTACAGAAACTGCCCAGTGTCAGAAGACAGATCTGTGTACCAGCTGGACGCTACGAAACAATTTTCAGAGACTGCTTTGGGCCATGGAGGATGTCCCTTCCAATACCATTTTTTCAAGTGTACTCATCGGATCAGTTTTAAGGAAAACTGGCTTGAAGTTCTTTTCTTTTCTTTGCTCAAACTCTAACCTAATTAATTTTTCTTCTCTTAATCCTTATTCATTATTAATTAGAATTGTTGGTAAGTAACATTGGTTTTTGTCATGAAATTTCTGACCAGTAATTATATAAGCTAATTTCTACAATAAGCATGGTGAAGATTATTTTTATAACTCAAAATAATGGTGTGTTATGAACAATTTCCTAGAATCCACTTTTGGAATCCTTTGTATCTAGTTTGGAGATTCTTTTCTATAATAAGGATCAGCACATCAGATAATACAGTTACTAAACATTTCATCCAAGCTTTTAAAATGCATTGAATATTTTACTGCTTAATTCCTCTAGGTAATGTAGAAATCTTTGAGGAATTTTTATATTGTATTAATTGAAGCATATCAAGGTTGATTGATTCCAAAGACCGTAAACTCTACTTACATAACATGAGGCAAAAGTAAAATTTAAAACTTGTGATCTCTATTCCACTTCATTAATTCTTTTTGATGGAGGAAAAGGGTTATTTGAAGAGTTGTCACTAGATTTGTCCCCAGCAAAACTGAAGTGCTTATTGTTATTATTAGTCGAGTTGCTTGTCAGTTGGAAGACTGAATTTTCCAGAAATTCTTCAAAGTGTAACTTTCAAGACTCTGGCTACCAAAGGTTAATTCTTATCTTTCTCTAAGTTGTAATACATTCATGGGTTCTTCAGACATTAAAATAAAGGTCGACACTTTGAAGGAAGTAAAAATAAAAGTGGGCATTTATAGCTTTAAGTTTTGTTTGTTTGTTTTACAAAAAGAACTTCTCTGGGTGTCTCGTTTGTGAGGTAATGCTGTTGGCTCCTCTATTAGTGTGCAGGTTGGGCTGTCTTTGTCAACGTATCTGGCTTCAGCTAGGAGGTGGATTCAATAATGTTATGCTGACTTGCAGGCTACAAAGCCTCTGACGAAAGGTCATCACATCTGAAGTCTGATTTTATGTCAGTAGCTGACCTTCTTTTCACCTTCTTCCCCATGGACTTCTTAACTTAGTATTTCTAAAGATATTATACAGTGCCATCTTGCTGACTTAGATGAGACTATGACAAATTTAATGTCACTTCACCTTTGCAAGGGAGAATTCAAGACCTACCACTGTGTCCAGAACCCAAGTAGCATATTTGAATATTGTGAACTGCAGAACTGGTTGCATTAACTAGACTGGAATGGAAATGATGAAAAAAGGCAACTTGTGCAAGGAATTATCAGTTTATCTTCTGGAGAAGGTTATCTCGGAGGTCAAATGTTTCTTTTGTCTAACAATGTTGGAATAAAGAAACATCCCTACTTATAGTCCAGGCTAAGGGATGAATAATCTTTTAAACTGTGCCCTGTATCCAAGATGCTGTCATTTACAGGGTGTGAACACAAGATAGAAAACACAGGTTGAATGCCTTTCCCCACTCTCAATGTTTTTAAAGGAAAATTTGCATTTTGGTTGATTTTTCACTGAAGCAAAATGACAATTTACATTTCAATTGTGGTTTTCCCTAGGCACGCTAAAATGTGGAGTTCATTGAACATGTCAGTCTATCAGCATTTTCTACAGCTATTGTTTCCAGTGTCTAAAATGGTGTGACAATACCACTTTGATGATACTGTTTTTGTCCTGTATGACAGCGCACAGTGAATTATACACTCCTAATAATACGTTTACTCCGTGAAGGTATGAGCAGGCAAGGTCAGAAGTTATGTTAATCATTTGGGGATGGGCTCATTTGGTCAAATGTCATCAAGCAATCTTCTGAGAGCTAAAAATTAGTCAAATTATTGGCTTAACTAAAATGCCTGGTGGGTTAAAGTAAATGATTATTCAGTTCTGTCACAGACAGTTGATCTGGTAGGCCTCGTTGACAATGTTCTAATTAATGCATTATAATAGTCAATCAAAAATTACTTACTGGGCATCGATCAGGTACATTACACTGATACTCAGTAGGGAGCCACGAGGAAATAACCCACTAAGACATTAGCTAAATGAAGACATAAACTGAGCAACCATAAACTGCAAGCTAATGGGGTAGACATTTGTCATTATGAAGTATCAACCTGTAACTATGGGACTGAATGACCCCAAAACACAGATGTGTTATGATCATCCAACTAAGCAGGGATCCAAAGGATCCAAAACCTAACCCTCTTTAAATCACAGCTGCCTCTGCCTGGGAAAATAAGGAAGATGCAGAAGTTACGACTGGCAGTAAAATGACCACATAGCCTGCAAATTCTCCAAGGGAGGAACTCCGTTAATAACTATTAGAATCATCTGGGGATCAGGGTGCTTGGACAAAGTCAGATTGCTAGAAGCCACCTGAGACCTAATTAATGCAAATCCAGTATGCACATTTTAAATAAGCTCTTTAGTTAATTCTGGAGTAGACAGAGTATAGTTTACATACTGAGAAATACACTTTATGGTTTCACCTAGAACCCTAGACCTATACCATCCTTTTTGTTTCTTTTGGGAAAGTACAACTTAAGTGTATTTTTAAGGTATATGAAGTCTAATATGGATATGAGAATTCAAAACTATGATATCATTTTCAGGTATTATTTCTATTACTATTATCTTACTTTCTTAAATCTGTAAACTGGTAGCCTGCTGGCCAGATGTGGTCCATGGGTGGTTTTTTAAATTGGTCCAAATAGCATCTTTAAAATTAATTGTCAACATAAAGATTAGAAGATGATACATCAAAATTTGAAATTCTAATTTCTCTTTAAAAATCAGATGATCTGAGAGCATTGGCCCTTGATTCCCAAATGGCCTCAGTCCGCCAGAACTGAAAAGCAGCTGCCCCTTTTGATGGCCAGTTTGCTATGATCGTGTGGCTCCAGGTCACCCCCCTGACACCATGGCCAAGTGTCAGGTGCCATTTGTCACCACAATGTTTCAGATGCTTTCTTCCATCCAGCCCACTTGACTCATTTGTATCACCTGCCTACCTCCTGGAGGCACTGGAGTTGGTGACCCCTGTCTTAAGGGTGCTTCAAAACCAATTGCTTTTGAACAGTATTTGATGATGAAGACAGATATTCTGCATTCAGACTTGTTTGACTGCATCCCCCTGGGATGCCCACACTATGCTCCTGGGCAGAATCTGTGCTAATTCGTTTAAAGAATGCCCATTAATCAAAAGAAGGTCCAATCTAACTCGTCTTTCTAAGAGGCTACACAATTTGCCTTGTCTAATTGATGTGCATATTTTATTTTCTGTGTGTTTTTTATAGCAAAAGGAAAGATACTGCTAGAGATTATTGTTTTACAGAAAACATGGTTACTATACTTTACCAAAAATAAAGATAAATAATAAATTTAAGAAACTCTTTAAAAATTCACTTTAAATCAATCACATGTGATTAATAGCCCAAGGATATTAAATAGGCAACATGTTGTCCATTTTCTTTGTTCTATAAAAAATATAGTTAAAATTTGTGTGTTATTTCTCAGCAAGGCCTCGAAAATAAAATGTGTTACCTTTACCCCAGACCAAATATAATCTGGCAATGGAAAAATAAGCCTTTCTCTTCATTATTTTCATCCCCTTGATTATGTGCACTGAAAATAAGTCTCAAGGAAATTCAAAGTAAAAATCTGTTTATGAAATATTGCCTGGGTTTAAGTTTGAAAACTGCATTTCATATCATTTCTCTCCTGCAGTCCAGGTGTCCCTTTTAGCAGTGGAAGCTCTGTGGATGAGTTCATGGTGATTTAGGTTTGGGTTCTAAGTCTCTCATATTTTGTCTCTGTGAACTTAAAACTAGTCATTTTGATTATGAGCTTCTTGTCTATAAAATGTGATAATAATCCTACTTCATAGACTCATTAGGAAGATAAATGTAGTTTTATGAATGAAGTTCATGGTACAGGTGCAATAAATGATGAAGGTGAAGTCGCTCAGTCGTGTCCAACTCTTTGCAACCCCATGGACTGTAGCCCACCAGGCTCCTCTGTCCATGGAATTTTCCAGGCAAGAATACTGGAATAGGTTGCCATTTCCTTCTCCAGGAGATCTTCCTGACCCAGGGATTGAACCCAGGTCTCCCACATTGTAGGCAGACGCTTTGCCGTCTGAGCCACCAGGGAAGTCTAATAAATGATGGCTCTATTTTAATCAATGAGGGTGACTCTTTTTCTAATACTGTTGTTGTTCAATCGCTCAGTTGTGTCTGACTCTTCGTGACCCTGTGGACTGCAGCACCCCAGCCTCCCCTGTCCTTCACTATCTCCCAGAGTTTGCTCAAGTTCATGTCCATTGAGTCAGTGATGCTATCTAACCATCTCATCCTCTGCAGCCCCCTTCTCCTTTTTCCTTCAATCTTCCCCAGCATCAGTCTTTTCCAATGAGTTGGCTCTTCTGACACTGACTAAACAATATTTCATAGGTCCTAAGAAAAATCCCTAAAAAAGTATGCCGTAAACCCTTGTTTCAGTTTTCCTTTTAAGGAAATTTATTCACCTAACAAAAGAAAGGCAAAGGAATGTATTATTCATGACAAAGCAGTGTTTAGGCTAATAGCTAATCATCACTGCTGACTCTTGTTCAGTCTCTAAAAATTAAGGTCTACAGAAAAGTAAATGTTTCTTTTAAAAATTAACTTTTATTTTTAAAAGTAAGATCAAAGAATCTATTACCACAGATCCAAAGGGGAGTTGCTGGAAAGTCAGGTGATCTTTCAAAGAATCACACTGAAGAAATGGGGTCTGTTAACTAGTCCAGGAAGGTGGATTAGTAGCACCCCCAGCATCAGTCAGACCTTTTCTGCTCTTTCTCTAGACTTCTGGGTAAACCCATCCTCACTTATCCCTGCCACTCAAGCTATTGTTTTTCCACCTCGAAGCAGAAGACTGAATATGAATGATGGAAACATTGATGTGACAGTTAACATCTTTTTGAACCCTTACTATGTGCCAGTCACTAAGATATATGTTTTATATGACTTATCACAATCAATCTTGACAAGAAGCCACAAAGGAAGGAATTATTGCTCTGTTTAAGAGGTTGGTCAGATCACACAGTCCCTTGGTTGAGCTGGGACCCAAGCCTGGTTTGCCTGAATTCAAACCAGTTATAAATGCAATAATGATTGGTAGTGTTTTCTGTATTTTTTTTAAAGCAGTGAATGGATATATTTTTTCCTGTTAAATTTAAAATAATCAACTTATTTTTTGCTTGAGTTTGTTCCAGAGTTGTTGACTTTGTTTAGTTATATTTTTTTCTTTATTCTTTTCCTATGACTTACTGGCTCTCAGTAGATAGAGATTTTTAAACTTTTTTTTTTTTTTTTTGACTCATGCATTATAATTTCGGAGAAGGCAATGGCAACCCACTCCAGTACTCTTGCCTGGAAAATCCCATGGATGGAGGAGCCTGGTAGGCTGCAGTCCGTGGGATCGCCAAGAGTCGGACAGGGCTGAGCGACTTCACTTTCACTTTCACTTTTCACTTTCATGCATTGGAGAAGGAAATGGCAACCCACTCCAGTGTTCTTCCCTGGAGAATCCCAGGGATGGCGGAGCCTGGTGGGCTGCCGTCTGTGGGATCGCACAGAGTCGGACACGACTGAAGCGACTCAGCAGCAGCAGCAGCAGTGATTGCCTCTTATGGACATCATAGCACAAGATATATTTATTAAGTAACTGCGAGTCATGTTTAGTTTACTGACTACTTCGATTTTATTTTCTTTGTTCCAAAATATAGCAAAACTGTATATTCTACCCATTTTTCTACACCATTAAAGTTTTAATTAAAGTGAATTTTTAAATGTTAAAAATTATGATGATTCTTTATATCTCAAACTTTATCTTCCTTTTGGCTCAGCAACTCTTAGGTCTAGTCACATTTTAATATCTTTCTATCTTTGGTTTTTTCCGAATGTGCTATTTATTTTTTTCTTTAGATCTTAGAATCTTAAAATACTTAAGCTGAAAGAGAACTTGGAAATAATTTCATGTGATTATTCCATCTTACAGTTGAGAAAATTGAGTTTTAGAGGGTTTTAATGGCTTACACAAGACCACATAGCTAGTGTGAGAGTTGAATATCACATTCCCTGAAAACCACTAGGGAGTTTGGGTTTTTCAGTATGAGCCACCCAGTTTTCCTCCTTGCATGGCCCTGCAATAAACTTTTCTCTGCTCCAACCTTTGCAGTTTTGGTTTGTTTGGCCTCACTATGCATCAGGTACACAAACTTGGGTTTGACAACAAAATGATTCAAAAATGGTGTGTATGTATATAATGTATGTCAATTAATAGATTAATATTAATACAACCTACATAGATATGGAGAGAGGGAAAAAAGCAACAAATGTTAACATTTAGGATATTTTGCAAATATACAGAAATTCTCTGTACTATTTTTGCAACTTTTCTATAATGTCTGCAACTATTTCAAAATAAATTAAAAACATAATTGGGACCATGAAAACTTATGTGATATGCCATTCACTTAAAGACTGGCATTCTCATAACTTAAGAAAAATAAACAGTAAGCTATAAAAAAATCTTCACTTAAATATATTTAGCATTCTCAGATAAATGTCAGCCTTTACTTAGATAGTTATCAATTGAATAACAAATTCCCTGGAAAAGAGATGCTTTTATTAGAAGTCAGGTGTGTTAGAAAAAGAAAAATCTAAATTATGTAAAGTGAAGCTATCTGTGTTCATAGTTGATGTCAAAAATTCCCTCCTCTTCTGCTCTGCCCATGGCTTCTATTTTCCCTAGTCCTATTGTAGTAAATTGGGCAAAGCCTTAGTAACAATTCTGCAAATTTTCCTACTGTGCCTTTTATCCCAATTTCTCTCCTTCCACTCAAGATCCCTCTGCTTCTTGTTCCCTGTAGTCAGGACTGCCACAAGCTGGGAGACAGGTGGACTCCTTGACCTTTAATAAAATTCATTCACTCCTAAGTGTTCTTTCAACAGCCCTATATTTTAAACATGGTATGTCTAACTGTGGGCTTGCCAGGTAGCTCAGTTCAGTTCAGTCACTCAGTCGTGTTTGACTCTTTGAGACCCCATGGACTTCAGCACGCCAGACTTCCCTGTCCATCACTGGAGGACAAACTCATGTCTCGAGTCAGTGATGCCATCCAACCATCTCATCCTTTGTCATCCCCAGGAGACTCTGTGGATAAGAATCCACCTCTCAATGCAGGAGACACAGGTTCGATCCCTGGGTCAGGAAGATCCTCTGGAAGAGGAAATGGACACCCAACTCCAGTATTCTTGCCTGGGAAATCCCATGGACAGAGAAGCTTGACGGGTTACAGTTGGTTGCGACTACACACACACACTCATGCCTGATGGTGGATGGAAGGGCACTTTTCGAAGAGATTTTAACTATTAGCCAACAGTGGTGGAGATACAGCTATATATATGTCCTTAAAGAAGGTCCTAAAATCACCATGGACCATGGGCTGGCAGGAAAAACAGCCTGAAGGCCTGCATCACCTACTGCTACTGTCTTCACAGCCTCATTTTCCATATCCTGATGCAAGTTCCTTCTTGAATATTTTTTCTTAGCAAGAACATTTGCAGATCTTCCTTTGCTAAGAATTCATTATCTGAATTGTTTTTTCATAAAGGACGTATAGAGTCATCATGATATATTCTGTCAGATTTGAGGAGATGTAGTTTGGGAAGCCGCCTATGAGATCTCATAAGGCGCATAGAAAATGTGATATGGCAGTTTGGAGTGAAATTATTCATTGTAGTCATGGAAGCATCAGAATTTTAGTTGATATAAAAACAGAAGTGGCAGTTGCAGATGTAAAAGAAAAATGTTGTTAAAGGAATGGTTATTAAAATAAACTGCTTATTTAGGATTTATTATTTGAAAGAAAAAGGAACTCTCAAACAATATCTACTATTATCCTGTAAACATAAGAACAATGGGACATCTGTAAACTCAATTTAATTTTTAGATAATAATCATGATGAGTCAAAATATGATTAAGGAAGATTTATCCAAAACACTCAATAGAAAAAAAAAACAAAAAATAGAAAATAGAAAAATAGAAAAATGTAGAAAACTGAAAGAAACACAGTCATTCAAAATAATTCTGAAATGGATAATAAATAGCTGTCATTTTATCTTTTATAGTTTAGATAATTAGAAACAATGAAAACTTAATGTAAACATGTACATGAATAAAAACAAAATTACCTTTTATGTGGACAATGATGTATCCGATACCAAGCAGTACTAGATTTTAATATTCAGAAGTAGAAATAGTTTATGAGAAAGCTTGAGCCAGGAACTTCTCTGGTGGTCAGTCGATAAGAATCTGCCTTGCAATGCATGGAATGCAGGTTTGATCCCTCATCGGTGCCCTGAGACCCCACGTGCTGGTGGAGCAACTAAGCCAAGCGCATCAAGGAAAGATCCCACATGCCACAATTAAGACCTGACACAGCCAAATAAATAAGTATTTCTTAAAAAAGAAAGCTTGAACCATTAATCCCTCTAACCACTAGCTTTGTGAGCTTTGGTAAGTTACTTAGACTCTCTGATCCTCTGTTTCCTCATTTTCAAAATAGAGGTGAAGTGCCTGGCCCATAGTAGACAATTAACAAATGGTGGCTAATAGTAGTTAGTAAAACAGTTCATGTGTATTGAGTGCTTATTGTGTCCCAGGCACTTTCATAAGAGAGGTCTAAATGCATTATCTTACTTGTCAGGTAGATGTCACAGTAATGGTAAGAGTGAGACCTTATAAGATCTTAGAGGAGGGACAAAATAATTTTAAAATTTACTAAAATAATACTGAGTTGTAAGAAAATACAATCTGTATCTGAAGGTCTTAGGAGTAGAGAGTCAAGTGTTGGGTTAAAGTTCAGGGAATCCTGAGACTGTTAAGCTAACACCCTTCCCTTCTCTGGGTGCTTTGAGAAGTACTCAGCCTCCAGCTGGCCCATGAAGGACTGCCGTTTCAGATGCTCAGATGAGTATTGCCTCACCATCTCTTGATCCTTCCAAGAGCCTGGGTCCCAAGAGAGAACCTTTGACTGACAGCTTCCTAGTTACATTCTTGCTTCATTAGACTGACTGAGTCGATTAGTGACAATTGATGTGCAATTATAATAATGACCATAATAATGTCAAGATAATTAACCATCACAGGTCTACTGCAAGTGCATTGCTCCTATTTGCAGTTTTAGTGATAACTATTACTTCCAGGACTTCTCTCGTTGGCTGTAGAATGAACTCAGTCATGATAGATTCTGAATTGTATATTCCTCATTTAAACCAATGGCAACCACTGAAGTTCTAAAGCACATGTTTCCTTATGAAGGCTCAAAGATCATTCATTGTAAGAATTTCTAAAACATTAGCATGTTGATAGCATTCTTATTTTTTCAATGGGTATTTAATATTCTCTATATTTTACATCCACAGTTTACAGCTAAACTTTCCTAATTATTCTCCTACTTTTTTCCCATTCCATTTAGTCCAGTACATACATTATAATGCTCATTCTGCTTGTGCTTAGTGTCACTCAGTTGTGTCCGACTCTCTGTGGCCCCATGGAATGTGGCCCGCCAGGCTCCTCTGTCCATGGGATTTTCCAAGCAAGAATACTGGAGTGGGTTGCCATTTCCTCCTCCAAGGGGTCTTCCCGACCCCGGGCTCAAACCCACGTCTCTTAAATCTCCTGCATTGGCAGGCAGATTGTTTATCACCGAGCCACCTCCTACACCAAGAATATTGGACATAATAGCATAAACTTTTCCTTTTCATTCCTTATTATTGATCAAAATAATACCCTGCTCAAATGTTACACAAAATATAAATCACACTAATGATTGATTCCTTGTAATATTGTTCTCAATTTACTGGTTTTTTTGGGGGGAGGGGGGACACCTGAAATTCTCTTCCATTCATCTCAGTGAAAGAGTTAATTTAGGCAAATTGATAAGCAGTCCACAAGCCTAAGGCCCCTTTAAGGAGGAGGTAAACATTCTTTTTCACATTCTTTTGCCTTAGACACATAGGCCTCAAAGGCAGCAGTATCTCTCATTCAAGGACACGCTTCTTTTGAGCTCAGAATGTATGTTATAGGAGAAGGTCTGGGTAAAACTTCCACAACCTTGAGCTCTGGGTTAACCTGTTCCTTCTGGCTAATCTCATGCTGATGTCATCCCAGGATGTATGTTATGGGAAAGGGTCTGGGCAAAATTTTCACAGTCTTGAAGTTTGTTGTTTTTTTTTTTTTCTTTTTGTATTCTCAACAACTAGCAGAAAAGTATATATTTCCCTACTTAAAACTAGCAAGGTGGGTAATATTTCTACCCCCTCTGACGTCTATGTCAGAAGTTTCTTTCTGTCACTATTACTTTAATAACATTTCTACTACACAAAGCTCTTAATGACTGAGACTGTCTTTGGTCCCGAAGTTAAATCTTCTCCTTTGGTTACCATGATTCTGGCAGAACACTGTAAGCTTTCATCTATCATCAGTAGGTCCAATCCCACTTGTACCTCGAAGAAACTACTCAGATATCAACTCCACAAAGCATTCACTCATCTCTGCAGTTTTGGTCAATATGATCTTCCTTTGAAGTTTTAAGTTAATTTAACTAAACTTCACTTAGAGCAGTTAGCTCCATCTGGTTTCACTGAAATGTATGTAGACCCCTCTGCTCCAATACAAGACTAGAAGATCCTAGAGTATGGCTTCCAAAAACAACTTTGAGGTATCAACAGGATTTACATACCATAAAGTTCACCCATTATCTGTGTATAGTGTGTCTTTGTGACTTTTAATAAATTTACAGAGTTTGGTTACCATCTTCACAAACCAATTTTAAACATTTCTATAATCCCCCAATATTTTCACATGTCTATTTACAGAAGTATGAGTCCAAATTAATAGTCTTTTTTAATATAAATATCCAATCTTCCTAGCATTATTTGTTTAAAAGACTATCCTTTGCCTTGGCAGTTTGTTGAAAATCAACCGACTACATAAAGGTTTATTTAAATTCTATTCCATTGATCTCTATGCCTCTTCCTACACTGATAATAACCTGTCTTGATGTTTGCAATGTTATCGAGTCCAAACTCAATCTGCTCCCTGCTCGACAGGCTAGTGAATCTGAGAGATGAGGTGTTGAGGCAAGAAATATGACTTTATTTGGAAAACTGGCTTACCGAGAAGATGGCAGACTGATGTCTCAAAGTAACCATCTTATCTGGGTCTGGATGCCAGTTCCTTTTATAAATCAGAGATGGGAGGAGGTGAGGCAACAAAGTTAAGAGGTTGTTAAGGGAAGCACACTGATTGAAACCGCCCACCCTGGCCAGGCACCATAGTAACATTTGCATGAGTTGTTTTATGACAGGAGATCCTGATAAGGAATACGGAGCTAATAAGCCACCACCAGCCGGAAGAGTTCGGGAAAGGTCGAGAGGAGACACTGCCTGTCTGTCCACCTCCCAGTATCCCTCTTGCTAACATCCATCTTGGCTGAGCGATGCATGCGCCACCAGGAAAGACTATAAATTAGAATGATTGGCCAAAGACCACCCAGAAACTAATCCCATCACCATAAAACCCAAGACTGCGAGCCACACGGCAGAGCAGTTCTCCTGGTTCCCTTACCTACTGCTCTCTGCCCGGGTGCCCTTTCCCAATAAAATCTCTTGCTTTGTCAGCATGTGTCTCCTCGGACAATTCATTTCCGAGTGTTAGACAAGAGCCCAGTTTCGGGCCCTGGAAGGGGTCCCCCTTCCTGCAGCAAGGCCATTAATCTTGCAAATATCTCCTAGAATGGCAAGCCTCAGGCAGGGGGATGTGTTAGTTTCTTCCTTTCTGCCCCCTAAGGTGGATAGGGTTCTGAAGTCCATGGGGTCACAAAGAGTTGGACACTACTGAGCTACTGAGCGACTGAACTGAACCGCATTGACCTAAGGAGGATAGGCTTCTGGACAAAGTCACTTTAGTTTAACAGTCAAGCAGAGGGGCAGGATTCTCTAAGGTAGGCCATTATGTATGATTGAGCTTCCATGGTGGCTCAGATGGTAAAGAATCTGCCTGTTATGTGGGAGACTTGGGTTCTATCCCTGGGTTGGGAAGATCCTCTAAAGAAGGAAATGGCAACCTGCTCCAGTATTCTTGCCTGGAAAATTCCATGGACAGAGGAGCCTGACAAGCTCCTCTCTAGGGGGTCACAAAGAGTCAGCCACGACTGAGCAACTAACACACATATATATAATAACAAAAGCAAGTCAAAGAAACAGTTCCAACATGGAGTCAGAATTGGATTGTCCCTGCAAAAGTAACTTTAGAGTACATTTTGAGTAGTCTCGTTCCTCTAATTTTGTTCTTTTTCAAAGTTGTTTTGGCTATTATAGATGTTTATAAAAATTATAAAAATCAGCTTGTCCAATTTCTATCCAAAAAACCCTAAGAATTTGAGAGATTGTGTTGATTCTATTATCAATTTAAAACTGCCATCTTAGAAACAAAAGACCTATACATAGAAAACTATAAAACACTCATGAAAGAAATCAAAGAGTACACAAACAGATGGAGAAACATACCGTGTTCATGGATTGGAAGAATCAATATTGTCAAAATGGCTATTCTACCCAAAGCAATCTATAGATTCAATGCAATCCCTATCAAGTTACCAACGGTATTTTTCACAGAACTAGACCAAAGAATTTCACAATTTGTATGGAAATACAAAAAACCTCGAATAGCCAAAGTAATCTTGAGAAAGAAGAATGGAACTGGAGGAATCAACCTGTCTGACTTCAGACTATACTACAAAGCCACAGTCATCAAGACAGTATGGTACTGGCACAAAGACAGAAATATAGATCAATGGAACAGAATAGAAAGCCCAGAGATAAACCCACGAACCTATGGACACCTTATCTTTGACAAAGGAGGCAAGGATATACAATGGAAAAAAGACAACCTCTTTAACAAGTGGTGCTGGGAAAACTGGTCAACCACTTGTAAAAGAATGAAACTAGAACACTTTCTAACACCATACACAAAAATAAACTCAAAATGGATTAAAGATCTAAATGTAAGACCAGAAACTATAAAACTCCTAGAGGAGAACATAGGCAAAACACTCTCCGACATAAATCACAGCAAGATCCTCTATGACCCACCTCCCAGAATATTGGAAATAAAAGCAAAAATAAACAAATGGGACCTAATGAAACTTAAAAGCTTTTGCACTACAAAGGAAACTATAAGTAAGGTGAAAAGACAGCCTTCAGATTGGGAGAAAATAATAGCAAATGAAGAAACAGACAAAGGATTAATCTCAAAAATATACAAGCAACTCCTGCAGCTCAATTCCAGAAAAATAAATGACTCAATCAAAAAATGGGCCAAAGAACTAAAGAGACATTTCTCCAAAGAAGACATACAGATGGCTAACAAACACATGAAAAGATGCTCAACATCACTCATTATTAGAGAAATGCAAATCAAAACCACAATGAGGTACCATTACACACCAGTCAGGATGGCTGCTATCCAAAAGTCTACAAGCAATAAATGCTGGAGAGGGTGTGGAGAAAAGGGAACCCTCTTACACTGTTGGTGGGAATGCAAACTAGTACAGCCGCTATGGAAAACAGTGTGGAGATTTCTTAAAAAACTGGAAATAGAACTGCCATATGACCCAGCAATCCCACTTCTGGGCATACACACTGAGGAAACCAGATCTGAAAGAGACACGTGCACCCCAATGTTCATCGCAGCACTCTTTATAATAGCCAGGACATGGAAGCAACCTAGATGCCCATCAGCAGATGAATGGATAAGGAAGCTGTGGTACATATACACCATGGAATATTACTCAGCCGTTAAAAAGAATTCATTTGAACCAGTCATAATGAGATGGATGAAACTGGAGCCCCTTATACAGAGTGAAGTAAGCCAGAAAGATAAAGAACATTACAGCATACTAACACATATATATGGAATTTAGAAAGATGGTAACAATAACCCTATATGCAAAACAGAAAAAGAGACACAGAAATACAGAACAGACTTTTGAACTCTGTGGGAGAATGTGAGGGTGGGATATTTCAAAAGAACAGCATGTATACTATCTATGGTGAAACAGATCACCAGCCCAGGTGGGATGCATGAGACAAGTGCTCGGGCCTGGTGCACTGGGAAGACCCAGAGGAATCGGGTGTAGAGGGAGGTGGGAGGGGGGATCGGGATGGGGAATACGTGTAAATCTATGGCTGATTCATATCAATGTATGACAAAAAAAAAATAATAAAAAAAAATAAAACTGCCATTTTAACAATATTACAATTCGGGTCCATGAATATGGAATATTAATTTCTCTCAGCCATTTTAAGTAGTTTTCAGTGTATGAATCTTCATCTCTTTTGTTAGATTTATTTCCAAGCATTTTATTCTTTGTGATGCTATTTGTAATGAAATGTGAAATATTTCTTGCTTTATAGGTAAAGAAGGATATCACAGCCAGGAGGGATTCCAGCCTTTCAAATGCAAATTTCTTAGTCCAGGAAACAATACTGGTTACTAGGCTGGCACCAACTGCAATCTAGGCAGCATATTAAAAAGCAGAGACATTACTTTACCAACAAAGGTCCATCTAGTCAAAGCTATGGTTTTTCCAGTAGTCATGTATGGATGTGAGAGTTGGACTGTGAAGAAAGCTGAATGCCAAAGAATTAATGCTATTGAACTGTGGTGTTGGAGAAGACTCTTGAGAGTTCCTTGGACTTCAAGGAGATCCAGCCAGTCAATCATAAAGGTAATCAGTCCTGAATATTCATTGGAAGGACTGAAGCTGAAGCTGAAACTCCAATAATTTGGCTACCTGATGTGAAGAACCGACTCATTTGAAAAGACCCTGATGCTGGGAAAGATTGAGGGCAGGAGGAGAAAGGGATGGCAGAGGATGAGATGGTTGGGTGGCATCACTGACACGAGTTTGAGTAAACTCCAGGAGTTGGTGATGGACAGGGAAGCCTGGTGTGCTGCAGTCCATGGGGTGGCAAAGAGTTGGACACGACTGAGTGACTGAACTGAACTGAACTGCTTCTCAGGTAAGCTCTGAGGAGCTGGGAGTTGGGGCGGACGTTAGAAAGTGCAGGAGGCAGCCATCAGCTACATCTGCAACCCATTAAGGAGAAGGAGGGCTTAAGGAAGAGAAAAGCAAAAAGCAGGATTTGGCCCCAGATAGATGAGAACACTCCTGAGAGCCCTTTGGACAGCAGGGAGATCAAACCAGTCAACCTTAAATCAACCCTGAATACTCATTGAAAAGACTGATGCTGAAGCTGAAGCTTCAACACTTTGGCCACCTGATGCCAACAGCCAACTCATTGGTAAAGACTCTGATGCTGGGAAAGATTGAGGGCAGGAGGAGAAGGGAATGACAGAGGATGAGATGGTTGGAATGGCATCACCGACACAACGGACATGAACGTGGGCAAATTCCAGAATATGGTGAGGGACAGGGAAGCTTAATGTGCTGCCATCTGACGGGTCGTGTAGAGTCTGACATGATTTGGCAACTGAACAGTGAACAGGTGAGATGCATATGGTTTTCCTTAATTAACAATAATCTTTTAATATTCAGATTACCTGCCCCTTGCTACAAAACTTCTATATAGCCCGATTCCTCCCCCAGCCTCCTGCAAAACAGTTCTCTTGGGGTCACCTGAGATGCTGTCTCCTGGGCTTGAAGTCCTCATGGATCCCATGCAATAAACCTAACTCAACTTTTAGGCCACATGTATTCTTTCAATTGACAGATATTATCTTATTTTTGGACTTTTAACTTGTATTAGAGATACATTTAAAAAATTTTGATCTTGTATTCAAAGACTGTGCTAAACTCATTTATTAATTCTAGTAGTGTTTGTATGTGTGTACCCCACTGTTTTTGTGGCCTGGAGAATATACTTTAAAAGAAGATAAACTCTGCTGTCACTAAGTTCAGAGGTCTATAGATACCTGTTAGGTTGATAGTGTTGTTCAAGGCTTCTATAGCCTTAGTGGTTTCCTGTCTAGTTGATCTACCCATTATTGACAGTGTGATATTAAATTATCAAGTTATTGTCTATTTCTACCTTCTCACCAATTTTTGCTTCATGTATTTAGGACTGTTTCAGGGGCATGTACCTTTCTAATTGTTACAGTTTCTTGATGTATTGACCATTTTATTATGAAATGTCTGTTTCTAGAAATACTTGTCTTAAAGTCATTTTGTCTGTCATTATTATTGCCACAGCAAATCTCTTATGGTTGCCATTTGCAGGGCCTATCACTCTTAAGTATTGTTGTTAGTCTTTTTGTCGTAATACATGATGCAATTTTGTACTTAAAGTTGTTCTTGTTTTAATTTTGAAGTTTCATAATAATTAAGCTATAAATTCTTTGGTGAGTTTCACACACCTTTCCCTACAGTGTTGGGTATAATAAATACTTGATCCATTAAAAGCAATCAGATAACAAACAAGTTCCTCTTTAAACAAAAGTATCCAGTTGTGTTGTTTGCTAATAGTGTTGTCATCTGATGCTTTGTCACCTTCAGTATAGATTTTGAAACCTGAGAATGACACTTACCTGCCCTCCTGCAAGTTCCAATCCTAGACTTATGAACTGTACAAAGGTGTATTCAAGAATCACATTTTAGGAACACTCATTTAAGTCAGATGGCTTAATCCTAGGCATTACTGCTCTCATGAAAAACTTTTATAAAGAAAACTGGGACTCCTCTGGTGGTCCAGTGGCTAAGACTTCATGCTCCCATTGCAGGGGGCCCAGGTCCAATACCTTGTCAGGGAACCAGGTCCCACATGTTGCAACTAAGACTTTGCATGCCACAACAAAGGTTGAAGACGCTGCAGGCTGCAACTAAGTCCCAGTACAGCCAAATAAATAAATATTAAAAAAAAAAAAAAAGCAACAGAAAATTGTCCAGACCATTACATCAGTTCAGTTCAGTTCAGTTGCTCAGTCGTGTCCGACTCTTTGCAACCCCATGAATCACAGCACGCCAGGCCTCCCTGTCGATCACCAACTGCCGGAGTTTACTCAAACTCATGCCCATCAAGCCGGTGATGCCATTCAGCCATCTCATCCTCTGTCATCCTCTTCTCCTCCTGCCCCCAATCCCTCCCAGCATCAGGGTCTTTTCCAATGAGTCAACTCTTTGCATCAGGTGGCCAAAGGATTGGAGCTTCAGCTTCAGCATCAGTCCTTCCAATGAACACCCAGGACTGATCTCCTTTAGGATGAACTGGTTGGATCTCCTTGCAGTCCAAGGGGACTCTCAAGAGTCTTCTCCAACACCACAGTTCAAAAGCATCAATTTTTCGGCGCTCAGCTTTCTTCACAGTCCAACTCTCACATCCATACGTGACCACTGGAAAAACCATAGCCTTGACCAGACAGACCTTTGTTGGCAAAGTAATGCAACTTTACTCTTCATGAGAACAGTATACTGTTCATGAGAACCCCATGAACAGTATGAGACCACTACATAGGTCCCTGATATTATTCATAATGTGCATAATACTGGTTATTCTCATAATTAAGATACAAGAGTACACTTGAACTTTAGGAATCATTATCTTACAAGGTAATTTATAATTGTATAACTTGTGCTAAATGACCTTTTCAAGTATTGATTCTTTGATATTTTGAAACCTTGCCTCAGAAAAAAGATCTTGCTGACTACAACATATGTTAATGTTAAAGCTATTACAATTATTATCCAAGTGATCTGTTTGTCAATTTAAATAGGGTCTGAGTTTGATACATGTTGATGTCAATGGGCTTAAAAAAATTTCTGTCTGCTCAATGAATCCTATAGGACAAAAAAATGGTCATTTTTAAAAAAGCTATACTTTTTCTGTACTCTTAAATGGCTATGAAATTGTTCACTGATAATACTTGGAATTGAATATAATTGCCTAAGTATACTTCTAACCCCCCTATATAATGACATTTTTATGAGATTATTGCATTGAGCCTCTTTAATTTGTGGCTTCCTTAAAATCACCTATGTATTTGATATGTTAGGAAAGGGACAATAAAAATTATGCAATTATTGAAAGGTGCAAACGGTGGTAGAGAATGGAAGCTAAGGATTAGTATTAACTAAATTGGCGCTCATGATCTTGGATCAGGAATAAAAGGGAACGTCTTCTTTTTGAGAAATTAGTTTTATTTTTTCTAAGGAAGTAAGGAGAAGGGGATGACAGAGGATGAGATGCTTGGATGGCATCACCCACTCAATGGACATGAATTTGAGCAAGCTCAGAGAGTTGGTGATGGACAGTGAAGCCTGGCGTCCTGCAGTCCATGGGGTTACAAAGAGTCGGACATGACTGAGCGACTGAACTGAACATAATTGATACAAAAATATTCCTACTGGCAATTCACCTCCACCCTTCAGCTGAATTTCTGTTTCGAGAAACACAGCTTCTCCTTGTCAGCCATACTTTCTGATCAGCATATTGTTTTCAGAAGAAAGGAATAACTTGCAAGGCTCAAGGAACATACTTGCAAGTTGCCAAGATTCTTCTTTATCACTTGAAAGTCTGTTATACACCCTGCACGTGAGCTAAATCTTCATTTAAATTCCAAACTCCAAAATAAACATTTCCATGAAGAATTCTTGCAATACATAATAACAAACGATAATCAAAACACTTCTGATTTAGGCAGTTTTTAAGTAGACTATCTAAACACAGCTGCTACAACTTCCAATAAATACAGGGCAGCATAGAACCACCCGCACTTGGTTGCTTCCTTGGAAAACACGTTATATTCCCCTTAGTTATCATATTACATGTAGTACAGCATTTAACTTAACCTGACTCCTACAACAGAACATAAAACTTGCTCCAGGGCAGAAATGGATCCATAATCAAAATAGCATCAAATGATACATTAACAAAAATTACTTAACACCTAAAGCCTCAAAATGGCAAATGAACTTCGAAATGTAGCCTCCAACAGAAGCTCTAGGGAGTGAAATGTATACCCACAATCTTGTTTTGCTAGCTTGCTTTGTAACCACGGGTTCCGCCCTGAGATAGGTGGTGAGCTAATCTTCGGTGTCTGATAACTCATGAACAGGTGTCTCTTCCGCCATCCAGTCCACGTGTGTTACTCCTCCACACAGTAGGTCCTGAGCCGGTGGGAGGACTTGGCCCGGAAGGGCAATTTCTCAGCCCCGATCGGGCCTACTCCATCCCACATCCAGGTACTCGAATGCAAGCCATTCACTTGCTTTACGCATGACGGGCTGCCAATAGTTACTTATGGCTGAAGGAATATTATTATCTAGGTGTCACTCAGAGCTTGGAAGACGAGTGGAAGGTACAAACCCTCCACACTCTGCTCGGCCGCAGCCTTTCCCTGTCGCGTCCTAGGAGCCTCCTCCAAGCCACCAACACCGCTCTCGGTCCAGCGGGGAAACCGGCGAGGAAGAACACGCACGTGCGCGCAACTGAGCATGCGCCGTGGCCGGCCTGTTGGGCGACGGCAGTAAGAGCGGCGTCGCAATATCAACCGCTCTCTCTCCCCGCCCCCAGGCCGCCGGGACCTGGAGCGTCCGGAATCCGGCGCTCGTGCGTGATGACGTACTTGCTCGCGAAGACGTGGGGACGCAGGCGGGCCGTAAGAGAGCGTGAGTTTCCGCGTCTGTTCGTCGCCTCGCTGGTAGTCCAGTTGGGGCCGCGGGCGCCGGCGGCTGTGGGGCTAGGGCTGCGGGCGGCTGTCTGCGCTTCTTTGAGGTCCGAGTTGGGGGCGCGTTTGGAGGCCCAGCCTCCGCATCCAGGGATCTCTAGCGGCTCGGAGAATGGGGAGTTTCCGGAACAACTCTATCCAGGGGTCTAAGCGTCTTCACCCTCCGTCTCTGCTTGAGGCTGATCGCACCGGGAAGGACGGGCAGAGGCGTTGAGAGGATGGGATCGTTGGTTTCGGGGAGAGGGGATGGTTAAAGGATCCCTTATGAAAGCGGGAAGTTTAAAGTGGTGTTGCATCAGCACTGGCTTGTGGTTTCAGTTTCTCTTGTAAAGAGTAACTCTTTCTCTGAACCAGTGTATGGCAAACACAATCCTAACCTGAGAAGTGATTAGGGGACAGGAAGTAAACTAAGTGTACACAACTCTTTTATGTCCGGGCCTTATAAACCTATTCAAAAACGGATCCTATGTGTTTATGTTTTTCTAAACCAAGCATAAGCTCTCTTGAAGACTCAGGGTTACCAGCACAATAAATTATTGCGTAGTCATGACTGAGTCATTGAGATGGGTAGGCCCTTTTGCAGTGACAGCTGGACTTTGCGGCTTTTTTTTTCCCCTCCCCTTTGGAATTGTTTCTTAAAAATCTGTCTGACGTCTCACATTTATATGACACACTTTTCTGGTTTTAATAACTTTTAATTAAATCTAAAACTTCTACTAATTTGCTGCTGGCGTGGCAAGGGTTGGGAAAACAAGTCATCTTAGAAGAATGCAGTGCGTTGCGTTCCTAAGTTGTCTCAGTATTACTGGCATCAACAACACCTGGGAACTTGTTGGAACTGCAAAGTGGAGAGTCTTACCCCAAACTCCATGAATCAGAAATCTGTTTTAAGAAGATTGCCAATTGATCCCAGTACACCTGGGTGCTACAGTTTGAGAAATGCTGGCGGGAGTGAAAAAGAGCAGCCAGCTGTTGTGGAGTCAGAATGGAATTTGAATCCAGGTGAAGCCTTTCCTAGGTTTAGGATCTTGGAGTAGTTACAGGTAACTTCATAGGGCTGTGGGTATTCTATGTGAAAATTCAGGAAAAATGTTTTAACTCAGGTGGGAAACGAGATGTTTTTAAGTAATTTGTTAGAATAAGATGTTAAGTAATTTGCCTAAAATAAGTACATAGATTGTGCTAGAAGGATTCTTCTTTGGTTTAGATATGAGTTGTAGTGCACGAATATTGTGCCTCTGCTGCTGCTTAGAGGGCAGTTTATGGATTCTCATTGTGTTGTATACAGTTGAGGTTGTCCAGTGTAGGATATTCAGTTAATACCTATGCTGTGGTGTTAAGAACCACATTGGTAATTGTGTTAAAGAGTAGTTTTTAATTCTTTGGCCTTTTGGTCTTTCCCATGTAATTGTACCTTCTTTTGACCCAGAATTTGGTAAAAAAGGTAAAGTAGATAACTGACCATAGACCAGCCTCAGCCTAAGAGTTGAGAAGTATTATAGAGCAGTGACTGGGAAACAAGAGGCAAGACTGAAGATGTTTTGGTCCTTATCTTTTTTTCCCACGTGTCATACAGCTCCACAATATTAGCAGAGAAGGCCTCATCCTATCCACTTATCTCTGTTTTCTGGAAGCATCACAGGAATTAAGTTAGATATGCCCTCTATCCACTGTTTTGACCAAACGTCAGTTGCAGTGTTTGCTTACAACTTTCTTCCCTTTTCAGGGCGTCAGTGTTGGGGGTATATAGAGAAATATTCAGGACTTGAAGCAGCTGCCCTAAAGCCTAGACTCACTGTGATGTTGAGAAGGGTGCCACTGAGACAACACGTCACTCTGATTAGTCCTCTTGCCCCTAACTTCGCACTGTGGTTCCTGGGTATTGTGGTGAGTTTTCAGATTAACAGGAGTCAGTGTAGATTTCAGCTCCTATAAGTAGTTTTGTTAATGTTGCTACTGAATTAACACTGTCCCACCATGAAGCATTCACTTTTCACAAAGACCCATTTTTCTTGTCCTCTGTGTCTGAGAGGCAGATCTCTGTGGTTGGGGTCAGGCAGACCCTGCTTTGAACCCCACCTCTGTTACGTACTGATCATGTCGAGTAGACAAGTTAATATCTTCCCAGTATTCATTTCCTCTCCTATAGAGTAGGAGTCATGGTATGGACTACCTTAGGACATTGGATAAAATAAAATCAAGTGCAAAACACGTCTGTTACGCTGAGAGGCTCAGTTAACTGGTAAACGTTGGACAAGGGAGAAAAGGTAGTGATCACGTCAAATCTAGCTTGATCTCATTCATTGCCTCATAATATTTTTATAAATGAGGTGATTCTGTTAATTACCTAACTGCACTGCTTTTTATTCTTTTCTAAAACAAAATGCTGAGGAGTCAAAGCTTTCATGCTATTACGTATGAGAGAAAGCAGACACTTGGAGAAAGTTAAAACTCAACCCAGTGGAAGAACACCGTTTTCAGGTCTATCACTGTAACAGAGCAACTTTCCTGAATTGTTTTGTGTGTTTACGGAAAGGACAATGTCAGGATCGAGGGTTAATATTTAAGTATCTTTAGTTAACAAGGATAGCTAGAGGAAGGGGCACTTGTCACAGCAGATGAGACTTCACTAAAGACATGCAGCAAAGAATAAGAAAACGCTGTCAGCTCCGAAATCATTATTTTTCAATATGGATGCTTAATGATAGCAAAGTGAAAAGTTTTGTGTTCCATTTTTTAAAATACCAAAAATCTCTTGTATTTTTGTGTATATTACATATGAATATGTGAGTACGGAAGGCGTCGTTACTAGGTCGTAATTTTGTTTACTTGGCAATGTATGATCATTAGGGAGTGGGGACCGATAATCCATACATTATACATGTATTTGTAAAAATTCTTTTAAAAGCCATTACAGAGATAGAAGTGCCTTAAAAAGATCACCTTTTGTGCTGCAGTTCCAGTCAGTCGTCTAAGCAGGGGACCTCAGATTTTTATAGAAGGGGAAACTGTTTAGCATCGTCTTGTAAAGCTCAGGAGCTGAGAGGCTTTGAGAGAGTTTGAAGGGCTTATCCTGAACCTCCTGCAGTGACCCTCCATGGAGGCTGAGTCAGAACGTGTGAAACCCCTCATCTTGGTGTGGAAATCCTCAGGAGATGAGCTGTACTGTACCCAAGAAGTCTGGGCACTGAGAATTCCTGAGTGGGATTCACAAACATGTTCTAAAAACAACTTCCAGGGTTTTCAGCGATGTCAAACATGCCACACATATGCTTTTCTTGCAGAGAAATGAGTGGCTATTAGAAAAGAAAAATCCAGGCTTCAACGTGATTTATACAAAAATAGGAATCTAGGCACATTTTTTGAGAAATCATCTGAGGTTTTTTTTTTTTGTTTTTAATCACTCTAAGCTTGTGACATCTGTTAGCACAGTTAAAACTATTTAATATTTTAACTGGCTGTTGTTTAGCGTTATAAGTGACTCAAGGAAAAAGAAACAAGGAGTCAGTGGAAATATATTACTTGTGTTTACTGTCCTTTGGTTTTCTGTTGTATGAAAACAGCTGGTTTGCATTTATATGGTAAAAGGTTTTTCTTAAAGAGTTAATTTCCAGTTAAGAGTGAGCTTTCATAAGAAAAATAATCTCAAATGCTAAGTGTTTGTTAGATTGTTATTAATATCAGTAGTAGTATTATCACATCGTCCTTTTTCACACATTGAGGAGGGTTTCCTGGTGACAGCTGGAGTGTGGGGGAGGGGGAGTCACTTTCAATCAACCAGCTGCTCTGTGCAGCATCATGATGGTGATATTTCAAAGCCCGTGGATAATTTTGGCCTTATTCAGAAGAGAAAATGTATCAAATTTCTGGGAAGCAATAGATAGTGTGCAAGAGCCCTTGGGGATCTAGCTGGTAGCCAGCTAACAATGTGTGCATTCAGGTTTGCATGTTGGTGTTATTTACCACCTCCTCTTTTGGACGTTGTTACATGGATATCATAATTATAAAGCAATAATGTCTAGTTCCGTGGGGGCAGAAGGCTCATTACTTTATGGAGAGGAAGGGAGAATGGAAAACAAACTTTGGGGATGTGCTGTGTGCTTTTACATGACAGGCTATTGCATTTCTTCTTCCTGATGACGCCAGAAAGTAAGTGGAATTTTCATCATCCGTGGATAAAGAAAGTGAAGCTCTGCAGGATTGATTATGTGGTTTGCCCAAAGCCACATACTAGTAAGCGTATAGATTTGACTCCAAATCTGGCTTTAGCCCCAGGAATGTTGTTACTACACCAATGGTTGTTTCCCGATGGTGTTCAGTTGCTTATGCATTTTTTGAATCCAAAGTCACAATCTCAGGATAGTTATATGAATGAAATTTAGATATAGATGACAATGACTTCAGTTTTATATAAATAATATATAAGGATGTGTGTGTTTCCCTTGAACAAAGTCTCTTGGGCAACACTGTGAAAGAAATTTTGCTACCTTTTTTTATGTTACAAATATCAGACATTTGCAGTGATGGATATTGTAATGAATCAGTTGTGATGCTGAATTTGAGCAGATGTAACAATAAACATTTTGCCTGATGCCCAGGAAGTAGAAGTTCCTTCACAGCAGAGTCTTCAGGTCTTTCTTTTTCTAAGGAATGTTCATTTTGTATTAATAAGGGACCTTTTTGCTTTCTAAACATTCACCCTGTAGCTGTTACATCCACCAAATGATGACTTAAAATTTCATCCATTTCTTTTTGAGGAATGGCTCCACTGCTTTGACTCTGGGTGTCCTGGTCATTTCATCTCCCTCCTTGTTGCCCACAAGATAATACTTGTTCCACTACTTTCTTTCTTTCTTTCCTCCCGCACCCCGTAAAGTGTAAGTTGCTCAATTGTGTCCGACTCTTTGCGACTCTGTGGATTGGGGAGTGTAGCCTGCCAGGCTCCTTTGTCCATGGGATTTCCCAGGTAAGAATACTGGAGTGGGTAGCCACTTTCTTCTCCAGGGGATCTTCCCAAACCAGGGATTGAACTGGGGTCTCCTACATTGCAGGCAGATTCTTTACGGAGCCATAGAAAAGTCCACATCCCATACTGAATTTTAAAACTTACCTTTGCTGTTTTCCAAACACTCAATGCATCTTTATTTGCAGACCTGTTACTGTTCTTTATCACATCCTAAATGTTGCTGTTTGTCTGCTTCTCTCTCAAGACTATGGTTGTCTCTAAGGACAGTGCTTGTCTTTTGGTAGATGCTCAGATATTTCTTAAATGATGGAATATAGATGAAGGTATATTGACTTACATGCTTAGTGCTTTTATTGCTGTAGTTTCGCATTCATTGGTTTTCTTCTCTGGGTTCGCGATTAGAGAAATGTGGATATGTAGATCTGTTAATGAAGTGCATTATGGTGGAAAGGAGGGTTAAACCTTTGCACAGAAAAGCATGCAGGAGATACCTCTGTGTTCCTTCCTGAAGGCTGTGAAATTGAAGTCTCTTACCCAACTTTGTCCTTTTTTCCTCCCCCTCTCTCTTCCTCCTCTCCTTCCTCCCTCCTTTCCTCCCATGGATCTGAATAATTCATTGTCCTAAAGTTCTAGCCAGAAGTTCCTGTCAACTGCTAACATTTCATTAGGTGTGTAGACTAGTCTTACTTCCAGTGCAGAACAAAGGGGGTACATCACTTCAGTAATTAGAAGTTTTCCTGAAAGAGCATCAATTTTGTATAAGTAGAAGACACATTTAAGATAATCAGGTCTTCCTTTTGAAAGAACATTCTTCATGTAGTGTCCAAATTTATGCACCAAGTGTGTGGCATTGAGAGGGCTTTGTCTGGCGTACGCAGAAGCTGCTCTTGTGCTCACCTCCTCAGCTCTGTGCACGCCTCTTCGGGAGTAGCTTGTGTGTGGCCGACCTTTGGGATGCTGCTTATATACCCTACAAGTTGCGGTTCTCTTGTCAGCTAGAGTGTTATATGGACTCAATAAAAAATGAGAGTTGGTGATGCTTGAAAGATACCAGGATCTGCTGCTCGCCCTTGGCAAACGCCCTAAGATCTGGGTAGTGTTCTTCAACTGTGAAAACAGACGTTAACTAAATTACCTTGATAACTTGTTCAAGAAAGTAAAAGTTGCTAAGTCATGTCTGACTCTTAGTGACCCCATGGACTATACAGTCCATGGAATTCTCCATGCCAGAATATTGGAGAGGGTAGCCATTCTCTTTCCCAGGGGATCTTTCCAACCCCTGGGTCAAACCCAGGTCTCCCACATTGCAGGTAGATTCTTTACCAGCTGAGCCACAGGGGAAGCCCAACTTATTCAAGAACAGGAGATTTAATGGAAATGTATGAATAAGCTCAGGAAATCTACAGAAAAGCCAAAACCACAGGACAGCAGCCAGGTGAGCTCTCGAGGCTTGAGTAGACTTGGGTAGATCTGGAAAATTCTTTAATGTTCTGAATATCAGATCCAGAAGCTGTTAGTATCTCTGCACAAGTTTTAGATTCCAGGAAGAGAGCTGTTATTCCAGTTTTGGTCAGCGTCACCCTCGAATCCATGTAGGAAACGCACCTTGATTTGTGGTCCTTCTAGGACCACATCCAATGGAAGGGAGAGCCATCTCTCACCTGTTAACTGAAAGAATGAAATTAATGCTGGCCAGGCAGCAAAGCAAAACAAAAAACCCAGGCTGTCCCCACCACCTGGTAATTAGCCAACGTCCTGTGTGCTTGAGGAACATGAACATCTTTGATGTCTGGCGTGCCATTCCCCTCTTGACTTGTTCCTGTGCTAGGAGGATTTCAGTTCCATAAATAATTCACTAACAGTTCTTACATGCCTTAGTTTAAATGGGGTTATGGCTCTCACCTTTTCATTGACTTTAGGTAAACAAAGAAATCTGGTGTGGAGTGAGTGTGAGTGTAGAATTGCTTAAATCCTCTCGAAGGGAGTGACGGTGGACTTGCTGGCATTGCTGCTCCCTGAGCACCTCCTGGTTTAAGGACCATGTCTGAAGGGCTGTCAGTCGGAGGACTTTAATGAGCCCTCATTACACTAAAACTTGTAGTCTGTGAGAGAAGGAACTGGCTTATGATTGATACTGGAAATCATAAGTGATGATGGATCAGAATTGGAGTTGGCACTAATTCACCTCACGATGGAGCACAAGTCAAGATTATATACAAAATCCAGTATTTCATTTTTCATGTATAAAGATCATCTAATCAAGAGTATTGCACTCTAAAAAGGGGGGGAGAATTAAATTTTTGCCATCTGACTTTTTTTTTTTAATCCTAAAATGGAGGCTCACTATATTCTCAAATGTAATGATTAAGATCATCTTGATGAAAACTCTGTTTTGAGATTTTATTGTTAAATTTATTTTAGTTAATTTTTGGGGGGGGGGTTTGTTGTGCCTTCCACATACCCCATCATGTTGTTTTTTAAAAAAGTGCATAATTGTATCACACAATATGGTTTAAAAATGTAGGATCATAGATAGCCCAGAAAAAGGCTATTTGGTTACTAAGTTATAAAATCAAGCTTTTTAGAGTTTTTAATCTTAAACCTTATTTTATGTGTTTATATGCATTAAAAACCATATCACTTTCCAATTTATGATTTATATATATATATATAAAATCTCATTTGAGCTTCACAGTCCCAAATGTGGCTACATTATCTCCTTGTACTGGTGAGAAACCAGCAGTTAGTAACTTTCCTATAAAGTCACATGGCTGGCATATTTTGGAGCTTTTACCAAAGACCATGCCCTTAACTACTGTCCTGTACTGCATATGTTAATATTACTAGTCCTGTATGTCATTTTGACAAAAAGCACCGTGATGTTTCCTTAGCCAGGGTCTGTCTGTTTCTACCCCCGCCCCTTCCCCTTTCGCTGACAACTTCTTTGTCTGCGGAAACTGTTCGAACGTGTTGTGCTATCCATCATCTTGTGCATCTGTTTGCTGTGGATGTAGCAGCCGCTCCTGTATTGCAGCAGTGTGCCCTGTGAAGACTTGTCCTTTATGTCTTAGAGCAGCCTGACAGCCTCTCGTGTTGAATTCAGCAAGGTTGCTTTTCGTCTAACAAAGCTGAATGTTGGCTTTCTAGGTGAAAAATAATTAAATGCTTTTAAAGATGTATTTGATTAACAGGAAGCAGATCTGTGTAAATTAATGATAGCCGTAATGATGTCGTAGCCTTGTCTTTTGTTATTAACCAGGTAATTGACCAGAAGTGTGGAAGCTTACTTCACCGACAGCGGTTTGACCTTGCATGCTGTCCAGTAGTGAAACATGCACAGGGCGTGTAAATGCAGTCGGCTCATTGAGCTGCGTGTGTTGTCAGAACTTCTGATCTTGGGTTCTTACTTTCATGCTTCTTTACTTCTTTGCTGAAATTGTTGCCCTCGAATATTGTACTGATATCTCTTACTAAAAGCATCTGGCCAGACACAAATGTTTTGTATCATTGAATAATTGTAATCGAACATGAAACCTTGACACTCCTAGGACATAACAGTCAAGTAAACAAATGCCAAAATTAAATGAGTCTTGGTTTTAAATTCCATGTGAAGGAAGGTGAAACAGCTTTTGGTAGAGAAGACTTAAGGGGGAAAAAATGGGTGTACTTGGTAGGTTGAAAGAGAATTTATCCCCTCTTATTCTAACTTGTCCAAGAAAGTTCAGAGTATATGGTGTTTAAATATTTGAGTGATGAGAGCCTCTAACCTGGGTAGTTTGGGTTACAGAGTGGAATGATAGAAATAAAACACAGAGTGGATGTGGGATAACATTGGCTAAAGAACAGCGATTCCTGAAAACAGACTGTCCTCCTTCCCACACACTTTAGACTTGAGGAATAGAAGTGACAGAGGCATCCCCCAAACCACCAGACTATGAAATCATGCAGTAAAAACCAGAGAGCTTATGGTGCAAAGGGTGCTAGGAGCAAAATGCGCAAAAACTTTATCAGTGGTACCTTTAAAAAAAAGATAGGAACCTAACGGTAGCATGGTTTTACACTCCTTAAATGATAAATACAGAAGTACATAAGAAATACGGCACTTTACCTTCCCAGAATTCTAAACTTTGCTGTCAGAAGTGGATGTCAGAAAGACTGAAGCTCGTGAATTGCTGTCAGGTGGTGGAGGAAGGATCATCTGGATGTGTGAGTCGTAGCTGGAGACGTAGAGGGGCGTAACTCATTAAATACGCAGTGAACTTTAGGCCGCTGGTGGGTGTTCAAGGTGTGCAAATGTGTACGTTTTATGAAATTCTGTGCGGCTTGCTTTAGCGGAGTTTAGCTTCCTGCATTCACCTAGGACTTCCTGCTGATGAAACCGCAAATCCGATGCAGACTTTGTATTCAAGTTGTTCCCTGATATATAAATATTAATTTCATTTGGACAAATCTGCTTGTTACAAAATGAGCAGTACAGCAGAGCTGAGCAGCCTAATGCATTTAAACTTCGCTAAGCGTGTTTTGGGCTCCTGCGGTGGCACAGTGGTGAAGAATCTGCCTGCCAGTGCGGGAGATGTGGGTCCAATCCCTTTGTCGGGAAGATCCCTTGGAGGAAGAAATAACTGACTGCAGTATTCTTGCCTGGGAAATCCCATAGATAGAGGAGCCTGGCGGGCTACAGCCCATGGGGTTGCAAGGAGTTGGACACGACTGAGTGACTAACACATATGCTAACAGCACAAATACCTTTCCTCCTTTTGTCTGCTTTTTCAAAGTCCGATGCAGGTGAGGAATCCTCCCTAAGGTATTCTCTGAATTGAATTGACGTATCACTTTTTTATATTGGCACATATTTGTACATTTATATTGGTACAAATTTGTACATTTGCCCATTTCCAGAAAGTGTCAGTTTTAGAAATGACTTAAGACAGAAGTTGGTAGTAAAGGGGGAAAAGAGCAACCAAATGACTGAGTAGCTCTCAGCAGAAGAGAGCACAGGCACTTCTTAGGTGAAATTAAGCCTTTTCTAGCTCTGGTAGGATTTTGCACAGGGAAGGAGAAGTCTGAACAGTGTTTTATGACAATGTGAAAATGATTCCTCCGCAGCAGTCCCTCGGGTGAGTGAGACCTATGTCAGGGCCTCAAATAACATGAAGGTGCATTTCTGCAGAAGTCCTTCAAAGGCAGCGTGATATGATCCGACCAGGCAGTATTTGGAGATTTGGCAAAGAAATTTGCCCTGGAAACTCAAAGCCCTTTTCCTTTGCCTTGTCACTTCTCTAAAAATGTATCGTTCTTTTGTTAAGATTCTATATACACCCAAGTTCGAACCATCTGTTGAGTTACTCATCACTGGGTACTTTCTTATGTATCGTGATCACCCTGAGTAAAATAAGAGGAAAGATTGGGTAAAGGTTACCCTTTCCTCCCAAAGAGGCTGTTGTATAGAAATTTTTACACTTCATGAGTATTACCTAAATATTTGTTGACTGTGAAAAGAAGATACCCCTTCCAGGGTGAAACACAGGGCTAAGAGTTGGAAAAGTGTCATTTAAAAGTTTAATGTTGTTCAGTCACTAAATCAGACTCTGTGACTTCATGAGCTGCAACACGCTAGGCTTCACTGTCCTTCACTATCTCCTGGAGTTTGCTTAAGCCCACATCCATTGAGTCAGTGATACTATCTTATCCTCTTCTGCCCTCCTCTCCTCTTGCCTTCAGTCTCTCCCGGCATCAGGGTCTTTTCCATTGAGTCAGCTCTTCGCAACAGGGGGCCAAAGTATTGGAGCTTCAGCTTCAGCGTCAGTCCTTCCAATGAATGTTCAGGGTTGATTTCCTTTAGGATGGACTGGTTTGATCTCCTTGGTGTCCACATAAAAGGTAGAAAAGATGTTTGCCTCTCTGTGGTTTAGATTAAGCCTTAGTTTGCAGGATTGGGCCTGAGGGTGAAAGAATGCTGGGCAGGGCACCCTTCACATCCCCCTACTTCATGCCCTTCTTTCCAGAGTCCTTGTTAGGTCGAGCCCTGGTCCTGGTGGGAGAAAAGTCAGCGAAGGAGCAGGGGCTTTTGTTCCTCAGCTTCTCTATGTGTATAGAGTATATTCCAAAATGAGAAAAGTGACATTTGGATTACTGTTACTGTTTTGTTTCTTAACTTGGTTTTAGAAACAGATTTTGTTGTTGTTGTTTTTTAAGCTATGACAATGATAATTACCAAAAGAAGTTGGGTATTTGAACGTTACTTTGTACCTCAAGTTACTTTGTGTCAAGAAACAGTTATATTTGGTGGAGTAAAAGCTCTGTGTTCTGAAATTTTCTACATTTGAAATATTTCAAAGTGCATACATATTTTGGTGTGTGATGAAAGTCACCAACTGCACTTTCTTAGCAAAGACAAATCTTTATGCTCGAATAGTGTCCTCCTTAATTCTTTTGGTGGTTGAAGTGTCATTTCTCTTATCAAAATACAGTAGGAGTGACTTCCTATTTCAGCTCTGATGTGTAAAGAGCTTGCAGGTGATTACCCCAGTATTCACAACAAGAAGAACCCTGAACAAACTGAAAATCAGTGACTTTTTCTTAGATCTGTCAGAATTGAGGTTACAGGGCAAACTGTCACCCCCCAGATCATTTTGAGAATTGCAGCCAAGCTTGTGCTCACAGTAGAAGTACCTTTGTTCTTGTTGTTGAGTTGCCCAGTCGTGTCCAACTCTGTGCAACCCCATGGATTGCAGCACGCCAGGTCCCCCTGGCCCTCACCATCTCCCAAAGTTGGCCCAAGTTCATGTTCATTGCATCAGTGATGCCATCCAGCCATCTCGTCCTCTGATGCCCACTTCTCCTCATCTGCAATGCAGGAGACCCGAGTTCGATCCCTGGGTTGGGAAGATCCCCTGGAGGTGGGAATGACTGCCCACTCGGGTATTCTTGCTTGGAGAATTCATGTAGTATGGCTTTTAGTGGGCTGCCCCGGTAGCTCAGATGGTGGAAGTTCCATACCTAGTGATGAGTGGCTCAAGAGTTGGTTAGAACTTGGGCTTATACAACATCCTAGCCAAAGAACAATACATCTCTTTGAGAAGCAACAAGGCAAAGGAAAAGGGCTTTGAGTTTCTAGGGCAGCAAACGGTAGGAAGGCAAAAGGGTCAGGGAACTAATGGAAGATTAGGGCTAGTTGATGAGGTTTGCCATGCAGATTTTTTTTGGAGCCAATTTTAAGGTTGTGTCTGGTGATTAACTTTTGTCCTGCCTGGTAGAGGGGGAGTGGTAGGCATATTTATGTCCGGCTTTTAAGCAGACTGGGGAAGCAGAGAGCTCTAGTTGTATCTGCTTGTTCTTAATTATATTCAGCTCAAGATAATCCTTATGCCAAGTGGCCTATTTGGGGGTGCGCCGCTCCTGCCCTCCAGCCTTCCTTGGACCACGGCCACTGAACAGTATAGTAAGTCACTGAAACGCTTACACGGTAGTTCTGACAAACTGCTAGAGAACAAGAATAGGCTATCTTAAGAGTCAGCAACTCACAACTTTCATGCAGACAGACCTGACTCACAACTTCCTTTTAAGAACAAGGACTCTGGAGCCAGATTATCTTGATTAAAATCCCCTACTCATCTGTAAAATGAAATAATACCTGCCACATAAAGTTTAGAGGATTGAACGGGATATGTAGGATGACAAAACTAAGACGACTTAGTGGTGAGTTTGATGTCCTTTGTTCATAGAGTGGGGGGACAGGGTGCCTCCCAAGCAGTGGAGCCTTATTCCTGGGGAATCTGGGGCCAGGGCGAGTTTTACGAGGGTTTCCCAGGTGGCATAATGGTAAAGAATCTGCCTGCCAATGCAGGGGACGCAGGAGATGTGGGTTTGATCTCTGGGTCAGGAAGATCCCCTGGAATAAGAAATGGCAACCCACTCCAGTATCATTGCCTGGAAAATTCCATGGTCAGAGGAGACTGGCGGGCTACAGTCTGTGAAGTCACTAAGCATTGGACCTGACTGAGCCCACACACATGTACGCACATGGGTTTTACAGAAAGTTAGAAGACGTAAGGAAGAAATGGCATGGTTGGCTAGGAGGTAGAAGGTGGTTTCCTTTTGAGGCCAGCAGGACCTGTTTTTCAAAAGAGTAAGGTGACCTGACTAAAGCTGATCTGGAGGATTGTGCTTGGCGTTAGGTTTCCTGGGCAGCGAGGCTGTTCCCATAAAAGCAGGCTGACTTGGGTTTAGATTTGTGGCATGAGCCAGACCTTTGGGACAGCCTTCATTTTGTGGGTCTTGATGTATGAATTAACTTTGTCAGGCAATAGTGCATGTGTAAAGCTTGAGAACAGTGCTGCCAAGGATGAACTCGTACTATATAAGAGTGTAACTTTAGTCAAAGTTTTGACTTTTGTGTTTGACCCGTGTTGAGGAAAACTTAAACCCAAAACCCAGTAACAAATGTGTATCTCTGTTTAAGTCATTAAAACACAAGCTGAGATTGAATGTGTTTACTGTGTGCTTGACATCATTCTAAGCACTTGGTGTTTTAGGTCACTGAATCCTTGCAGGAATTCTAGGATCAGGTTTGTTGTTGTTCAGTCATCCAGTTGTGTCCAACTCTTCACAACCCCCTGGACCACAGCATGCCAGGCCTCCCTGTTCCTCACCATCTCTGGAAGTTTGCCCAAGTTCATGTCCATTGCATCAGTAGTACCATCCAGCCATCTCATCCTCTGACACCCTCTTTTCCTCCTGCCTTCAGTCTTTTCCCAGCATCAGGGTCTTTTCTAATGAGTCAGCTCTTCGCATCAGGTGACCAAAATACTGGAGCTTCAGCCTCATCATCAGTCCTTCCAATGAATATTTAGGATTCATTTAAGATTGACTGGTTTGATCTCCCTGCTGTCCAAGAGACTTGGACAGGATCAAGTTTAGCTATTATTATTCCATTTTCATAGCAGGAAACAGGGGCTTAGGTTAAGTGACTTGAACAACTTCACACAGCTCTTAAGGCTAAAGCCAGTCACTGGGATCAGTTTAGACTCCAGAATATGTGCTCTCAAACCCCAAGGTATCCTGAAAACACAGTGTGGTAGAGATGATAAAAAGCCTCTGGTGACATCCTGTTGGCACAGGTTGTTTGTGCCTATGGAAGGCATTGTGGGAGATTTCGTGAATGCTGAGATGGCTGAGAAATCTGACACTAAGGATGCCACTCAGGAGTGGGGCTCTGAAGGTTGGGGCAGAATTGAACGGGTTGGGAGGGGTGGCAGGGAGTGTGTCTCACCTCAGGGCGTGATGCCACATCCCTGTGCCCTGTGTATCCTCTGACAGACTCCCAGCCTCCAGTACCTGTGGTTCTTTACCCGAGTGTTTTCTGTGGCCCCTGACACCCACCGTTCCTGCTCTGACAAGCCACCAGTGACAGGGAGTTAAGGCAGAGTCCTAGCCCTTGGCATTAACACTGGGGCACATCTGTACCAGCTCCCAGAGCTCCCAGTGAGATAAAGCCCGGCACCCACAGTGATAGCTCACTTGACGATACATCCATTTCAGTGGGTCTCATTATTGCTATGAGCAATACCTACCTTAAACTGGGTGGCCCTACCTTAGCTCTTTGGTGAGATCTTATTTTTCATAAAAGCAAACCCTTGGCTAAATGGAAATATTTAAACTTTCACCCTTTTAATCACTTTTTCTCATTTATTACTACCTAAAATAGTTCTCATTGAATTTTATGCCATATAAGGAGAGATTGAACTAAAAATGAAACATTGTTTTAGCCTTTTTTTTTTTTTTTAACCTACAAGAATTCTCTTAAACTTGAGTTTACCACCAATAAGCAGTTATGTGAAAGCAAAGTAGCTGACATCTTGTTTCAGGGTTTCTATTGAGTTAAAAAAAAAGATGGACTGTGTACCAGAAGTTTGAGCTGTTTCCTGGTCTGCCTCTAGATCACAACCTAAAATTCCAAAAGATTTTTATTTAATCCTATATAGTCATTCCAGGAATTTGTTATGTGCTGTGGAAATGTGCTGCTGACAAGTGCTCAGTCGTGTCCGACTCTTTGCAACCCCATGGACTGTGGCCCTCCAGGCTCCTCTGTCCATGGGATTTCCCAGGCAAGAATACTGCAGTGGGTTGCCATTTCCTTCTCCAGGGGATCTCCCCAAGCCAGGGATTGAACCCAGGTCTCCTGCATCTCCTGTGTTGGCAGATGGATTCTTTGCCACTAGCACTACCTGGGAAACCTGTGGAAATGTGGACATTTACTTTTTGAGTGATGGACAGGCAGGTCCATGGAAGTCTCTCAAAAGCGTAGACAGTAGTGGCAAGGGTTGCGTTTGTGAGAGGCAGAAGGTTGAAGGGCTTGCCAGATTAACAAGCACTGTCTGGTGTAATGAGCTGGTTTTGAGTTCCGGTAGTCAGGTTTAAGAGCCTTTTAAATGAGAAAGAGTCTTTAAATGAGAAAGAAATGGGATTTCTCTCTCTGAAGCTTTCTCACCAAAACTGCTGAAAGGATTTCCATTAAATTGGGCAGTTATGTTCAGAATACTCAGACTTGAAAGCTATGGGATGTATGTAAAATTCACTTTGGTGACCTCTGGTGGTGAGAGAGCCCCACAGAACTGCCCATCTGTGGAGATGGCCATAATTATTTAGCACCTTGGACAGAGGAATTTAACATTTTTCGCCAGAAAGTCTCAAGGGCAGGAGCTTCACTGCGCTCCTTCTCATCTGGGCAGCTCTACAGAGCAGGCTTCAGAATGACTCGCAGGACAGTAAAGTGACTGTTTTTTGTTTTTCCTCAAGTGCTGGATAGACCAGCTGGTGGATAACATGGAACTAAGTTTGTCTTCCCCAGATTGTGAGAATTAAGTGAAATGAAGCAAGTATACTATTTTGTAAACTATAAATAGCTGCATAAATATTAGTTATTATTGAGAACACTATACAAATATTATAGGACTGAAGTATAAGCTAAAATGCTTGAAGTTGATCTGATGATTATTTTATATCAGCTAATACTTACAAAGTCCTTACTATGTTTCAGGCCTTGTCCTATGTGTTTTACATATACTCACTCATCAGCTACTCTATGAGGTAGGTCTTAGTATTCTTTAGTATCTATTTTATAAGGGCTTCCCTAGTGGCTCAGAGTTTAAAACGTCTGCCTCCAATGCAGGAGACCCGGGTTCGATCCCTGGGTTGGGAAGATCCCCTGGAGAAGGAAATGGCAACCCACTCCAGTATTCTTGCCTGGAGAATCCCATGGATGGAGGAGCCTGCTAGGCTACAATCCACAGGGTCGCAAAGAGTCGGACATGACTGAGCGACTTCACTTCACTTCCCTGGTGACTCAGTAGTAAATCCGAGTGCCAATGCAGGAGACATGGGTTTGATCCCTGGGTTGAGAAGATCCCTTGGAGAAGGAAATGTCAACCCACTCCAGTATTCTTGCCTGGGAAATCCAGTGGAAAGATCCTGGCAGGCTACAGTCCATGGGATCACAAGGAGTTGGTCACATTAACAAGTTCATACAGATGATGACAAGGTCATAGAATTCCAAACAGTTGAGCCGGCATTTGAACTCAAGCCATTAAGCTTCAGAGTCTACTGTTAACTATGATACTATTCAGTCTTATTACAGTGATGATGTAGAGAAAGCTGATCTAGGTAAGAAAACATGATGACATTGGATTTTAAGCAAATTGAGTCAGGCATAACCAAGTAAGATTGGGGGAGGAGCATCAGGTGATAAAGGTCTGACCTTTGGTTGGGTCTGTCACCACATAACATGTGACATTATTAATGGCTGCTTACTTGTCTGGAACATTCTTTAAGTTCTGTGTCATTTTAGTGATCTTAAATCCTAACTCCCCGGAGATCATCTATTTTGTCTTCTACATGGATGGCATTGATATTAGTACTTAGGATGGCCTTGTAAAAGATAGCTGGACCTAGTTCCGTAAGGTATGGAAAATTTTGTATTTGTTTTCACTTGGAGAGAGGAGCTCTCATGTGTTAAAAGCTAGGTGTCGTGTGTTTAAGCTAGGTCTGGTACCTGAAAATCAGAAAGATTTAGCCCATTGGTATCTGAGAGAGAGTTTAATGGTTGTCTCAAGCTGGGTAAGAGTTTCTTACATAGTTATGAAGATGAAGTGTATGAGATTGGAGAACCATTGTGTACATGGGGATGTCAGCAGTCTTCAAAAGGGGAAAGGGTTCTCAATTCCCAGTTTCTTTTGAACCAGAGTGCAAGCTGTAGATATTTCCATGAACAGACACTGGAGTCTAATTACTGTCACGATATTCATAAAGACTAGATTTCCATTACCTTCTTCCTATAATTTGATTCCGGTTTTCATTGTTTATTTACAAAGTCGGTTTTCGTTCAATCGTCCTCATTTCTTTGTATCTCTCTGCCTCTAATGTGAAATAAGAAAACAGAATCCTATGCCGATGCTCTTTGATTTTTATCATTAACGTAGCTCATGAAGTCATGTAACAGATTTTGATGGCCAGAAAAAATCTGTTGTTTATGTCATTAAATGTTGATGGTACTCTGTCACAGCTTCCATACCGGATCCCCGGAGCTCCCCATTGACTCATCAACTTAGGTAGATGATGCATTCTGGTCAGTTGAACACTGTGCAGTGGTGTGAAGCCAGACCATCTGCTATTACATTTAATGTTTTAAGTACTAAGTTTTAAAAGTATAATTCCTATGTTACTGATATATCTATGTATGTTGTATTTAACAACTGTATCACATTTTAAGCTATGTAAGCTTTTTGAAATGCATTCATATATTTGAAAAGGGGAATAAATTACTTCACAAGTGTTTGGTTCATAAATTCTTGTTTTCCACTAAATGCAAATACATATTATACTGAAGCATTTTCTTATTTTCAAAAGTATCTTGAAAATCTGCACTTTGTAGTTGGGTTTTCTTGGAGCTGATACCTTTAGGAAAAATAAAATTATGCTAAGGTATATCAGGAAGAAGAACAGGTTGTATTATTATTGTCCTGAACCAAAGCATTCTCATCTATTGGCTGTATAGTAACAGGTGGTAAAAGCAGCCTCTTATGTTTGGATTAGAAAAACCATGTATGAAAGGTTGCTGAGAGTTATGGTGGCAATGAGAAGAAATGATCCATTTCAGTTGATTCTTAGAGAAAATAGACTATGCTGGCAGTGAGAAAAAATGCATCTAATTGTTTTGTGAACTCACTTGGGCGAATATCCAAGTCAGTGTGGTATTTATGATGCTCTAATTTGTTGTTCAGCTCTTGTAATTTCAAAAGTGGAGGATGTTTTTATGTTTAACATATCCAATCTGCTATTTCCATAGTTTTTTTTTGCTTTATTTGAATCGATAAATCATACTGACCCTCTGCATCTTTTAAAAAAAGATTTTACAGTGTATAGAGTTGAATGTCTTGGCCCCAGTTTGGCCCCTGCTACTGAAGTACATTCTCCTTCACTTTTAGCACATCACATCACAGGGGAAGAGATGGATGGTAGTGCTAAAATTCTGGCAGTTTAACCAGGATGACTTTGTGGTTCCATCTTTTTTTCATCATCTTTCTTTTTTTTCTGAGGCATTTGTTAAACTCTTCCTTGAAGGGGGTGTGGGAGGGAGGTTGAGGGAAGGGAAATGTTTATCTGTATGGTTACGTGTACCACTGAACATGCATATTTATATATATATATATTTTTTGAACATGTATATTTATATTTTAAGCAATAAAAATTTAAGCATTTGCTCAACATCATTAGTCGCTAGAGAAATGCAAGTCAGTACTGCTTCACACCCACTTAGGATGGCTATAATAAATAAGATGGATAAAAACAAGTGCTGTTGAGTATGTATAAGTATGGAAAAGTTGGAACCCCTTACACTGATGGAGAAATATTGCCGGGAGAAATATCAATAACCTCAGATGTGCAGGTGACACCACCCTTATGGCAGAAAGTGAAGAACTAAAGGGCCTCTTGATGAAAGTGAAAGAGGAGAGTGAAAAAGTTGGCTTAAAGCTCAACATCAGAAAGCTAAGATCATGGCATCCAGTCCCATCACTTCATGGCAAATAGATGAGGAAACAGTGGAAGCAGTGGCTGACTATTTTTGGGGGCTCCAAAATCACTGCAAATGGTGATTGCAGCCATGAAATTAAAAGATGCTTGCTCCTTGGAAGGAAAGTTATGACCAACCTAGACAGCATATTAAAAAGCAGAGACATCACTTTGTCAACAGAGGTCCGTCTAGTCAAGGCTGTGGTTTTTCCAGTAGCCATGTATGGATGTGAGAGTTGGACTGTGAAGCAAACTGAGCACCGAAAAATTGATGCTTTTGAACTGTGGTGTTGGAGAAGACTCTTGAGAGTCCCTTGGACTGCAAGGAGATCCAACCAGTCCATCCTAAAGGAGATCAGTCCTGGGTGTTCATTGGAAGGACTGCTGTTTAAGCTGAAACTGCAATACTTTGGCCACCTAATGCAAAGAGCTGACTCATTTGAAAAGACCCTGATGCTGGGAAAGATTGCAGGCAGGAGGAGAAGGGGACGACGGAGGATGAGATGGTTGGATGGCATCACTAACTCAATGGATATGGGTTTGGATGGACTCTGGGAGTTGGTGATGGTCACGGAGGCCTGGCAAGCTGCGGTTCATGGGGTCACAAAGAGTCGGACACAACTGAGCAACTGAACTGAACTGAACACTGATGGAGGGAATGAAAAATGGCACAAAAATTTAGAAAACAATCTGATAATTCCTCAAAAAGTTAAGCATAGAGTTACCGTGCTAAGTCACTTCAGTCGTTTCCGACTCTGTGAGACCCTGTGGACTGTTAGCCCACCAGAATCCTCAGTCCATGGGATTCTTCAGGCAGGCAAGAATCCTGGAGTGGGTTGCCATACCCTCCTCCAGGGAACCTTCCCAACCCAGGGACTGAACCCACATCTCTTAAGTATGCTGCTTCGGCAGGCAGATTCTTTACCACTAGTGCCATCTGGGAAGCCCCAGAGTTAACCCAGCAATTCTCTTCCTAGGTATATGTCCAAGAGAACTGGAAAGATATGTTTCTACAAAGAAATTGTACATGAATGTTCAGAGCAGCAGTATTCTTTATAGCCAAAAAAGTGGGAGTAACCCAAGTGTCCATCATAAATGGATAAAACAGTGTGGTTTATCTATATAATAAAATATTGTTGGACCATGAAAAGGAACTCTTAAGTACTGATGCTTCATACAGTGTAGATGAACCTTGAAAATAGTGTGCTAAGTGAAAGAAGTCAGACACAAAAGGCCACATACTATATGATTCTGTTTGTATGAAATGTTCAGAATAGGCAGATTCATTGAGGTGAAAAGTAGGTTAGTGGTTGCCAGGTACTGGGTAGGTGGAGGGTTAAGTAGGTAAGTGGAGAGAGTTTCATTTGGACAGAATGAAAATATTCTGGAATTAGATGGTGGTGGTGATTGTGAAACCTTGTGAATATACACAACCCACTGAGATGTGTAGTATAAGAGTAAAATTTATGGTGTGTGAATTATAGCTCAATTTTAAAAAATCAACACTTAAGCATCTGGAAAGTCAGGCATTAGCAAAATATTCAACCTGAGTGATAGCAGGCCTCTGATAAATACTTGCAAAGTGACTTAGACAAACACGTTCTCCTCTATGATTTTTTTTTTAAAGAGGACATGCTTAAATATATATGGAACCTAAATGAAATTTTCCAAAGGTGTGAAAATAGTAATAATGACATATCATTAATCTGCCTCAAATATGTATTGATAATCCTTTTATTGATTCTTAAAGAAAAATCTCACATAATTTTAAAAGATCTCAATGAATAATTTTAAGATCTGTTGCACTTTTAATGACATAGAAGGCTGTTTTCAGAATAGTGTTCGATTACTCCTATTAGGACTATAGTTTCTTTCTTGTGATGTTAATTTGGTTACTATCAGATGCCAAATTAGGAATATAATTTATAACTGGTATGTATGTTTGCAGTTTAATAGCCTGAGTTCTTGAACATTTAAACTGAAAATTGAGATACAATGTCACCATGGTAAATGGTAATGATGAAATATTTCTTGCTTTTGTAAGTAGAATTGAAAATCACATTACTTAGTTTCTTTTCCCTTTTCGTAAAACTCCTTTCCCCTGTGAGACACGTTGGTTTCCCAAATTATAAATTCAGTTTCTTTTGTTTGTTCTAACTACTTAGTTTTTCTTATTACATACCTGTTTAATTTTTAATTTCTCATTAAAAGTAAATGTGGCTAATTTTCCTATCAATATTTTAAGAGGTCTTCCATTTCTCTCTGTCACAGCCATGATGCAGCGCTATCTTGTATGTATTACTGCATAATTAAAATGCCATTATTTTATCAAATAGTTCTGGCAAAGCAACTTATTAATACATTTTAAATGGAACAGAAGTTTATTCCTGTGAAGTTGAGGTAAACGTTACAAACACAGTTCAGGAACTGAAAGTATTAAGTGGAATAATGTGTATAGTGCTATGAGGAAGGCTGCTGCAATTGTAGGAAAAATACTTAGGGGTGAATGTATCATAGGTATTCAGACCTTGTCAGTCAGTCTCATTTATTGTATAACGTAGATATATTTAACATGCTAATTTTGATTCATTGGACAAATACTTAACAAGTCATATAAGTATATGAGTCACTGTGCTAGGCTCTGGGTATTCAGTGGTAGCCAAAACAGATAACTCTGCCCTCTGCATTTATGCTGTGACCATGGAGTTCCTGGGGTCCTGAGTGACTGGATCATAGCTGATAAGGCAGAGACCAGTGTGAGATGAGCCCAGAGGGGCAGGCAGGGCAGACCTTATCACGAGCATGTAGCTGTGGTCAAGAGTTTGGACTTCAGCCTTCAACAATATGCCTTCAAAGGCTTACCACAAGGGATTGCAACTTTAGTTTTATAAAGATTACTCTGAGCAGTGGTGGAAAATGGTTGGTGGGTATAAGAAGGAGAAGCAGAATTTGTTGTAATCCAGGCAAGCTGTGATGGTGGTTTAGATTAATGTAGTGGATCTAGGGGTAGAAGGAGGGAGATTGATAAAAAGTAGTTTGGAAGAATTAAAGTGTGGTGGATGGGATTTGGGGATGAAGAGGGGAAAGTATGTGTTGAGGATGTCATCAGCATCTCCAACATGAATAGCTAGGTAGGCAGAGATTCTGTGTCCTGAGATCTGGAGCGTGGGGGGAGGGCCAGACTTGGAAGGGACCTTCCAATGTTTGGGTTGGGACATGTTGAGTGTGAGGGGAAGGAAGTGCTTATAAGTCGAGGGCAGGGCTGGAGCGAGGGCCCAACCTGGTCTTCCTTGAGCTGGTATGACTGGTTATGGTCTGGGTACAGATTAGAATAAATAAGTCACTTTCAAAACCAAACACATTGCTCCAGTTTCCAGCTCATCAACCTTGCTTCTGTGCTGTCTCCTACAGCTTCAGTTCAGTTCAGTTGCTCAGTTGTGTCCGACTCTTTGTGACGACATGTACTGCAGCACGCCAGGCCTCCGTGTCCATCACCAACTCCCAGAGTTTACTCAAACTCATGTCCATTGAGTCGGTAATGACATCCAACCATCTCATCCTCTGTCATCCCCTTCTCCTGCCTTCAGTCTTTCCCAGCATCAGGGTCTTCTCCAATGAGTCAGTTCTTCACATCAGGTGGCCAAAGTATTGGAGTTTCAGCTTCAGCATCAATCCTTCCAATGACTATTCAGAACTGATTTCCTTTAGGATGGACTGGTTGGATCTCCTTGCAGTCCAAGGGACTCTCAAGAGTCTTCTCCAACACCACAGTTCAAAAGCATCAGTTCTTCGGTACTCAGCTTTCTTTATAATCCAACTCTCACATCCATACGTGACTGCTGTAAAAACCATAGCTTTGACTAGATGGACCTTTGTAGACAAAGTAATGTCTCTGCTTTTTAATATGCTGTCTAGGTTGGTCATGGCTTTCCTTCCAAGGAGCAAGCATCTAATTCCTTGGCTGCAATCACCATCTGCAGTGATTTTGGAGCCCAAGAAAATAGTCTGTCACTGTTTCCATTGTTTCCCCATCTATTTGCCATGAAGTGATGGGACTAGATGCCATGATGTTAGTTTTCTGTGAAAAAGCCAACTTTTTCACTCTCCTCTTTTACTTTCATCAAGAGGCTCTTTGGTTCTTCACTTTCTGCCAGAAGGCTGGTGTCATCTGCATATCTGAGGTTATTGATATTTCTCCCTGCAATCTTGATTCCAGCTTGTGCTTCATTCAGCCTACCATTTCGCATGATGTACTCAGCATATAAGTTAAATAAGCTTAGCTCAGCTCTCTAGAAATTTCTGTATATTGATGGACAGGACAATATTCATCTTATAGTAAATGCCACTTGTGATCTGTTGTCTTTAGTGTTCTTAGAACCATGCCTTCCTGACCCACAAGGTCAAGTTACATATTTGATCTTCACATGAACTAGTTGGATTTTCTGTTACCTTGTTACAAACAGGCTACACCCCTCACCTTGGATGTCTGACTTGATATAACTTATAAGAAAGGAAGCTGGGCCACAGATCTGATATGAAACAATACTGATTGATCTTGGCTACTTAAAACTCAAAACTTCCTTCTCTTGGCCTTTGTGAATGCAGAGCCTGACACATGTTATGTACTTCTCACGTTGGTTATGATTTTATCTGCCTTTGCAGTATTAAGCATAGCATGTTGTTTTATTCATCCTGTGATTTTTTTGCAGCCAGTATTTCTATTTCCTTCAACAAATAGGAATGGGCCATTTAAGGACTGAGATTGCAAGTATTTTGGTCTTTGCTATGCCTCTGGTGCCTGGTACAGGGGCTGGCATGCATTCAGTACTTGCTATTTATTAAATAAATTAGTGATTGAAGGTATGGCTGAATAGTCATTCTGTGAGAGCAAGAGATTGGGCAGATTATAGTCTTCCTAGAAGGTTATGTCTCTGAAATCTGAGAAATAAAGCCTGTAAAATATAAATTTGGGAACCATCCTGATAAAAACAATTATAGAAACTGTGAGAGTGGAATTCCATGAGTGTATGCAAAACAGAGTGTAAGAATGGAGGGAAACTGAAACGCAAAGAAAGGGGGATTGGAAGGAGTCAGACCTACAGGAGAGCCCAGCGGCCCAGGGCAGCAGTCATCAGTGGGGAGACAGAGGTGAGAAGGGAGGAGAACAAAAGGGGGCCTTTGGGTCTGAGCAGAAATCAAGCCAGTGTAGTGTGAGCCTGGGTGCACAGCCTGAGAGAGGCTTGGGGAAGTGCCACTACCTTTTTGTTTGTACTCTTCATCTCGAGTAATTCCAGTTGAGAGGGAACTTTTTCTTAAGCAAAGATGTAGTTACTTTTGGTTTTCTGCTGCACATATGCCTGGTATCATAGGACACTGTACTAATACTGAAGGGTTTATTTTGTGATCTCTCTTAAGCCGGTTACTTAATGACCATGGCCATATTTTTCCATTACTCCCATTACAGGTAATGATGTTCCGTATATATATAACTATTGAGGGGAATTGCAAACTTGTCACAATAGTTGGAGATTTGAAAATCGACATGAAGGTCAATGGGAAAAATGTAGACTCTTTGTCCAAGATTATCTGGGAGCTTTTTAGTTGAAATTTTATTAAATTCTGTAGTTTATGAGATTGCTACAAAGCTATAATGACATGCCCTGGCAATAAAGAAATTTGGTTGCTAATAATGGAGATACACATATGACACACACATATATGTATAATTTTTTCTTTTAGGCATGATGTTAATAAAAATCCATATGGGGGACGGGTTGGGGAGTACATTTGAGTTTTATTAGAATGCTGTCATTTGTGAAAGCTTTTTCTCTTAATTAAGATTATTTTATTGTAATGAAAAGTTGTTGTTTAGTTGCTCAGTCATGTCCAACTCTTTAGCAACTCCATAGACTGTAGCCCGCCAGGCTCCTCTGTCCATGGAATTCTCTAGGAAACAGTACTGCAGTGGGTTGCCATTTCCCTCTCCAGGGGATCTTCCTGACCCAGGGATCAAACCCATGTCTCCTACGTTGGCAACTGGGTTCTTTACCCCTGAGCCACCTGGGAAGCTGCAGTGAAAAAAGGCGCTGCCATTTACTCAGCACCTACTTTGTTCTAGACATGATACAGTGATCCTTGGAAGGAGGTATTATTTCTAATTTAAAGTGAAGAAATTGAAGTTTAAGTGGTTTGCCCAAGGTCCCAGGGCTAGTAAGTAGGAGAGTCTAGCCATTTTTTAAATCCAAAGCTATGCACTTTCCAGTCTGCTGTCTGAATGAGAATCTTTAGTGTATCAGAGTGAGGTGTATATTTGATTGGAAGCCAAGAAAGCTCAGAAAAAGAGAAATCAGGCAAGTCAGAAAACCACTAGATGAGATCTTTTTCAGCATCCTTTCCCCTAATCTATACCTAACACTTGCCTTCTTACTTGCGGAGGACAAGGCTGCTCCTCTCAGGACTTGACTTCTTTTGTTTCTCTCTCGCATCTTAAATCTGTTTCCCTTTCTTGACTAGCTTCTTCCCAGAAGCGTAACCTAGACCCATTCCAAAGCAAAGGCCTCCGGTATTGTTTAGTCATTGCTGTGTAACAAACCACTCCAAAACTTAGTGAAGCTAATTTAAGATATTTACTGGGCTTCCCTGGTGGCTCTGTGGTAAAGAATCAGCCTGTCCATCCAGGAGACACGGATTTGATCTGTGGTCCAGGAGGCTCCCACATGCCACAGAGCAGCTAGGCCCGAGCACTGCAATTACTGAGCCTGCTCTCCGGAGCCCGGGAACTGCATCTCCTGAAGCGCCCCCACACTAGAGCCTGTGCTCCGCAATAAGGGAAGCCCCCACACTGAGGAGTGGGCCCTGAAAGCAGAGAGCAGAGCCTGCTCACCGCAACTCGAGAAAAGCCTACACAGCAACGGCCAAGCACAGCCAAAAATAAACAAATGAAAAACTTTAAATATCTTATTGTTGATAAAAGCTATCATTTGTTTAGCTCACTGTTTGTGAGTCAGCAAATTAGTCTGGGCTCCGTTGGATTTGTGTTTTAGGTGCTCAGTTGTGTCCAACTCTTTGCGACCCTATGGACTGCAGCCTGCAAGGCTCCTCTGTCCCTGGGGATTCTCCAGGCAAGAAGACTGGAGTGAGTTGCCACGCCCTCCTCCAGGAGATCTTCCCAACCCAGGGATCGAACCCAGGTCTCCCGCTTTGCAGTCGGATTCTTGACCGGATTCAGAGCCACTAGGGAAGCCCAAGAATACTGGTGTGGGTAGCCCTTCTCCAGGGGATCTTCCCAATCCAGGAAGCAAACCGGGGTCTCCTGCATTGCAGGTGGATTCTTTACCAGCTGAGCTACCAGGGAAGCCCCCAGTTGGACTTACTTATTCGTTTTTGGTCAGTTCAACAGGTCTGTTTCTGAGGCATTAGCTGGTCAGTGGCCACGGCCATCAGGTGAGTAGAGCACGTGTCTTCCATCCTGCAGCAGGCTAGCCTGGACTTGTGCATGGTTGCGTGGGAGGGTTCCAAATGAGAGCGGAAGTCTGCAAATCACCTGAGGCCTAGATTCAGAATGAGTGTCCTTTGCTCTTCATGCTGTCAACCAAAGTAGGTCACAAGGTCAGCCCAGGGCATGGAGAAGTAGACCAGTGAACAGGGTCCTCTTTCCTCGCTGGTGAATCCAGTTTACCCTTCAAGACCATAACTGTGTCAGGCTGTCACGGCCTCGGGTCGCGGCTTCCTCGGTCCCTGCGTTTAAAACACTGTATGGCAGCTGTTGGTTTACTTCTTAGTAAACAATGAGTTCCTTAAAGACAGTGACCGTGTTTCAGTCCAGGATTTGGCACATAGTGGAACATTTGAAAGTGGAAATATTTGTGAAAATAAAGCATTCTAGCAGTTAACATCTGGCAATATGGACTAGAAGATAATATATGCTTGCATTTTAAGACTTGCCAGTGTCAAACAACTTTGGGGCAGACTCTAATATATCAAAATCAAAACTTCTTTAAAATTAGAAAACACTCTGAGAAGAAATCACTAAGTATCTGTGTACTATCATTAAATATCTGGGTACTATCTTTGTCTTTTTGTTAGGTTATAAGTTTTTTTTATACAGGAGGCAAGTCACATTTTTATGGCATGTTTGTCAGAAAAAGCATACCCAGCCATTCACTGGCCCACTGGGATTTGGGATAACATTTCTCCTTTAGGATGTACAATGAGAAGAGATGGCAGCCGGTGTCCTGGGAGTTGCTCTGGGCAACACAGAATATAAATGTTTCCATTAAATGGGAGATGAGATGTATGTAACATAAGCTCATCTTTCAGTGAGCATGTCTTGTTGATGCCCTAATTCTTAATGGGTGGATTTTCATGTGCATTTTTTTTTTTATTGTGTTTTAGATTCAGCTGCCTGTGTATTCCCCAAACCTGACCACATCTTCCCATCTCCGACTTGATATCTCACCATGCATCGGAGATCAAGAGGCGTTAACATTGGGCTGCTTCTGCTCCTTTCTCAAATCTTCCAGGTCGGGATCAACAATGTTCCACCTGTCACCCTGGCAACGTTGGCTCTCAACATCTGGTTGTTCTTGAATCCCCTGAAGCCGCTGCTTAGCTCCTGCCTCAGCGTGGAGAAGTGTTACCAGCAGAAGGACTGGCAGCGCCTGCTGCTTTCCCCTCTTCACCACGCGGATGACTGGCACTTGTATTTCAATATGGCATCCATGCTGTGGAAAGGAGTTCATCTGGAGAGAAGACTGGGGAGTAGATGGTTTGCCTACGTCATCGTCACATTCTCCCTCCTCACTGGGGTGGTGTACCTGTTCTTGGAATTTGCTCTGGCAGAATTTCTAAATGAGCCTGACTTCAAAAGGAACTGTGCTGTGGGTTTCTCAGGTAAGGCAGACACATTTATAAAGGTAGCCTGCGTGAAGACAGTAAGGGAAGTGCAGCTGTTGTTGTTTTATGAAGCGGGGCTCCCAGCCGGTGAGGGAGCTGATATCTGAGTGGCTAAGGACTGCTGGGGCTTGGATTTTGGAGAAGAGGCTTATTGGAGCACAGGAGAGTCATTGATTTTGCTATCTCCCATTATGCCGCATTATTCATTCTTGGACAGTTTAGACTATGGTCTGCCCAAAAGTAGTTTTGCAGGAAATAGGATTTTGGAAATATGCCCTGGCTCCCTTGTGATGGGGCCAAAGAGAGAGATGCACTGATGTATTTGTGATAGGGAGTTCTCTAAAAAGATCACGCCTCTCAATAACGCCATTAAAATAAAGATACCACACCCTATGATGGCCCCTCCTTACCATGATATTCTCTGTACATGTGTGTGTGCTCAGTCATGTCTGACTCTTTGTGACCCCATGGAATGTAGCCCACCAGCCTCCTCTGTCTGTGGGATTTCCCAGGCAAGAATACTGGAGCAGGTTGCCATTTCTATCTCCAAGGGATCTTTCCGACCCAGGGATTGAACCTGCATTTCTTGCATCTGCTTCTTTGGCGGCCGGATCCTTTACCACTGCGCCATTTGGGGGGCCCAGTCTCGATGCACAGTTTATGCTATTTAATTAATGTAACAGGCCCATAGGGAGGTGGCCTTGTGTTCATTTTCTAAGTTAGGAAGCTAAGGCACAGGGAAATCAGTCACGGTTATACACCTCCTAAGTGATGGGGCTGGGATTTGAACCTAGTCTACATGACTATCCACGTGTTACCTTGCCTCTCACTGTTGCCCCTCGCTAGTTCTTTTCTTGTTTTTTTCTTGTAGGACTGAATTGCCATCAGGACTTAACATAGGTCTTCTGAAAATTAGAATGTGAAGGGTAGGAGGGAAATTGTCCTCCTACAGAAGGAAAACAAACCCTTTCCTCTCCTTTCCCTGCTGTCCTTTCCCCTTTCCTCTAAGATACATCTTCATGAGTCTAATTGTGTGAGAACAAAGGAAATATGCCCTGCCTTCAATATATCTTTCCATGGGAGTTAGAAAAATACACATTAATGGTGTTTTTTCAAATTGAGTTAAAAATCACATAGCATACAATGAATGATTTTGGAAGTTTAAAATTCAGTTGCATTTAGTACCGTTACTAGTGTGTTATTCCCATTTTGTGTGTTATATATTTAATAGCATACTCAAAGTCAGTATGAATTTCTGTTAAGAAACATTCAAGGAGATTTCCCTGGTGGTCCAGTTCTTAAGGCTCCGGGATGCCATTGTAGGGGTTGAGGGTGTGATCCTGGTTGGATTACTAAAGTCCTACATGCTTTTCGGTGCAGCCAAAAGATCAAAGAAAAGGAAAAAAAAAAAAAAAGAAACATCGAAGGAATGGTTACCTTCAGGATTGTCTTTCTGCCAAATGTTCAGGTTGACTTTTTATAAGGAGTAGAATATGTATCAAAGCCAAGAGTTCAAGTAGTCAGATAATCATTTTCACTTCAGTTAGTTTTTTTTTGCCATTGTTGATCATCTCTGCATTTGGATTGCTGATATTTGTATGCTCTTCATTCTCTTTTAGGAGTTTTGTTTGCTTTGAAAGTTCTGAACAACCACTGTTACCCTGGAGGCTTTGTCAATGTTTTGGGCTTTCCTGTATCCAACAGATTTGCTTGTTGGGTGGAACTCTTGGCTATTCATTTCATCTCGCCAGGGTAAGTGTTTACTCTTAGAGAATGCAAATGAAGGACCTGATACATTCCATGGAGAAAGAATTGAAGTAATAATGAGGTAACTGGAGTTTGTGCTTTAACGCTAAGGACAGAATCCAGTTAATGGTTTTAGTGTCAGATATTCCTGTGTTTGAATCCCGTCAGCTACTGAGCTGTGTTATTTTGATGTACTTGTCTTATGTGAGTTTCCATTTTTTCACCTTTTAAGTAGAACCTGGTACACAGCTTAGGGGGTTAATATTAACCAGCCTGTCAGTTAGTTAATTCTAATAATGATAATTCAAAGAGGCAGCTAGAAACCACATAATTTTAAAGATAAAAAAATCGAAAGATATTTTAGAGGACTAATGCTTTTAAGCCACTTTAGTTGTGAATTGTCTTGGTGATTTGATGATACATTCTATAAGCAGAAGATTTTACCCATGGTCTTGACGTATGAACTGGATCAACTCTGAACTGTTTTGGGGTGGATTCACCTCCGTGTCACTGTGGCTGTGTCCCTGGAGCTCCAGGGAACATAGTTTGGAAATCCCTGACACCTGTAACTTTTCCTCTATAGATGAGGAGAAGGAAATTCAGAAGGCTTGGAGACTCATTGAACAGCTGGTGGTAGGTACCAGGCTAGTTAGGATTCCAGCCTTCTGATTCCTGGTCTGTATGTTCCCAGGGGAGAGGGGATGGAGTTGGAGGGTGCTTTTCCACTTTGATTATTTTCTCTACTTTCTCTTCAGAAAAAGGAGTGAATTTTTTTTTTATTTCCCTACCTTGATTCTTTTCTCTACTTTCTCTTCAGAAAAAGGAATGAATTGTTTTTTATTTCCCTACCTCTTCCACCAGCTGCACTTCTCTTAATCTGTGTAATGCAACTGGAAGCCCATGGTTTGCACATTTATTTTTAAACTCTGGGGATCTGGATGCTGTTTGGAGAAGGGAGAGATTCAGGAAAGTTCAGAAAGAAGTATGGATATTTTTTAGCTGCTTTTCTTTTCAATAAGGAGCTCTTTTGTTTTGCTTTTGGTTTGTGTGACTATGTTGGGTGTCGTACTTTATTTGAGAGTGTTCTTCTTGGGCAGCGTGTCAGGCCAGTAACCTTGAGTCCTTCTTTAATGCTAATTTCCCATCCCGGCAGGGCAGCCTTCGCCAGCTGGTCTGTAAAAGGCAGTGGTGTGGCCACTGAACTCCACTCATTTGCAACTGTATTGTTATCTTGTGACAGTTCCACCAAGAAAGCCTAACAAAATCTTCAAAGTTTTCTTTGAAAAAGGGTCCAGTAATGTGTGTCCCTTATCTGAACAGCCTTCCCTATACCTTGTCACTCACAGCTCCCTGACTTGCTCGATGTGACTTGGTTCTCTGTGTAGACCAGAGACTCTTGTGTGTGAGGGCAAACCCAACATTCATATGAAAATCACTCCCTCTGGTACTTGAACTTTTATTCTATAATGAATCCATTGAATAGCTGTGCCTTTAATATTCTCATGCAACTATTGCTTAAGACTCTCATCATGCATTTTTATTTTTTTAGGAACACCTCCCCCACCCGCAGCCCCGTCCTTTTACATAGAAAAGGCATGGTTGCATTTTTATGTAATATGCTTATTCTGCATGGAGGGACCTGATACTCTGAGCCTGGGAATTAAATGGAATTTCCTTTGAAGTTTGAAAGACTGAATCTTTTGGTTTTTGAAGATTTGACTACTTTGAATGATAAACTGATGATATCCAAGCATCTCCTTATGTGGTGTGTCCAATAGAGACAGAGTTGAGCGCTGGTCCAGGAAACCTAAGAAGGGAGTGCTTCTTTGAGATGGATCTTGGAAGAATGGGAGAAACCAGAGCTCTGCTGCTCCGCATTGTTATTCTCCTGGTGGTTGTCAATTAGAATTTTCATTGGGAAAACATTGCAAATCTTTAGAACAAAGCCTGCTTTATTGATGGACTTAATGAGCTGCCCTTTGGGAGGGAAAAAAAAAATCTGCCAAGCAAACATTTGTGGCCCTCTGTGTTTTATGAAATCCACAGAATTAGTAATTTCCCCCAGTTAGGGAGTTTTATGGAGGGAAGCCACTCCAAACAGCCAGCCCCGTGAGGGGTATGGACCTGCACAGCGGGGTGAAGTAACCACTCTTTTTTGCTGGGCCTTTTGCTCTTGATGCCGAAAGCTCAGCTTCTCTTTATGCCAATGCTGAATCACATTTTGGAGACAGTTTAGGGTGAAGTAGAAAAGGATAGTTTTGTTGCTTTGCCAGACAAAGGGGGCCACACAGCTGGTTCAGTGCCCTCAAAACCTTGTGTCCCCACTTGGGGAAGATAGTGAGAAGTTTTATGGTAATTGTTTGAAGAGGGAATGATCAGTCCATGGCCATTTCTTCTGATGAATTGGTGGTGAGGTAAGTAGGAGTCAGCATCATCAACTTTCAGGTCCAACTAGTCTGGGGTCTATAGGCTTGTGGGCAGCGTACTATCCTTAATCGTTAACATCTCCCACTTTGAGCTGGGGTCAGAATCTGCAGAGCAGCTCAGAGGGGTTGTGTGATCCAATGATGGAGAAACAAACAGTTCCTTGCCTCAAGGCTGCTCTTGACTGTTGGTCCCTGGCTTTACATCCTTTCCGTTTCCTGATTGACAGCTGCTTGAATCTGCCCACTGGGACTCAGGGAAGGTCCTGGAGGCTAAACGAAGGCTGTTTCCTACAGTCAAAGAAATGGGGGACACAAAGGCCTTGTGCCCGGGAGCCCCGCGGGGCCCGCACGTGTCCCTTCCACACTCCCGTGGGTGGCTTGCTGCAGTGACAGCTATGCCTCACTGGTCTTCTCCTGTCCCCGTGTGTCCTGGGACCCGCTCGGTGGTTGAGTCTGAAGAAGTGACCCTGCTCCTTAAGGTGGCACTGGAGGGAGGAGATGCCAGAATTCTAATTTTCACCTTAAAGCTGAAATTTTATTAACCATAGATACCATTGGGTTTTTTTTTTTCCCCTTGAAGGCTCACATTGTTTATTTTTAAGAAAATGCGTGCCATTTCTTATTTAACCGTGGGCAGTCAGTTTTTCTTTTGAGTAAGTGTGATGAGGCAGAGTTCATAAAAACAGTGGCCAGTTCATCTCACAGCTCAACCAACACACTGTTGCTTCTCTGGGAAATTAGTACCTTAGCTGGATATAGAGTTGAAGCACTTTATGCCCATTTCCCATTTTGTCACATAGAATATGAAAAAGATGTATACTTTTTTAAGAAATTAAAATTTTACTGTTTATCAAGGATATTCTTAAGCAGAGCTTCCATTTTTCCCTTTGAGTGTGAATCTGTGGCTGTGAGGCACCCAGCAACTCTTGATATTTTTTTGGAGTCACTGCCTTGATTCACTTGATTCAAGCAGCCAGGGCACAAGCGGTTGTATCCCCCTATTGCTTTTATGTCGTTGTTGTTTAGTTGCTAAGTCTTATCCGGCTGTTTGCAACCCCCTGGACTGTAGCCTACCAGCCTCCTCTGTCCATGGCATTTCCCAGGCAGGAATACTGGAGTGGGTTGCCATTCCCTTCTTCAGGGGATCTTCCCCACCCAGGGATCAGACCCCTGACTCCTGCATTGGCGGGTGGATTCTTTACCCTTGAGCCACCAGGGAAGGCCCCGTTGCTTTTATATCATTAGTGAAAATGCCAACACATGGAGAGAGGCTAATAATGCCTCAGTAGTATTATGAAAATAGTTTTGACTTCATGAACTGCTGGAAGGGCCTCTGGGACCTCCCGTTGTCCATGGAGCCCACTTTGAGAATCACTGCTCCCAGCTCTCAGGCTGCCTCTCTGGCACTGCGCTTAACTGTGTCTTAACTTGTGTGAAAAGAAAGATGGTAGCTTCATGCAGCCAGGGCTGGGAGAGAAAGGGAAGCAGTGAAGTATGCAAGAACACATGTAACCGTTGAAATCGCTAATTAACAATTCCTAATTAGCCTGAACTGTTAACGCTTTGTCCGAAGGAGGGTGGCCACTTGTCTCTGTCATTACAGGGACTGATTATAAGTTCTGTTCCACACGAACTTAGATGCAGGGAACTCCCATCCTACTTTGGGTTCTTGTGATGAGGTGCTTCTGGCTTATTCGTCTAAAATGCAACATGCATGTTCTTTCTTCCCCAGTAGTGCTGAGACAGGGAACATAACAGGCATACCTGTGTTTGAGTGCCAGTTGACACCTCTGTGGAGTTAGCTACGTAGCAGTCTGTTGGATTTTTGCCTTGGGAATTAGGAATGAGGTTGAGGAATAACAATTTGGACGATGATGGTTACACCATCTCCTGTCCCACGTGTTCTTTTAGAACTTCACTTAGAGATGGGGCCCAGGGCTCCTCCCCGTGAATTGAGTGGGTTTGTGGCTCATTGCAATCAATAGATGGCAGCAGAAGAGCCATGTTACTTCTGAGGCGAGAAGTCCCTTGCCATGTGAACGGCAACACTGGCCCGCGGAGCCCACATTCCCTGGCACCCCCATGCTGTGAGGAAGCAGCCCAGAACACGTGAGTGAGTGGCTGATAGATATACCTGTGTCTCAGCCCAGCCTCAACATGGTGGAGGAGAGACCGGCCACCCTGTGTGCTTCCAGAATTCCTGACCCACAGAATCTGCAAGTGGAAGGAAGCAAGTGTTATCTTGTGCTTCTGCATGTGGGGAGATTTGTCCTGTGTAACGTCAGACAGGTGAATGAAAAAGAAGTGGGGAAAGGAGAATGAAAAGCAAAGGAGTACACAGAACGGTGTGGGAGAGAGGGGAGCTAAAGTGGAAGAGAGCCAAGGAGGGAGGCTTGGGGAGGAATGCATGCTGGGATGCTGTGGTACCACGGGTCACAACAGCATCACCCATCAGGTAACAGGGCTTTAAAGCAGTGGTTGGCACTTGTGGGTTCCAGTCCTTAAAAGGTTCTGAAATCAGTGTAGTGAGACCCAAGCAGCGTTTGAAAGAGAGAAAGGAAGGAAGGGGGAGAGGAAAGAAAAGAGAAAGAAAGACTAGTGTTGAATGTGGTAAGGGTATTATTTCCAGGAACTTATGTTTTGGGTGTATGTGTGCTACATTTCTAAAGTGTGTTTTTATTGTGGGATACAGTACAAAAATGTGGGGAGGTGCTGCTTTAAAGCAGCTATTAGTTGCTTAAACTAGAGTTAAATGCATTTACTCTAAGGTCAGGGACATTTATTGTCTTCAGTGGAAGAGCATTAGATCACCAAGTCTTGAGGGGCAATGAGAATAGGCTATGATGACAGATTTCTGCCAATTTATTATTTTTCGTTAGAATAAGTATTAATTCACAAGACTTATTAATTAATAATCATGCCAGCTCTCCAGATACCTGTCTATTTGGATATGTGTGCTAACAGATTTAGACTTCACCTACCTAAATCAGAACTGCTAGTAACGATTGCTCAGTTATAAACATTATTCTTAAAAATCCTTTGGCATTCAAGAGAAAGGGTTGATCTAGAGCAAAGGAGACAATGAAGTGTAAAAGTTAACACATTTTCTCCAAACGTGCAACATTCCTTTCTAAGCTTTTTAATGTATTGATAGAATTATTTCCAATAGCTTAGTAGAAAATAAAACTCGAATACAGGGTTAAAATACACCTTGGGAGTTTGTGTAAACAAACAAGTGACAAATGGGTAAATCCAATGATACCCAAGTTAAATGTGCTTTGGAGAGAAAGCTCCTTTAACAAGATGGACACGTACACACTGCTATATTTAAAACCGATTACCAACAAGGACCTCCTGTATAGCACAGGGAACTCTGCTCAATGTTATGCGGCAGCCTGGATGGGAGGGGAGTTTAGGGGAGAGTGGATACAATGCCTACTCCCTTCACTGCTCACCTGAAACTGTCCCAGCATTGTTAATTGGCTGTACGCCAATACGAAGTAAAAAGTTTAAAAAAATGCCCTGATGGATGAGAGCTAAGGAGGAACCGTGGTCTTCTCAGGGCCAGGGAGGGTAATGGCAGCTCACTGAGAGGAGAGACAGCTGCTGCATGAGATTCCTGTTTTTCAAGTGTGGATTAAGCTATTTTTTCAAGCAGTTATACCAGTTCATTATGTCATTTTTGTCAGTTTTAATACAAATTCACTTGTATTGGGGGGGGGCATCATTTAAAAAAAAAAACAACTACTTTTTTAGTAGGTATAATGTATTGTTGCCAGGTTGTTTGGTGTGCTTGTGTATGTGTGTATATATGAATTTATTTATTGGCCAGGGTGAATGTTTTCTGAAGCATTGCTTTTCTGTTTGTATTATACAATTACATCTTTTGTTTCGTATCTACTGGCACGGTTGCATTTTTCTACTAAAGTTGGATGACACCTGTATATAGAGTTGATACTCACCCTCTGTTTTATTTCATGGAAGCATGTTTTCACAGCCTGTTAACTGGTTCAGCTTGAGTCAACATTCCAGGACTCTCCTGAGCAGATTCTTCTTCCACATTCCTTGGGTGTCCATTTATACATTTCCTTCCTTCTCTCTTTACAGGCTCCCATAAAGGAAAGTTATATGAGTTATAGAAAAGAGTTAGTTAGTTAGTTTGTCTCCCAGGAGGGCTTACAGTTGCACAGAACTCAAGGTGAGAGCAAGACTTAATGAAAGCAATGATTCCCTTGAGTTAGGTTTTATGAGATGAGAATGAGAACTTTGGAGGCGGAAAACTTTCCCTCCCATTAGGACTGGAACTTTTTGAAGGACAAAGGAGTGTATAAATCATTTCCCTAGCTCTGGAGTCCAAGCTTGTGGCAAGAGAGAAGACCCAGTCTTGTCCTGGACAGCTGACCCATCCCTGACCACTTACGAAGACCCTCAAGCTGAATAGGAAGTGCATTAAGAGCAGAAAAGAATTTTATCTGACTGCTGTGTTTTCTTCTTTCTTTTCTGAGAGATTTAGTGTAACAGTTTCTTTTAAAATCTGGTTATATTACCTAAAGAATTAAACTGAAAAGAAAGCAGTAGCCAAATGAGAGTATAACCTAATTTCTCGCTCCTAATTGAAAAACAGTATATTCATGCCTGCATGGCATGGCTCATAGCTTCATTGAATTTCTCTAGCCCCTTCGCCTTGATAAGGCTGTGACCCATGAAGGGGTATTCACTGTAGGAAAGTTCAAAATATATACAGATAAAGAACACAAATTGCCCATAATCTCCTACCCAGAGAAAACTACTTTTAGCATTCTGCCATTGCATACCCCTCACCTTGTACACAATTCTGTTTCCTACTTTCTTGTTTAACTTGTTACAAGCACAGCTCTTCAGAAGCCTCAGTTTTAATGGCTGTATAATGATTCGTGTTGTAGTTTCCTTATTTTCTCATTCACTAATTTTACATGCTAATTTTATTACCTAATCATCCAAGTTACAAGTGAGAATGTTTAATTAAAGCATTATTTGCTAGTTTTGGCTCCCAGATCTGAATATGTCCTTGGAGTAGATTTCCAGAATCAGTTCATGGGTTTGAACTATTTTCATGGCTCTTTTATGCATATTACTTACTTGTTTTCTCTCAGTTTGTGCTCATTTACAGCCCACCAACAGCATGTGGGAGCGCCTACTTCCCCACTTCTTGACCAGACTGAATATTTGCTATAATATTTTTTTTTAAAAATCTGATACGTAACAAAAATTGTTTCCTTACTGTTGTTTATAATCTTTTGTTAGTGAAATGGGACAACTTTTTATTCCTTTCTAGTAAGTTTTATCTCCTTGTCCATGACTTGTCTTTGTGTCCCCAACATATTTTCAAGATGCTACACAAACTTAGTGACTGAACAAGAAGAACAAATCAATTGTTTATTGTTAATGAGTGGTGACTCTGAATTTCAAGGGGTTCCTGTTAGGTTATATATACTAAGAGACATTAAAAAGCAGAGACATTACTTTGCCAACAAATGTCGGTCTAGTCAAGGCTATGGTTTTTCCAGTGGTCATGTATGGATGTGATAGTTGGACTGTGAAGAAAGCTGAGTGCTGGAAAATTGAAGCTTTTGAACTGTGGTGTTGGAGAAGACTCTTGAGAGTCCCTTGGACTGCAAGGAGATCCAACTAGTCCATCCTAAAGGAGATCAGTCCTGAGTGTTCATTGGAAGGACTGAAGTTGAAGCTGAAACTCCAATACTTTGGCTACCTCATGCAAAGAGTTGACTCATTGGAAAAGACCCTGATGCTGGGAGGGATTGGGGGCAGGAGGAGAAGGGGATGACAGAGGATGAGATGGCTCGATGGCGTCACCGACTCGATGGACACAAGTTTGAGTAAACTCCGGGAGTTGGTAATGGACAGGAGGCCTGGTGTGCTGCGATTCATGGGGTCGCAAAGAGTTGGACACGACTGAGCGACTGAACTGAACTGAACTGAAGAGACATTAAGTACACAGTACAGTTTTAAGTTCTGTAAATAATAACTTGGGCCTTCCCTGATGGCTCAGCGGTAAAAAATTAACTTGTAACAGAGCAGATTCAGGGTTGATCCCTGGGTCAGGAGGATCCCCTGGAGAAGGAAATGGCAACCCACTCCATTATTCTTGCCTGGAGAATCCCATGACAGAGGAGCCTGGTGGGCTACAGTCCATGGGGTCACAAAGAGTTGGACATGACTGAGCAGGCATGCACAAATAATAACTTAGACAATGTTTATGGGGATTTTTTATGTCTGATACTAATTGATAAAGATTTAAACTATAGCTAAGGACAGAAAGTCTTTTACACTGAAAATAAGAAATCTGATAGATTGCTTTAGGAGTAGATTGAAGACAGATTTTGCCTATTTACATGTTTTCAATAAAAAAATTTTACTTTTTAGAATAGCCTTAGATTTACAGAAAAATTGTAAAGAGATACAGAAAGTTCCCCCATAACTTGCACCCAGTTTCACCTAATTTTGACATTTTAACATCCTGTATGGATGTGAGAGTTGGACTTTAAAGAAAGCTGAGCACTGAAGGATTGATGCTTTTGAACTGTGGTGTTGGAGAAGACTCTTGAGAGTCCCTTGGACTGCAAGGAGATCCAACCAGTCCATCCTAAAGGAAATCAGTCCTGAATATTCATTGGAAGGACTGATGTTGAAGCTGAAACTCCAATACTTTGGCCACCTGATGCAAAGAGCTAACTAATTTGTAAAGACCTTGATGCTGGGAAAGATTGAAGGCAGGAGGGGAAGGGGACAACAGAAGATGAAATGATTGGATCGCATTACTGCCTCAGTGGGCATGAGTTTGAGTAAACTCCAGGAGTTGGTGATGGACAGGGAGGCCTGGTGTGCTGCAGTCCATGGGATCATGAAGAGTTGGACACGACTCAGCAACTGAACTGAACATTGAAAAGAAATGAAAAAATGAAAAGTTGCTCAGTCATGTCCGACTCTTTGCAACCCATGGACTGTAGCCTACCAGGCTCTTCCGCCATGGGATTTTCCAGGCAAGAATACTGGAGTGGGTTGCCATTTCCTTCTCCAGGAGATCTTCCCAACCCAGGGATTGAACCCAGGTCTCCCGCATTGTAGGCTTTGGTATATTTGTTACAGTTGATGATCCAACATGACACATTATTATTAACTAAACTCCTTACTTTATACAGATTTCCCTAGTTTTTACCTGATGTACTTTTTCTGTTCTAGGTTGTTAACTGGACTCCTATGTGACATTTCATGTCTCCTTAGGCTCCTTTGTTAATCAACTTGGGCAGTCATAACAAAATACTATAGATTGGATGGCTTGAATAACAGAATTTAATTTTCTCACAGTCCTAGAGGCTAGAAGTTCAAGATTAAAGTGCCAGCATGGTTGGTGTCTAGCGAGGAGTCTCTTCCTAGCTTATAATGGCTGTCTTCTTACTGTGTCTTCACATGACAAAGAGACCGAAAGAGAGCATGCAACCATCATGACCTTACCTAAACCTAATTCTCTCCCAGAGGTCCCATCTCCAGCTATTTTCACACTGGGAGTAAGGGCTTCAACATACGGATTTGGGTAGGGACAAAATTCAGTCCATGGCAGCTCCTCTTGGCTGTGAAATTGGTTTTATTTTTAACAAAGAGTTCAATTCAGTTCAGTCGCTCAGTCGTGTCCAACTCTTTGCGACCCCATGAACTGCAGCACGCCAGGCATCCCTGTCCATCACCAACTCCCAGAGTCCAGCCAAACTCATGCCCATTGAGTCGGTGATGCCATCCAACCATCTCATCCTCTGTTGTCCCCTTCTCCTCCTGCCCTCAATCTTTCCCAGCATCAGGGTCTATTCAAATGAGTCAGCTCTTCACATCAGGTGGCCAAGTATTGGAGTTTCAGCTTCAACAGCAGTCCTTCCAATGAACACCCAGGACTGATCTCCTTTAGGATGGACTGGCTGGATCTCCTTGCAGGCCAAGGGACTCTCAAGAGCCTTCTCCAACACCACAGTTCAGAAGCATCAATTCTTCGGCGCTCAGCTTTCTTAATAGTCCAACTCTCACATCCATACATGACCACTGGAAAAACCGTAACCTTGACTAGTCGGACCTTTGTTGACAAAGTAATGTCTCTGCTTTTTAATATGCTGTCTAGGTTGGTCATAGTTACAAGCTATTTTTCCTAAATGTCCATGTGTATAAGCATTAACTTCTTTGATTTGCCATCTTGTGATTCAGAAGCAGTGTTCAGTTAGCCATTGGCATGGCTTTCATGCAAGTTTTTTGTTTTCTTTTTTTCTTTAAATTAATTTATTTTAATTGGAGGCTGATTGCTTTACAATATTCTGGTGGTTTTTGCCATACATTGACATGAATCAGCCACGGGTGTACACGTGTCCCCCATTCTGAACCCCCATTCCTCTAAGCAAGTTTTAATTTAGGTGTATGAACATATATTCTTTTCTTAAACGGCACTGCTGTGGTTGCATTGTAAGATGTGCATGTCCTACACAGAGGTAAATATGAGAAATTTTCATCCCAACTAGAGCACGCCAGCGTGGAGGACTCCTGCTGTCGGTAAATTACTCAGACCTTGTTTTATACCTGCTTCACCCAATTGGTTGGCTCAAAATAACAGAGAAGAACAGTAGGCAGAAATGAGGAAGCAGCTGTTTTTCCAGTTGAATGCAGAGTTGTCTGGAATAAGGTTCACTGCACAGGTTGAAACTAATTGGCCATCATGCTGTGATGTAATTGTGGGTTTGTGGATGATAATACCTACCTAATCTGTACTTAACTAACTAGGCTTGTTAATGATCAATTCTGGTGACTTGGTGACAGGTGCAAGGCTTGGGTTTACTGTATTGACTGTCTCAGGTAATGATGCCTACAGGTTAGTTTTAAAAGAAAATTTTTTAAAAATTAAAAAAGTCATATGCCATAAGTTAATAGATGCATCTTATTAAATTAAAGAGCCTTGTGTAATGTGTGTTTTACAGGAAAAGGTGTTTTTTAATCTGAAAAGTTAATTACCAATTGCAGCAATTATTTTGAGTTGATTGTTTTCTTACTAATAGTTTTTTCATTAAAAAAATGAGCCCTGTGAAGTATAGTACATTTATTTCCCTTGGGAGTATCAGTATTTAGAATGTGCACTTTGGTCTACTTGGATCTTTTTTTCAGGAGACATTTATTGCAGATAAATGTTACACAGAGTTCACTCTCAACTAATAAGATGGTAAATCACATCTCTGGAGATGTTGTGGTGTATTTACTTAATTTCTTCCCATTTCAGTATAAGAAGGAATGTTTTTAAATAGAAAGTTCTTTATATTTGCTAATTTCCCCTTCCTCTTCTGCAGCATTAAATGATTTTTAGTTAAAAGTCTTGGGAGTTAAATAGTCAAGAGGACTGTTTTCCATTTACATTCAGGTTTGGTTTAAATTATGCAAAATGAAGACAGTCGGTACTATGAATTGAAATCATTAGTGCGTCAATTATTCCATGATAACCAGCTGAGAACAGGCTGTAGACTACATGAATGTACCTTCTATTTCAAGTTGGCTTCTCATTAGCTTATATGAGAGATAAAATAATTTGATTCTAATTTATCTCTCTTTAAATGGACATTGTTCCCCTCTGAATTCAAGACGAGAGCATTTTAATTTTGCAGTTGTTTATAATACACAGGTCAAATAAATAACAAATTTTATTTCCAGCAATATATGTCTCCTTTATGATTTATATTACCATAGTTTCTTGATGTATGTCTTAGAACATACTTTTTCCCCCTGCATCTTTTTAGGGCAAAATAAGCCATGAACATCATAAAAATAACATCATAAATCTGTGGGGATAATAAGGGTTATTTAGCAAATAGGTACTTGAAGAAGAGTTTAACCATTTGGAAGAAACTGTTGTTGTTCAACTTATAGTTTTAACTCACTATACCCTAAAACAACTTTCATATAGCTTATGTTTAGAAGATTTAAAAAATAGCATCTAAAAAATATCTAAGAAATTTCAGTGAGGTAAATTTTTCAGGTCTTGAGTTGGGAGGAAACTTCCAAACATAAAACAATAACAATCTCAAATAAAGGTAAAAGCAATTTTTTCTAGGTCCAAATATTATTAGTTAAAATGCCAAAAATATATTAGAAATATATTTGAAAAAAGAGGATCATATTTTTGTGGTGAATAGTACTAATTGCAAGAAAAAGTCCATCAATAGGCTGTTAACAGAAAAAAAATCAATTTTATGACCTAATAAATGTATGACAAAAATTCATTATTGACCAAATAATGAATATTAAAATAATGGACTATTTTACTTATTAAAGCAATAAAATTAAAAGATTATCACTGTTGTTAAGAGTTTGGTGAAATGAAAGTTTACATAAATTTCTGCTGGTGCTATATCTTGGTATAAACTTTCTGAAAAGTCATTTGGTGATATGTATCAAAAGCTGCAAAAAGTTTATACCCTTTAATTTGGTAATTACTTTTCTAGGAAATTGTCCAAATTAGAAATAACAGTAAATGCAAAAAAAAAAAAAAGATATAACTTACATCTATCTTTTTTTTTGTATTTACTGTTATTTCTAATTTATTATCATAAAGTGTTGGAAAATTGGAAACTACTTAACAATCCAATAATAGGTAAATGGTTAAATGGTAATGTAGTAGAATATTATATAGCCATTAAAATGCTATTTTCAGAGATTATTTTAATAGAATTGGAAGATCCTCAAGTTAAGAGTAGAAAGTAGAATACAGAGTATTACATGTGATGTGGTTTCAATTTTTTCTTCCCAAATTAAGAATAGTCACAAAAAGGGCTAAGGAAAAACAGATAGCAATATTATTAGTGTTAATGTTATGGAATTTTATCATTTTTCTTTTTTTTTTTTTTTTTTATTTTTTTCCTTTATTTATTTTTTTTCAGTGGGTTTTGTCATACATTGATATGAATCAGCCATAGATTTACACGTATTCCCCATCCCGATCCCCCCTCCCACCTCCCTCTCCACCCGATTCCTCTGGGTCTTCCCAGTGCACCAGGCCCGAGCATTTGTCTCATGCATCCCACCTGGGCTGGTGATCTGTTTCACCATAGATAATATACATGCTGTTCTTTCAAAACATCCCACCCTCACCTTCTCCCACAGAGTTCAAAAGTCTGTTCTGTACTTCTGTGTCTCTTTTTCTGTTTTGCATATAGGGTTGTCATTACCATCTTTCTAATTTCCATATATATGTGTTAGTATGCTGTAATGTTCTTTATCTTTCTGGCTTACTTCACTCTGTATAATGGGCTCTAGTTTCATCCATCTCATTAGAACTGGTTCAAATGAATTCTTTTTAGTGGCTGAGTAACATTCCATGGTGTATATGTACCACAGCTTCCTTATCCATTCATCTGCTGATGGGCATCTAGGTTGCTTCCATGTCCTGGCTATTATAAACAGTGCTGCGATGAACATTGGGGTGCATGTGTCTCTTTCTTTACTGTTATTTGATCAGATTCTCTATAGTGAGCATGCATTATTTTCATGGAAAGACTTGAGTTATTAAAATATAAACAGCGTATTTGCATGATCCTTAACTTTCTTGTCCCTCCCAAGTTCCAGGAGGGCAGAGCTATCATCTGTCCTGTTCTCTGCATATCCTCAGTGTCTATAATAGTGCTTGATATATCATAGTTACTCAGTAAAATGTACGTTTGTTGAATAAAGACACTTTGAGGTGACTAGCCCAATTAAAGACAACAGGCAAAGTGTAAGTTGAGTTACTGACCTTGTTCAGAAGTCTAGAGTAAGTCAGATGCAAAACCTGAGTGCCGAGTTGGAAGGCACGTCCATTCAAATGGACAAAGAGGAAAGGACATTCAGGAGGCTTGAGAGGCAGCTCACCAATGGGGCTAGAATGGTGGAAGTGCCCCTGGGCTCATCTCATCCTCCTGAGAGGCCACATGTTCCTACACGATATGATGAAATAAGCAGGGACTGTGCACCGGCTACAAAGGCAGCTTTAATCACCTCTAAGACTGCAGAGTTCTTACAGGCTATGTTATCTGATCACAAAGCAATGATAAGGACTTTAAAAACTAAATATGAGGGGCATCCCTGGTGGTCCAGTGGCCAAGACTCTCAGCTCCCAATGCAGGGGGCCTGGTGTTCGATACCTGGTTGGGGAACTAGATCCCACATGCTGCCGCTGAGACCTGGTGCAGCTAAATACATAAATACTTGAGGGGGTGGGCACTGAATATGAGTAAAAGGAAAAAAAACAATTCCAATAATTATTCTTAATCACTTAGAAATTTAAATTACTCCCTGATGAAGAGGAAATGATAATTTAAAAAAAAAAACTTTAGAAATGAATAGCTGGAGCACTCCATATCAAACCCTTAAGTTCTTTTTATAATATAGTAAACAAGTTTTTTAAAAAGCTTTAAAAGGTCAATAAATGAAGTCCTCATCTTAAACTAGAAAAGGAATCAATACAAGATTAAGGAAAGATGGAATTGGTAAAAAGTAAAACTTTTTTAAAGAAGAAAAATAGATAACTGGAGGGCCATATCTTTAAAAAGACGAATCAAATGGGCAAACCTGTGGCAGGCTTAATTAAGAAACTTAGAAGGAAAATTTGAAACAGTAGATATGAAAAAGATGTAAGCATAGATAAGGAGGAAGCTGGATCAACTTTCAAATGGATGTATGTTTTCATAAACTTTTTTTCCCTGTATTAAGAGATAGCTTTTTGATTATTAAAATTTTGGACTCATTAAACCCTAAATTTCCTAGAAAACATTATGGAACAAATAATACAGATATGTAATTTTTTACAAGTCTCTGAGTTTCCAAGAGGTATTCCAACATCAGTATTGCATCCAAACTTGTAGAATTTATTTGATGAGATCTTACCAAGTGTCAGTTTGTGAGGACTTAAATCCTGTAACTTTGGAGGGAAGATGTCCCAGTGTAGGTGACATTGCACAGATTTTTTTTTTTTCTTCTTCTTGTTTAGAGCTTCCTGTTTTAGTGGCCATGCGGGACTTTAGCTCCCTGACCAAGGATCAAACCCTTTCGCACTGCTGTGGAGGCACAGAGTCTTAACTGCTGGACCACCAGGGAAGCCCTGACATTGTGCAGATTTTGTTGAAACAGTTGATTTTACTTTGAGTGTGGTATGCATTCATTGCATGATATAAACCAAGTAACTTGAACTCTGAACAAAGGCTCGCATTGCTTCCTATTCCTCTCCAGTGATTTCGTGAAGTGTGATGCTCCAGCGGGTAAAAATACTTGAGGACTTGATAATGAAAGACTGTATACAGAGTCTGCTTCTCTAGCACATATTTTTATAGATGTTGAAAACGTTGTTGTCAAATGGTATTTTAAAAACTGTCAGGTGTGTGTATTTTTCAAATGAGTTTTAAATAATTCAGTACTATGCAGGCGGTAGAAAAACTGCTTTATAAACTTGCAGTGCTCTTTTGTACTGAATATACAAGTAGAGTCTATGAATTAAAAATGAACACTTTCTGATCCATCTTTTTACTAATAACTGGTGTAGTGTTGATGGAAATTCACCGTTACTGTTTTTTCTTTGTTTTTTACATTTTCCCAATAGAGACTTGCCTTGAAGTTATTTAAGCACAGGTATCTTATGTATGTGTGTGCATGTTCTGTCATGTCTGACTCTTTTGCGACCCCATGGACTGCAGCCCGCCAGGCTTCTCTGTCCATGAGATTCTCCAGGCAAGCATACTGAAGTGGGTTGCCATTTCCTCCTCCAGGGGCTCTTCTCCACCCAGGGATTGAACCCGTGTCTCTTGAGTCTCCTGCACTGGCAGGCGGGTTCTTTACCACTCTGTCACCTGGGAAGCCATCATATGTGTACTTATGGTGATACAGGTCTCTAACAGGAGCAGTGTCTGGTTTGTTTATCCTGATGGCTGACTCCTGGCAGCCTCCTTCCCTTTTCTTCCCTCTTGTGTGCTACTGACTGAGGGGTGAGGAAAGAGTCCATGTGGAAGACAGTTCACTTTGGATAAGTGTCAGAGTCCTCAGAGCTTGCCCATCCAGACAGTTGGTGTCTGAGTAACCTTGTGGAATATTAAAAGTCCTCTCCTTGATTTGAGAGTCTAATTGGGAGTAAAAAAGTAAGGGTTATGGATTATTATGAGTCTTTACCACATTTCTCACTGATTCATCACTCCTCGTATTTCTCCTGATCTCATCCAGGAAAGCTCATCTCTGGAAGAGGCTAAGTGGCATGCATCATCCTGTGTACAGTTCTTCTTCCTGCCCATAAAGAATTATAGTTTTTCTGAAAGCAGAAGAATTTTCTTCTTCATTATGGTCATTACTATGGCTCATATTTGATTTTGTTTCCCTCAGGTGTTTTGCACTAATAATAGTGGTATTAGTCATGTTCTAAAAAGATGCTTACTGCTTGGAAGAAAAGTTATAACCAACCTAGACAGCATATTAAAAAGCAGAGATATTACTTTGCCAACAGAGGTCCATCTAGTCAAGGCTCTGGTTTTTCCAGTAGTCATGTATGGGTATGGATGTGAGAGTTGGACTATGAAGAAAGCTGAGCGCCGAAGAATTGATGCTTCTGAACTGTGGTGTTGGAGAAGACTCTTAAGAGTCCCTTGGACTGCAAGGAGATCCAACCAGTCCATCCTAAAGGAAATCAGTCCTGAATATTCACTGGAAGGACTGATGTTGAAGCTGAAACTCCAATACTTTGGCCACCTGATATAAAGAGCTGACTCATTGGAAAAGACCCTGATGCTGAGAAATATTGATGGCAGGAGGAGAAGGGGACGACAGAGGATGAGATGGTTGGATGGTATTACCGACTCAATGGGCATGAGTTTGAGTAAACTCCAGGAGTTGGTGATGGACAGGGAGGCCTGGCGTGCTGCAGTCCATGGGGTCGAAAAGAGTCGGACATGACTGAGCAACTGAACTGAACTGAACTGAGTCATGTTCTGTAGTTGTCAGATCTCTAATCTGAGAACCTCAGAGTTAGGCATTAAATCGCTTTCATGGCAAAAGATTTAAGGTGCATTTGCCATGATGGAAAAATGACCTTAAAGTCACAATGGTTGAAAACACCTGTCTTTAAGCTTTTTTGCGTTATAGTGGTTTTAGGGCCAATTTTAAAGATTTGCCCTAAGAAATGGTAAAAGTTCACTTAAAATTCATAAATTCCACTCCAGTGTCTCTCAGTGTACCACATATGATTGCTATCAAGATGGCTATCAAGTGTCTTGAGCAGACTGATTATACACTGTTTAACACACGTCCTTTGTAACAGTGTTTCAGATAATACAAGACTGACTCGATCTGAGTACAGTAGGGACCCCCTTCTGAGTGAATATGTTCCAAGACCCACAGTGGATGCCTGAAATCAGGGATCATGCTGTACCCTATATGAATGTTTTCCCTCTACATACATACCTAGGATAAAGCTCATCTTATAAATTAGACACAGAGATTAACGGTTATTGTTGCTGCTGTTGTTCAGTTGCCAAGTCACGTCCAACTCTGCGACTCCATGGACCGCAGCATGCCAGGCTTCCCTCCCTCACCGTCTCCTGGAGTCTGCCCAAGTTCACATCCATTGAATCAGTGATGCCATCCAGCTGTCTCATCCTCTGTCACCCTCATCTCCTCCTGCTTTCAATCTTTCCCAGCATCAAGGTCTTTCCAAAAAGTTAGCTGTTCACATCAGGTGGCCAAAGTATTTGAGCTTCAGCATCAATCCTTCCAGTGAGTATTCAGGGTTGATTTCTTTTAGGATTGACTGGTTTGATCTCCTCACTGTCCAGTGGAGTCTCCAGAGTCTTCTCCAACACCACAGTTCGAAAGCATCAATTCTTCTGTGCTCAGCCTTCTTTATGGTCCATCTCTCACATCTATACATAACTACTGGAAAGATTAACAGTAACAATAATAAAATAGAACAATCACAACAGTATCCTGCAATAAAAGTTATGTGGATGTGGTCTCTCAAAATACCTTATTGTACAAATTTAATATTTTTTCCATCTTAATTAAACGCTTATCACACACCACAATAGCCAAACTTTTGCAGTTTGAGATGTGCCAGCAAAGCTAGCACAATTTTTTTTTTTTCCTTCTTCTCAATTTCATTGATAGAAGATTCATTCTTTATTGCAGATTTTAGCAACCTCAGTGTACAGTTTTTCCTCTTTATTAAGTTGAAAACTTTTACCTTTTCACTTAAAGGAAATACTTTATGGCTTATCTTTGGCAGATCTGAATTGCCATTGTACTTTGGGGCTGTTATTAAGTAAAATAAGAGTGACTTGAACACAAGTCCTCCAATACCATGACTGTTGGTCTGATAACCCAGATGGCTACTCAGCATCTCCAGGCATATATGCTGGACAAAAGGATGGCTGACAAACCAAGACAGTGACAGATTTCATCAGGCTACTCAGAGCAGCACACAATTTAAAATTTATGAATTTTTTATTTCTAGAATTTTCCATTTAATATTTTTGGACCACGGTTGACCTTGGGTTGCTGAAACCTCAGAATGCACAATCATGAATAAGGGGGCACTGTTATATTTAATCTGAAATGACTCAAAGAGAGCTGTTTTTCCCTGTCCACATAGAGGTGGACTGCCCAGCTAACGAGATGGGTGTTTTTCCTGTGCTCCATATTATTCTAAGATCCTCTTCCGAAGTCTTCATTTTTAATGATGACTTTGAGGTCTTTTGATCTATATTCCATAGAATTTTGCATGCTGGTTTCAGTTGAGTTTTCATAAGGTTCAGCTCAGAATCAGCACTTAAAAAAAAAAAAAAGATTGGATGGGGAACGGGCAGCAAAAGATCTTAGAAAACAGTAAAGAAAATTAAAACCACCTGGTGAAGCAAGTCTTTTAATAGATTTGAAGGAGGCACACATAGCTGTTTTGAAAAAGTTTGTTGAGGGGTACAAATTAGAAATCAGTAGATTAGTTCAGTTTGGGGAAATGTTTTATGGGTAAAACACGATCCAGTATATTGTTAGACTTGTGTTACATGAACTGTTATATGGCTTATGGTCACGCATGTGGCGTCTTATCCTCATGTTCCTTGTTGAAGATTATACATCCTAATTATGCTTTCCCAAACTTAAGAAGTCGGAGCAAAGGCAAGCAGAAGGTGTATCCATCAGTGAGGGAGTGCTGGGTACAGATGCATTACTCAGTTCTCCTTCTTTCAACACACAATTATTGAGTGCCACTCCTGCTTTCTCTTAGCTCTCCCTTTCATAATCCTGGCCCTTGGTTTTACTTTTCAAAAATTCAGTTCCTCATCTGTTATGTAGGAACTGCAACAGTATGCATCCCATGGATTTGTTGGGAGGACTAAAAAGATAAACAGAAAACATCCTGAAATCAGTATCAGACTCATTGGAAAAGCTCCCACCATTTCAGTGCCTCTGAGCTGTCTTGTGTGGGTACAAGAAGAGTGGCAGATGAAGCTCACACAAGTCCAAGGACATCAGAGCTGGGAATGACACCTTACTGGATAAAAGTATCTACATATTTCAGAGAGCTCTTAAAAATAGTAGATGCTCCATCACTGAATGGCGTCTAGATCTTTGCAGCCCCCTGCCCTATAGCCTGCCAGGCTCCTCTGTCCATGGAATTTTCCAGGCAAGAATACTGGGGTGGGTTGTCATTTCCTACTCCAGAGCATCCTCCCAACCCAGGGATTGAACCCGCATCTCCCATGTCTCCTGCACTAACAGCCAGGTTCTTTACCACTAATGCCATTTGAGAAGCCCTTTAGAGATAGTAAATGAGTATTTAAAAATAGTGTTTCTCAGTTTTAACAAGTGAGGTGAGTGGATTTTGACTCACATTTTAATTCTTCCAGTGTATTAAGCATTATGTGGACCACTTTTATGTGTATTTTCTCTTTTAATTCTTGCAATAGTATTTTTATTTTCTCCCGCACATGATAAATTGAGCTGTATCTAATACAAGGGTGTGGTGGTTGGTTTAGTTGCTCAGTCATGTCCAACTCTTGTGACCCCATGGACTGTAGCTGCCAGGCTTCTCTGTCGATGGGATTCTCCAACCAAGGATACTGGAGTGGGTTGCCATTACTTTCTCCAAATACAAGGGTGTAGGTTCTAGGAATTCACAGAGTGAGTTGAACATTTGGGTTAATATTTCTTTAGTGTGGTAACATCCTTTTTGACACTTTTATTAGAATTTTCAAACTTTACATGTCTGGCTTTCTCATGAGACTACAGCAGAGATGTCTATCAGCACTGATGTCTCATTTGAAGGCATGACTGGGGAAGGATCTGCTTCCATGCTTATGTAGCTTTTGAAAGAACTCAGTTCTTTGTGAGTTGTTGGACTGAGAGCCTTGCTGTCAGCTCTCAGCCGGAGACCATCCTTAGTTCTCTGCACTTGAATCTTTCTGTAGGTCAGCTCACCATATGGCAGCTTCCTTCATCAAAGGCAGCAAGGAAGAGTCTGCTCACAAGGCAAAAATTAGAGTTTTATGTCATATGATCATGGAAGTGGCATGCTTTATTCTGTAGATTAGAAGCAAGTCCCAATCCCATCATGCTCATGAAGAAAGGGTTTATGAAGGGCGTGAATAGCAGGAGTCACCAAGCTCATCTTAGAATCTGTCCACCAGCGCTTCTTTCTCAGGAAAGCTCTCTCCACACAGTGACACGGTTGACCAACAGCTCGTGTCTTACATCCTCATAAGGCTAGCAATTCTAGGGAAAATAGAGCCACTCATCTCCTTGTCGTCCATATGTGTACCTGTTCCTTACCAGTTAGGATTCTTATGGAAAACAGAAAGTAACTCGGGCATATTTAACCATGGATAGACTTATTGGAAGGATGACAAGCAGCTCTTAGGATTGTTGAGAACAATGAAGTGTTGGGCGGGGGGAAGACCTGTGAGGTCTGGATGGACCCCTGTGCCACGGCCACTGCTTCACTGCACTCTCAGCACTGTATTCTCAAGATGAGGTGTGAGGTGTGTCTCACCGGCCATGTATCGGTCCCATGTCTGTGCTCCAGCTGCCAGCAGGGCAGATGAGGGGACATCTGCCCTGCCTGGGCCTCCATCAAAGGTGGGACTGTGTATCTTCAACTGTGACAGTGCTCCTGAGATGAGCCCGTGTGGATCTCATGGCTTCACTGGGATTACGTTGTCCACCCAGATGTTCAGCCTAGTATGTTGTCTTACATAAACACATTCTACTCTAATGGGCGGTTTTCAGAACTGTGCAGCTGGTGGTTCTTTGCCCTTGTTCAACATCAACTATGCCTCACAGGCATACCAGTAAAGCGGCTACAGGAGCAGCATGTGATGTCCATGGCATGCCTGGGTCTCTTAAGTCATGGAAAAGGTTGGGCATTTGTAGAATTTTGATTCAGACCAGATTTAACCACAAATGGAATTTACCTTTTCTGAGATTATAGGTTAGCCTTATGATCCAGTTTTGTTTCCCCAGTCTTTCTGTTGGATTTAGAGGCTCAGGGATTACCTTAGCTCTTTACTATCTTCAATTTTGACTATGTTTATATGACTTTCTTGAATACGTGGGTGCATTAGCTAAATTATCATGTATTCGTAAGAACAAAGAACTTGTAAATCTTTTGAAGTAAGTTCACATGTTTCCTTGCACGTATTTTCAAAGCTATACCTACTCTCTTGCTGCCTTTCAGAATATATTAAGACCAACTTACCAAGAAGGGAAACAGATGTCACTTCTCTGGGGGTACATTGTAGGGTAAAGAGTCTTGCCAACACTCAAAATGTTTTTCTTGTTAGCCTGCCATGCCAGCTGAAATCTCATCATTAGAATTTGAATTTTGGCTTAAGATCAGTGGGCCTCAACCCCAACACATAAAATCACCTGGGGACTTAAAAACAACATAATCAACAAGTAACCCAACAAACAGCAATGTCAGGATACCACTCGAGAACAATTCTGCAGAATTTCTGCGAGTGGTGTCCAAGGAGCTATGACTTTGAAAATCTCTTAAAGAGACTCAGTTGAGAGCTAGGATTGAGAGCCAGTGAATTAAGACTACCACCTGGTAAGAGAAGCCTACCATTTGTGTTCTGGTAAGTATAAGTGCAGTGTAGAAGTCACTACCACAGTTCACAGCCAAGACTGTTCCTTGCTGTCCTTCTCTTCTTGTGTACCCCATGATGAACTCTCATTAATTGGGGTCATCTAAGCCAGCCTCTGCCTACAGCCTCAAAGAGCCCAACTACCATAGGGCCACGAGATTTCCAGTTATGACACTGCTTCTGAAAATACCTCTAAAAGGCTGATTTGCTTCATAACAGTAGCATATGTTAAAGTCAGGCTATAAACAATCCCACTTCTCTTTCATTTTACATTTACTTTCTGGAGGTGATATGCACATAACCATTCATGTGGTATCCAGAAATATTTTCGTCTGTAGTAATAGCAGATGGCAGAGCATTTTTCCTGTGCCAAGCTGCATTTACTCTGCCGCCGCACAGTGTAGAAGTGATCATGGCCTCTTTCAAATAGTCTGACTCCCCGTGTGCGTTTCAGTTGTGGTGGGAAGTTTTCTTGCGTATCACTTCAATATGTTGTAGATTTACTTGGAATCCTTGGAATGTGTGCATGGTATAGTCACATGAAAAGTCCTTTGAAAAATATTTTTGAAGCTTAATGATTAAAGGTCATCAATTCAGGCAAACAATTCGTAAGCATCTGCTGTGTGCTAAGCTAGTGGTTTTTCGCTGGGAGAGGTGGTGTGGGCTCCAGGAAGGATCTTGGAAATTTACAGGGTTGTTTTCAGGTATCATAACGATTAGTGGGGGAGCCTGCAGGACCGTCCCCTTCAATAAGAATGTCCTGTGCACACCACACCCCCATTCTGTTGAAAGGACTTTTATGTAGGTGAAAAACCTGTTTATGATTATCTGAGCCTGAAACCTAATTGTGCTTTTCATGTAAACACAAAGATTTTCCTCTTTGGCATGGATTTAATAGGCAGTGACTTTTTCCAGGAAAATTGTAAATAGAATTGTAAATGTAACTTAAGAGAAGATTGTACTCTGCATTATTCAGAGTCAAAAATCTCCCATAAAGTCATGTCACCAGTGAAACCCTGCCTGCAGTGTTTGAGTCACAGAAAGCCCATCTGTCCCCGCCTGCATTTGTGAATCTCGCCTTCATGCAGATTCCGTACATAGGGGCAAGCAAAGGACCACTTTATGTGTCTTCTGGTGGTGGTGTGCCGGGACATTTTTTAAAAAATCTCATGTATTATTTTTGGCTGTGCTGGGTCTTCGTTGCTCCGTGAGGGCTTTCTCTGGTTGCAGCGAGTAGGGGCTTCTCTTGTCGGGGAGCATGGGCTCTGGGGCACAGGGGCTTCAGTAGTTGCAGCGTGGACTCAGCAGTTGGGGCTCATGGACTCAGTTGCCGCACGGCTTGTGGAATCTTCCCGGACCAGGAACTGAACCCGGGTCCCCTGCATTGGCAAGTGGCTACTAACACTGGACCACTAGGAAAGTCCCTGAACATTTGTAATTCATGGTCCTTTATTGTGTGATTTAAAAATTTCTTGTGTTTACGCCTGGGGCATTGAATTGAGATTGAGTGTATGTGTTGTGTCTGTGTTTTTAAAAATATGTGTGTAGATACATTATTTATAAATTCCATTACAAGAAAACAGAGTGAGCATTAAAGAATATTCGGGCTTGGGGGTTGTTGGGTGTGATAGGGTTCGTAGCCAGTAGGTTCAGCAGCAGGGCAACGGCAGACACACCTGCAGACAAAGTCTTAAACGGTGGAGGAACTCAGACGATACCGTAGGAGCCAAGAAGCCGCCCCTGCCTTGTCCTGAGGCAGCGGTCAAGGGTGATCAGGAAGGCTGTTTGACTCGGGCTCAGCGAGGCAAAGGGCACAGTGCATATTAAGCTGTGCGGAGTGGAATCATGGCTTTTGCAAATGGCTCAAGCCTGGGATGGGACAGGGCTTGAGGGCAGTGCAGAGCAGATGGAGAGATTTGGGGCAAATGGAACCTCCTCAACAGTGATATGGACGATATGGGAGAGGGTACTGTAGGAGGTGTCCGGTTACATGAAGTGTCTGGTGAGGAAAAGAACACCGGCCTCACTTAGAATTAATAGTGACTCTGTAACATCTGTGGTCCCGTTAAGTGTATTGGGTTACTCATTTATTTTGTGTGTAATTTCACTTACCAGTTGCTTTCATTTAATTTGGCACAACTTCTCATTATGTTTTGAAGGAGCTTTGAATAATAGCACAGCCTCTAAAGAAACTTAACTAATGCTACAAAGCTAGTGATCTTGATTTCCATCTGGAGGTCAACTTGGAAACACTAGCATGTGCCAAATGGAGGAAAGCTTTCTTAACGATTTACCTCATCAGCAGCAGCAAAAATATTTAGATTTATCCACCACATCAATAAGAGAAATGTTGTCTTTTAAATGAGAGCCTTGTCCAGTTACTGTTTGCTTTATATACTTTTAAAAAATAATGAAATTCTTCCCAGGGTAGCTCAGTGGTAAAGAATCCGCTTGTCAATGTAGGTGACACAGGAAAATACAGGTTTGATCTCTGGGTCGGGAAGATCCCCTGGAGGAGGAAATGGTAAGCTACTCCAGTAATTTTGCCTGGGAAATTCCATGGACAGAGAAGCTGGCTCCAGTCCATGTGGTCACGAAGAGTCGGATATGACTGAGCACACACCCAGTAACATAGTGAAAACACTCTTTTAAGGAATTTGAAACAAAGAAGGGGGGATGTTCTTTCCCTCCATATTATTGGTGGTTATTTTTGTGTATTTCCTATTTTTAGAGGTGTATACATGTATTTGTGTGTGTATAATGCATCAGAACCAGGGCTTCCCTGGAGGCTCAGACAGTGAAGATTCTGCCTGCAATGCAGGAGGCCTGAGTTCGATTCCTGGGTCAAGGAGATCCCTGGAGAAGGGAATGGCTACCTCCTCCAGTATTCTTGCCTGGAGAATCCCATGGACAGAGGAGCTGAGTATGTTATATACTTAAAGATATAATATCATGGCCCTGTGTGTACAGATATTCTAGGAGTCAAGTAAAGTTAAATATATGAACATTATTTTGAATCATTCTTCCTCTCAATTTCCAACTTGGTATCCAGCTGTCTAGTGAATACTCCCCTCAGTATTTCTGTTTAATTGTCTTGCAGGCACCTCAGAGTAAACACATCAAAATGGAGCTCTTACATTCTCCCCTCTCGCTCTCCTTTTTCTCTGGTTTTCCCCATCTTAGTAGGTGGTTCCCTCATCTGTCTCATCACACAGGCCAGAAGCCTAGCTTTCTCCCTTTTCCTCACCTCCTGCACTGAATCTATCAACAAATCCTTTATCTTGGCCACCAAATAGACCTCAAGCCATTCTTTTCTCTCCACGCTTACTGCTCCCACCCTCTTCCAAGCTGCTGCCATGTCTCACCTGAGCTACTTCAGCCTCCTTCCTGGTCTGCTGACGCTCGAGAGTCTGCTCAGCAGACAGAATAGATCACTCTTCAGAATTCTCCTTTTTAAACTTCTCCAGTGGCCTCCCAGTGTACTTATGAAATAACCCAAATTCCTCTGCATGGCACATAAAGCCTACAGGACTTGACCTTTACCTGTTTTTCTAAATTCATCTCATGCCAAAATTCATGGTTTCCATCATCTCACTGTATTCAGCCACCTCATAGCCATCTCAGTGTTTTTAAAACACCAAGTTCTTCCTTTCCTCAAAGCTCTTCCATATGTACTTTTCCCTGCCAGAAGCTCCCATCCTCGCCTCGTGGCCTGCCAGCTTCAAATCCTGTGTATGTCACTTTAAATGCCACTTAAGGAGCCATCCCAGACCACCCTAGGGAAAGTGGAGTTACTTCCCTACACTTAACACAATTTATAGTTAGTGTGTGTGTCTGTGTCTGTTTCCCCACCAATTATAAGCTCTGTGAGGCAGTGACTATTTGTCTTGTTTATGTAGTAGTCAGTCAATAAGTATTTGGTGAATGAATGAATGCTACTTCCTTGAACCAGCTCATGGGATTCTCTTGCTGCCAGGCTGAGAGACGTGGACTTGAGAGCCAAGGAATTGTTTGGTATCATCTATTATAAATTGGAAGCTCTTGTGTAAGAGAGTCTCCTCCAACCTTTGTAATACTTATTTTTGTCTAGGTCTTGTTTGTCTGGGACTGAAGTAAATGTCCACGGTCAGCTCCCAGTTCTGTGTTTGAGGTTGAGGTTGAGCATGTTTATCTAACCGACATGGAGAGTAGAGATTGCATTACCTTTAAGGAGATATAATACTAGAAGGCGACTAGTTTTTCCTTCTGAGGCCACAGCGCGCTGAAGAGGGCATGAGGAAGGTATGGTGAGAGACACGTAGATCAGGTATCTCCCAAAGTGCCATTGCTAAAGAAACAGGCTGGTTGTGGTTGAACAAAGCATCACAGATAGAAAACAGATGGTTTAAGAACAGGGTATCTTGGGAAGATGCCATCTGATCAAGATTTTCCATAGTGATGTTCATTAAAGCTGAAAAATTCTTGCTACATCTTGTTTCTGTAATGGCAGTCAGGGGCCTTTTATTAAGATGGCCAAACCTTCTGATCCACTCAGTCCCTACCTGGTAGTAACTGCTTTTACAGGAGGAAATTCTGGAACATCCAGTACCAGAGGCCACTTCTAGCTGACTGTCTTTAACCCTACCTTATTGTCTTACCTTATCCAACACTGGGTCTCCATCAAGTTGCATCCTTAATGAGGTCTTTTGCTGTTCATTCACGGTGAGATCACGCCTTAGAGTAATTCATTTCCTGCTTTCTGAACTGTGCCTGAGAGGATCACCTCTTCAGCTGTGGGCAGAGTTTGCCGTTTAACAGAGGTCCTGTAGAGCTTGTCCTGGCTTCCAATCATGACTTTAGTTTTGGTTCTTCAGCAGTGCATTTGACAGTGGGAACATTTGTATAACCGCTTCACTCAACCTGACAAATAATTTGCCTGTTAAAGGAGTCGGGATCAGCCGATGCTGGCATAGTAGGAAAGAACACTGTGTGTTGGTATTAATAATATTGTCTGCGTATAGTCTGTGGAACTAAAATCCACAATAGTATCTTTTCTTCAGCTTTATTGAGAGGTAATTAACCTATGATCCACAATAGTATCTTAGTTTTGCTCCCAAATTACCTTTCCACCATCACTATTCCTTATATGTAGCAACATTGATTTGATATTTGCTTTTCATATTTTTTTTTTTTAGTTTTTTTTCTATAAACACGCATTGGGCTCCCACTCTGTGCTCAATACGCAAGTGCTGCATAGCTGGAGGTCCACAGGATGAAAAACAATGATGATTTTTCATAACTACAGAAAGACATGAGACCTTAGGTTGAAAAAACAACAGCAAAGCTCAAGGAGGGAATTCAGCCAGTCTACAACTGGAGTGATCCATAATGACAGTAAATCTAACACAAAGAGGGAATCTTAAAGGCTGAGAGGAGAGCCAGATCACCTGTAGAAGGATGACTGTCCGATGGTCAGAGCATTTCTTAGCAGCCGTAGTAAATTCAGAAATAGGACCTTCTCGAACATACAAAGACTGGCAGAGATTTTTACTCTCAGACTTGAACTGAAAGAATTGCTAAAAGTTGGATTTTAGAGAGAAAGAAATTGATCCCAGATGTTGATTCCACCATGAGAGAGCAGTGGGCCAACAAAGAAGTTGGACATGTTCATAAACTTAAGTGATCTAAGGAAATGGCTGCCTCTGTGTTAGGATTTGAATACAAACAAAATGTTTTTCCAATTGAATATGTAACTGCTTAGACTTAGTGCCGGTATTTGAAATTCTTCTGTTTGTGAGAAATTGTTTTCAGGCAAGGATTTTTAATCAGAGGTCCATGGATAGGGTTCAAAGCATCTATGAAGTTCTTAAAATGATAAGCGACATACCGTGTGAATGTGGAGTCTTTCCGCAGACAGGATTCATGGCATTTATCAGACTTTTAAAGGGATTTAGAACCTGGACAAGCTAAAGGACCACTGGACCACTGTATTGTCCCCCTATTAGGAAGAAAATACATAAGCACTTAACTCGCTCTGACAGTGGGATCGGAGCATCTGGACTTGAGTATCGGATCTGTCAGTACTTTGCAGAGCCATTGAGACCCTGGACAGGCGATTTGCCTTCTGTCTGTAGTTCACACAGCACGTAACCTGTGTGGCCACACATAGTGGTGGTGTATCTGGCTCTTGTGACCACACCTCACCATCGCAGTCAATGTTTGACGATAGCTCTTAGGATTTTCTAAAGAGTCCCTCTTGAGCTATCAGAAGAAACAAAGCTTCCAAGTGATCAATTTTAGACTATGATAATAGACTTAGTGCTGTTGTTTTGTTCAGTGAACACATGGCTTGTGTAATATGTTGTCCAAGTGTGCAAGAGTGAGCACGGGGCGGGGGGGGGGGGGTAGTGTGTGTTCAATCATTGTCTCTCCCAGTGAAACTTGATACTAAAGCAGCTGTTTACTGGCGACTGGTGTTCCTTGTGCTGTTAGAATGTACTTGTAATATAGGTCAGATGTGTGCATTTTGTGTGTTAGTTTTAATTCTACTTCTCCACCCCTTCAGGAGTTGTTTACTAAGAAGTGGAGTCAGGCCACTTATCAAGGCTTCCGATGCTGTACCATTTGTGGTCGTGGATGCAGAGTTGAGGACAGTGGTTCTGTCCCTGAGGAATTACTGTAGATTAGGATAGAGGACAGCAGGTCACCACCAAATCCTCATCCCAGCCTGAGACCACCTCAGGCTGTTCCTAAAAGCAGGGTTTCCCCAGCCTGCCACTTGGGGTGTCAGCCCGCAGGTATAAGTAAGAGCAGAGGAGGGCGCGCCTTCTAGGAGGGCTGCCGTGGAGCTCGGGAAGCCTCAGATGTCAAAAATGTTGAAACATCTGTGTCATTATGATCATGGTAACATGGTCTGTTTCTGAAGCTGTGACATTCGACATTCCCAGCCACTGATCAGAGAGCCCAGGTGTGTCTTCTTCCCTCAAAGCCCCGGGCCTCCTTTATCCCTGCCTCCTTCCCAGCACCCCCAGGGGCCGGGATAAAGTGTCCTAATCCTAGGACTGGGCTGCCCCATCCTACCAGGGTAGCTCCCAGCTCCACTTCCGCTTCCTGTCTGCAGGGCCGTTTCCTCTCTCATGACTTGGGTATCTCTTAGAAGGCGAAGGGCAGTGGTTTGTCAAATGGTTACCTACAGCATGGAGCAGGTTAACTCACCTCTTGAGACAAGCATATGATTCCTTTGTCATGGATGGCATCCTTCCCTTTTCTGTCTATAATGTTGGGACTTTCTCAGGGGTTGTTTGTTTGTGTTAGCTATGCAGTGCAGCAGGTGGGATCTTAGTTTCCCGACCAGGAATCAAGCCTTCACCCACTGCATTGGAAACGTGGGGTCTTAACCACTGGACCACCAGGGAAGTCCTGAGAGGTTCTCAGTTTAGATTGAATAAGATCATAAGCTCTTCTTGTTTTTTAAAAGAAAAACATTTCTATATAGCTTAAATGAAATGATAAGGACAGTAAGAGTGTTGAGATGGGACTTCAGTGGAAAATGCTGAATTTAGGCAGATAATGAAATACAGTCTCAGGTCTGCCAGCCTCCCTTCCTTCATTATTTGTAATGTGATTATAACTCAGACTTCTACTAACACATTTAGAGAGAGAAAAAATTCATTTAACTCTGTTGTTGTTTGGTCGCTCAGTTGTGTCTGACTCTCTGCGACCCCACGGAGTAGCCCGCCAGGCTCCTCTGTTCGTAGGATTCCCCAGGCAACAGTACTGGAGGGGGTTGCCATTTATTCCTCCAGGGGATCTTCCCGACCCAGCGATAGAACCCAAGTCTCCTGCATTGGCAGGGAGATTCTTTACTGCTGAGCCACCAGGGAAGCTTAGTACAAAATATACATGTCTTTTTTTTTTATATTAACTATATTATGCTGTAATTTATAAATGAGGTTTAAACTTGATTGTTTAATAGGTTGGGACTTAAAATTGACATTTTCTCCCATGTCATGTTACAGCTGTATAATTTACCATACAGAATGGCTTAAATAGTTTCAAAGATATCAATGTATTTTATTCTTTTCAGTTAAATTGAAGTTACTGTTTTTAAAAATTTGATTCTGGCCTCTTCTTTGCTTCTCTCAAACCACCACTTTCTTTGCCATTCCTCGAACTAGTTGGAGAGTATATTTGCCTAAAAATAGAATAAAATAAGTACAGTTTGGGTTTTTTTTTTTTTTTTTGGAAAAGCTAAAGGAAAGTACAGTTAATATTGTTCTTCCCTGAAAATGGGAAACTGACTGTCTGAGCCCATGTTTTTCTTATCAGGTCAGACATGCTGTTAGTTAGAGATATTTGATGAAAGTAGCAGCTATCCTTAAGGAATGATTATGTGTGTGTGTATGTGTGTGCACATGGTATGACTTTGAGTGTGTGTAGACGCATGCAGAGCCTTGTTTGGGCAGTAGTGTGATTGAGTTGGCTGTTGGGCAGGACCGTCCTGACTACACAAGGCTTCCTTTCATCTTTTTCTCTGAAGTGCTCCCTTGTCTGTTTCTTTCTGCGAGCCAGGAAGTCTCCCCGGCCCTGAGGCCGTGGCAGTTGCTTGCGGCTGCCTCACTTGTGGCGTTAGGGCCTCTTGCCCTTGTCCTTTGCTGCCGTGGTCACGAGGTGTATTGGGTTTGATTCTACGTCTCGTGAGGGTGACAGCGTCCGCGGCACGGCTCGGTCCCTGCCGTGGCACAGCCGGCGCTCCGAGGCTGAAGGTGCAGCAACTTTAAATCGCCTCCTGCTCTTCTTGCTGAAACCATCCTGGGACGCTGGAAGCATGCATTCCACACCTATTTGGGTGTCTGTCCTGTGCCAGGCACCATCCTAGGTGTGCGAGATAACCTCTGTGTAAACCGCAAAAGTCACCGTGCTCTTGGCGTTCACATCGGCTCTGTGGTAACTTCTGAAGGAAGAGGAACTCTTCACCTGGGATGTGAAGAGTTGTTAGGACGGGGTACTCCTCAGCGTAGCCGGGGGGTCACCAGTGAGCTCTTGAGGGGTATGGCAGTGGGCTGTGGGAGTGGGTTTAGTAGGAGATGAGGATGGAGAGAAGAGATGGGCAGGGCCATGAGTGCGGGGGCCTCGAGCGCAGGCTAAAGGGTCTGTAAGCAGGGGAGTCAGTGAGCCCTACAGGATGGCAGTGACAACGTGACCTCACCTCTGTTTGGGGAACATACCCGACGGAGGGCCTGGGCTGCCCTGAGAGCAGGAGCTGGGGGCGGCAGAGAGCCGGGCTGCATGATCTTCCATTTACTCTTTTTACTCATTCAGCATGTACTTAGCTGGGGCTTGCCTTGTATTTATATTTAGAAGCAATTGCTAATCTTAGATGCTATTTTAAGAAGAGTGGAACCGATTTATGCTCTATCTCATCTTTCAAGCTTGAAGTTTACATTTTGGGGTTTTTGGGGGCTGAGGGACTGAAAGATCCACATTATGTTGGGGGGTGTGGGAGGGGGTGGACATCTCAATCTCTTCGGCAAAGTGTCTCTTGCTCTTTGCCTCACTAGTCAAGGTGGGAAAACCTTAGCTGTCTGTTCTGCGGTGAACACAGGTAACGCCCGACCCTCACAGTAGCTGTGACTAATTCAAGATTTAATTCAGAGGAAATGCATTTCATTGATACTTCCTGATAAGAGCTACAGACATAAAACTGGAAGACGTATAATGGGTTGCTTTGACAAAAACACTTCTGTTGTCCTGAAGGAGACCGCTCACTTCTCTTGGTCAAGGAGGGAGATTGCCTTTTAAACCTGTTATGTTTGTTATTCATTGTACTTTTTTTTTTTTTTTCCTTGTAAGGTAGGAAGTGATGTCCTTGGGACTGAGTTTAATGCTGCTCAGCATGAAAGATGTGATGCAGAGCTAGAGTCTGCAAACTGTGACTCACTGACACGCCCCTGGCTATTGAGAAGACCGTGTGTATTCCGCCGCAGAGCAAACACTCATGAAGGTTATCCTTCTCTCCTAGGACTTCCTTTGCCGGGCATCTGGCTGGAATTCTTGTTGGGCTGATGTACACTCACGGGCCTCTGAAGAAGATCATGGAATCGTGCACAGGTATGGAGCAGAACTGGGCTTCTCCAGTGGCTCAGTGGTAAAGAATCCACCTGCCACAACGCAGGAGACATGAAAGGCACAAGTTCGATCCCTGAGTTGGCAAAGTCCCCTGGAGAAGGAAATGGCAACACACTCCAGTGTTCTTGCCTAGAAAATCCCATGGACAGAGGAGCCTGGCGTGCTGCAGTCCGTGGGGTTGCAAAGAGTCAGACACGACTGAGGAGCTGAGCACACAACCCAGAACACCTTGGCATGACTAGTTGGAAGTTCATGTTCATTTTAATGGGAATAAAGGCAACCCCAAGTTTCCCTGTGATTCAGCTTAGGAATTCCCTAATAGGCTCTTTTTAAACTAAGAGGTGAACCAGCTGGTGCTGGTCCTCGGCTCCAAAAAGGAGACTGAAACCCCCAGTTTTAAACCTGCTGCTTTCTTAGGGGACAAATGAGGTACACGCTTACACCCACAGCATTATTGCCACTCAATGAAAACCACTATTTCCTTGAAATTCAGAGAACTAAAGCAGGTTTAAAATATGCTTTCTTCTGTAATATTCCATGAATTCAAAGTGCAAGGCAAAGTTAAAAAAAGAAAGACAAATCTGTGTTGAAGTACAAGGTCAATATTTTAAAGAATTCAGAATGACTGCTAGGTCCTTGGCAGGCGAGACATATATTCATGCATGGCCAAACCAAGTCTGTTATTCCTGAAGCATGGCTCCTGCTTTTTAATTAAAAAACAAAATTTTCCCTTCTAATTGCTGCTCAATGAAAATACTTTATTTTACTTAGGAAACCTGTGAATTTTTTGGCTCTCTTAATTGAGAATGCTATACTAGTTGTGACTTATAAGGAAACTGTTTTGCCAACACTTGTTCTATAGACCATATGAGTTCCTATATTTCATCTTTTACTCATGGGGAATCTTCTGAGACTATTTTACCTTCTTTTGAACCATAAATAATTTGTTTTCACTATTTGTGCCGATGACTGGTATTCTAACAAACTGTATAATATTCATGACATTAGAAAGCTTTCCAAACATTGTGCCCTTGCCTTTATTAGCTGGTTGTATTCACTTTTGGGTGATTTTTACAGACTGTATTGCATCCACACATGTTTTTATTTTCCTACGTTTGCATCTTACTGTGTTTCTGGTGTGTGTGCCTGGAGGAGGTAGCAGGAGCTTCCTGTATTGAAAATGTAGAGTTTTATTATATTTTTGATATAATGTAATTATGGAAATCCAGTTATGAGTTTTGTTGCCCAAATGTCCTCAGTGCTGATATAGGAAAAGAAATAATTCTTGGGAGTCTGATATTTTGTTTCCTTTTTGTGTGGGAGTGTCTGAGGATTGAGTGATTAGTAAAGCTTTCTTAGAGACATACTAGGAAATTTAGGCAAATAGTTTGTCTTTAAAGAGAATTTTCCCCATAATTATAACATTTTAACTTTTAGTTTCCTCCGTGAATCCTTGCCTGTTTTCTAAGGAGACTTATTTTTATATAATTCTATTTTCAGTATAATAAGTAGAAAGTTGAATACTAGAACTTGAAACATTCAGTGCTGTTCACAAATAGTCTGCAATCTCTGCCTTTTTTTTCCCGCAAAGCAGGAGAAAGATCTAGAGTGATTTGAGAACTGAGGTGCCACAGGAGCCCTGTGGAAAATACATGAAAGCGGCTGTCTGACAACTCCTGGGAAAGGAGCATCACGCTGAAGGTGTCGCCTGTTACTCTTCCCTCTCTGCTTTCCTTCAGCAGTGCTGAATTTTCTGTCCTATTGCCCTTTAGGAGTAAGAAACAGGAAAGTCCCTTAGGAGGGGTAAGAACATGGCTCACAAACACCCTTGTTATGGGGCATGTTCTCTCAATAGCCAGAGCATCTCTACTTGTACAGAGATCTCAAAGACCAAGCTTGGTCCCATAAGGCAGAGACCATCTTATGTTGTCAGGAACCTTAAGGAACTTCAGAGAATGTAAGTTAGAGTTTCACTGTCCCCACCACGTTCTGTTCCCTGTAGGACTAACCCCAAACAAAAGAATATATTTTAATTGTTCAGAAATTATTTATAATGACTTTGAGCTTTGTTACAAAGAAGCTAGTAATTGTTGGAAAGAGTGGTAGTTACAGCTTTAGGGCTATTCTATTTTTATTCCAGTACCATCCTGTTTTGTTTACTATAGTTTTATAGTATACAATGGGCTTCCCAGGTGGCTCAGTGGTAAAGAATCTGCCTGCCAGTGCAGGAGACAAAGAAGACACGGGATCGATCGCTGGGTCAGGAAGATCCTCTAGAGAAGGAAATGGCAACCCACATCACTAGTCTTGCCTGGAGAATCCCATGGACAGAGGAGTCTGGCGGGCTACAGTCCAAGGGGTCGCAGAAAGCTGTGTGTCTGGGCACACACACGTGCACATACTGTTTTGTTTACTGTAGCTTTATAACATCAGTTGAGTCAGGAGTTGTTAAGACAGCTATTATCAAAAAGACAAGAGATAACAAAGTTTGGTGAGGATGTTAGTGAGAACGTATATTGGTGCAGCCACTATGGAAAATGGCATGGGGAGTCCTCAAAAAATAAAAAACAGCACTACCGTATGATCCAGGTTCCTGATAGCATTTGTTCACTATAGCCAATATAGGGAAACATCCCAAATGTGTGATGAATGGGTGAAGAAAATGTGGTATGTGTGCATGTATAATGGAGTATTATCAGTCATAAAAAGGAAACTAGTCCTGTTTTTGACAAAGTGGGTGAACCAGGAGGACATTGTGCTAAGTGAAATAAGCCAGATAATTAAGTACGTTGTCACTTACATGTGAAATCTAAAAACGCTGAACTCACAGAACCAGAGAGTAGAACAGTGGTTTCCAGGGGGTGGCAGGTGGGGTAAATACAGAGATGTTGGTCAAAGGGTACAAGCTTTCAGTTATAAGATGAGTAAGTTCTGGGGATGTAATGTTCAGCATTGTGACTATAGTAAATAGCACTTTATTATACTTGAAATATTACTTGAAATTTACTAAGAGAATAGATCTTATGTTTTCTCATATGTGTACACACACAATGGTAAGTATATAAAGTGATAGATGTGTTAATTAACTTAATTGTGGTTATCATTTCATAATATATATGTGTATTAAATCATCCCATTGTACACCTTTTAAAAAAATCACCACCAACCTAAACATGTACAGTTTTAATTTGTTAATCATACCTCAGTAAAACTGGCAATAGGGGTTAGGGCAGAGTCTATGGCTACAATTAAAATTTTTTTTTTTTCCTTCATATTTAGGCATTTTCCCCTCCAATATTGATTACCCAGGACAGCAGTACTACTTTAATAGTTCAGGTAAGTAACTTTATTTCATTCAATACAGTTAAACTTGTTTTTAAAAATTATACTGTTTGTTAATACAGAGCTCCCGTAAGGTAATATGAGTTTATGCTTCTGGAGAGTACACCAGATATTAGGTCCTTGTGCCTCTAATGTCCCTGGAACCTAGATGGGGGTGCTGTCCAGGGAGCATATTTGGATGCGTTGTTAGGGAAGGAGGGAACTCCAGCAAGAAAATGTTAAATGATTGGTTTGAGGTTTCTCAGACATGTTAAGATTTATATGAGAAACAGGCCCCTTGATACTCAGCTTAAGAGACCATTCACTGGCTAAGTGTTAGAAGTTACTTTCATATATATAGTTCTCCACGGTCCACTCCACCTACATATTCAGGAAGAATCACACTTACTGTAAGAAGCTGAGATAGGCATTCCTCTAATAGTTAAAGAGGAGAAGGTATTTTTTTCTAGAGGTCTTTGTAAATAGGTAGAAAGGACTTCCTGTTGAAGCATATGACCTGTTTTAAGCTAAAACCCTTACATTCCAGCCTGACGAGGCTGCACTGTAATAATATCCTGGATTAGTACCAGGAGACAAGCGTCAAAGAACCCAAGCTCCAGAGGCAGTGGGTTGCTTTACAGTCCTGCCTGTTGAGAACCATTGCAGTTTAAATATGGAGTCAGCAACCTTTCCTGTAAAGGGCCAAGTAGCTACTGTTTGAGGGTCTAAAGGCTTTGTTGACCATATATAGTTTTTGTCTCAACTAGGCAACCTGTCGTCATAGTGTGACGACAACCATACACTGTTCAGTCACTCAGTCATGTCCTATTCTTTGTGACCTCATGGCCTCTAGCATACCAGTCTCCTCTGTCCATGGGATTTTCCAGGAAAGAATACTGGAGTGGGTTGCCATTTCCTCCTCCAGGGGATCTTCCCAACCCAGGGATCGAACCCGAGTCTTTGCATCTCTTGCATTGGCAAGTGGGTTCTTTACCTCTAGTACCACCTGGGAAGCCAACCATGCACTATTCATAAGCAGATGTCCTTAGTTGTGTTCCAGTAAAACCTTATTTATAAAAACAGGCAGTGGGCTGTATTTGTACTCCGACTTGTAGCTTTTTGATCCCTGGCTTAAATAATACAAGTATCAAGAATTATATAATTAGATCCATATTGGTGCTTCGGCTTTATTTTCCCATACAGTTTTCTGATCCTCAGTCTGGTTTCCCCAGCAGCACTCTGAGAGTGGTCGTGCCATGCATGTTTGTCAGCCTGACCACTGTGGGAGAGAGAGAAACAGCTATAGTCCTTGTCTCAGAGTTTGTAACCGGGACTTGATTGTAGGTGCCATGCATTTGGAAAGGCAAAACAGTAGAAGCGAATAGGACTAATCTGGGTGTAGGAAATAGAATGGTGAACCATGGAGTCAAGTAGTACAGAATAACATGATGATAGTTAATGTTCAACAAAATCTCCAATTGACCCCAGGAAGATTTCTGGAGGTTTTTCTGTACACATAGTTTTCTCCTTTGCTGTATTCCGCCCTGCAAATTCCACCTCTGCTCAGGGAGCCTGCTGCATCTGGCTGTGTCCCTCGCTGCTCCCCGAACCACAGTCTAGAGACTGCCTTCAGGCTCATTTCCTTTATTTACCTTCTCTCAAGATTCAGAATCTTGAAGTGCCAATTATACAATGCCTGACATCTCATGTGTTTTCTCCCTTCTTCTACTTGATTTGGTAGAAGATCTCGTCCAGTCCCGGTTGCTCCTTCCTGGCAGAGGTAGGAGTCTATTTCAGAGATACTGATGCAGTGCAGTCAGCGCTCAGCCTGGAAGGGAGGGAGCAGGGTTGCAGTTATCAGAGGTCATCTAGAAGAAGTGGAGTGCTGGGTCTTGATGCATTAAGTAAGCATCCTTATTTAACTTGATGGAGTTAAGGAAAGCAGTGAAAGGGAAGGGCTTTTCAACCCTTTATGAAAAAGCCTGGCTGGAATTATCCAGAATGTAGTGGAGTGCCACTGAATGATTTACTCCGTAGAATGATACTGTTAAGATTATGATCAAGATATGTTTTTGATGTAGTTGTAAAGGCTTGGATCATGATGGTCAAACTTGGCTGTTGATGTGAACCACTTGAGAAGATTTTACAGTGTGTCCATGGCTTGAATTCAACCCAGACCAGTTAAGTTATAATTGGGGTAGAGACAGGGACTTGGACCTTTTTTTTTTTAAAAAAAAAAAAAAGCTTCTCAAGTGATTCTAATGGATTCAGGGAGAAAAATCATAGGCTTAGATGGTTGGGATTGCCTAGGCTTATGGACTACAGTGATGAATACTGTTGTTCCCCAGAGGCTTCACTCTGAGGCTTTCACTTCTGATGCTCTGGATGCTTAAAATCCTGCACCTGTGGTCTTGGTGCAGGAAAGGCACAGTGGCTACACAGTGCAAGCGCACTTGCTTCTATCTCAACTCACCTGACAAGAGGAGGTGTGATGATTAGTTGTCAACAGAGCTGATACAGTCTTATGGAAGAACACTGGGTCCTTTTGGTTATTGGTTATGGAGGCCAGCTCACACTGACTTAAGTTTGAGTAGAGGTTTCTCAGTCCATGTGACTCGGAAGAGGTGAATCATACAGGAAGACCATTTTGGTTCTGTCTCCCATCGTGATTTCTCTCTTCCTATTGGCCTTATTCTCTCCAGTATATATGGCTCCTAATACCTCAGAGTGCTAAAGGAAAAGGGACTTCTCTCCTGGTTCATTTTTTAAATCTCCAAGAGAAACAGGAATGATCCTCTGGATGAAGAGAATAAAAACATATTTGTGCACAGACGTGGCTTGAACTATCATCAATGACCTCATCCCAACATCTGTGACAATTGGGAATTGAGGTTTAAAAATGTTAAATATTTTGGCTAAAGTCATACAGGTACTTAGCTACACAACTAGGACTAAACATGCAGGTCACTGATTCCTCGCCCCTGCTGTTTCTCTTGTACATGGATATGACATAGGCATTCTACTGATTTAACCTTAGCAAAGAGGGCAGTTTCCCTTACTGACTTGGCTTTCATCTTTTTTGAACTTCCTAAGAAAAAAGGGAAACTTGCTAAAAGCCTCCTTCATATGAAAGAGGCATAAGCATAGCAGACATACAGACCAGAGATTGAAAGGCAACAATAAAAGCCTCTCTCGCCTTCCTTTCCTATCCCCTGTAAGATTACCATATTTATATTTCTTCCGCTGAAGTGATTGGATTTCTTCAAAGGCAGCACTACATAAGGCCAGGTGGCCATGCTAATGGTCACCTAGGGAACTTTTATGAGAGCATATGTATCTCTTACAGGCAATGATTTATTCTGAATATGGCCGTCCTTAGCTGGAAAAGAATTTATAGGTCACAGAACCTCATGAATGTTTAAAAAGCTGTTACCAATCTTTCTGATCTTGGTGGTGTTTCTTGATCTCTTTTGCTGTGAAATCCTGGTATGTGTATAGGGAACAGATGGAGTAGTTTATAGAATAATGATAACCAGAATTTCTTTTATTACAGAGCCAAAGTATATAACTACAAAAGAATATTAGACTAGCATTCATCGTAGGATATAATTTAAACTTATTTATCTTAAGTGTTTGATAGTTAGGTTTTTCCAGCCATGTTTATTATGAAGATTTAAAAATATCTGATTGGGCCAGTGGAACAGCTGTAGGAAATTTTTGGTCCTAGGAGACCTGTCCTCATTGTAATAGATATCGATGGGTCCTGTTGATAACTTGGGACTGATCATGTAGAACGTTTAACCACACTAGTCTTTTTGACTTAAAGCACTAAAACTTTCCCTTTGTCTCTCCCCATGTTTTGTCTGGCAAGTACCAAATTAGATTTTATAATATTCAGATGTTTAGAGTTATAGGCATTATTTTGTGAAGGCACTGCTCAGTTGTGCTTTAAATGAGAAATAACACGAAGAAAGATGTTCATCTCTATCAAGAAAACATTGCCTCAAATCATAGCAAATTTATCTGTCAATTGAAACTCCGCAGATGTATGTCGTGTTTCTGGTATCTGTGTAGATAGGTATTCAGAGCTTTGGGGCTATTTTGGATTTTGAATTAGCTGAATATTTTTGAGGGTAGGTAGGTAGAAATGCTGCTTAGACCTTCTGCAACAAAATGACTTTCCACAGGGATTTGAAAGTGGTAATGAGCCATATGGGAAAGTGCCCAGTGTGCTTTTCGTGTTGCAATAAAATAATTGGCACTCTTAGGGAATTGGGCAGTCTCTCTATTCAGGATTGCTGAAGCATCCTGTGGTATTTAGTGACTTGTCCATAAATATTCTATTATGTTCTGGAATGGTTGCCCCTGTCTTTTTGTTCTTTGTAAAGTAGATGTATTTATTATGTATTGATCATTTGTCCTTATGTGAAAGGTTTGGGGAGTTGTTTGTTTGTTTTTTCTTTTCGGTGAAAAGCACAGAAAGCAAGGTTTGTAGCAGTGCCATAGTCTCCTTTATCTTAGGATATGAAACTTGCTGGTATGTGTTCCCCAACACAGTAGTGGAAGCTGAATTTTTCTGATTGTTCTGTTGAGTAGAAACCAATTTGAGGAAGAGTGTTCATATTAAAAATTGTGTCCAGATCCTATTTCAGTCCTAAATCATTGAGGGGATTTGAGGATATATTCTTATCCTGATTTAAATATCATAATGTTTATATTTTGACCTGGGAAATGTGAGAGAGAATACAGACGTTGGGTTACAGGAGGTGTTTGGTAAATCCCCATTAATTTCTGGGCGTCCCTGGTGGCTCAGCTGGTGAAGAAAGTGAAAGTCACTCAGTTGTGTCCAGCTCTTTGTGACCCCATGAACTATATAGTCCATAGAATTCTCCAGGCCAGAATACTAGAGTGGGTAGCCGTTCCCTTCTCCAGGGGCTCTTCCCAGCCAAGGGATCAAACTTAGGTCTCCCACATTGCAGGTGGGTTCTTTACCAGTTGAGCCACCTAAAGAATTCACCTGCAGTGTGGGAGACCTGGGTTTGATCCCTGGGTTGAGAAGATCCCCTGGAGAATGGAACAGCTACCCACTCCAATATTTTAGGCCACCTAAACAATAGAAAATTGTATAACTTCTTTGGAAAACATTCTAGTGGTTTCAAATGGTTAAATATAGGATTACCATATGACCTAGCAGTTCCACTCTTAGGTACTTACCTAAGAGAAATGAAAACATATGTCCAAATAACAACTTGTATACAAATATTTGTAGCAGCATTATTCACAATAGTAAAACGGTAGAAATAACCCAAAAGACATCAATTGGTGAGTGAATAAACAAAATGTGATATATTTATACAATGGAATATTACTTGGCCACAAAAAAGAATGAAATAAGGATTTGTGCTACAACATGGATGAACCATGAAAACATTATGCTGAATGAAATAAGCGATACATGAAACACCACACATTATATGATTCCTTTTATAAAATTGTCCAGAATAGGCATAGCTATGGAGACAGAAAGTAGACCAGTGTTTGTTTAGGACTAGGATGATCAGCTTAAAACTCAATATTCAAAAAACTAAGATCCTGGCATCCAGTCCCATCACTTCACGGCGAATAGATGGGGAAACAATGGAAGCAGTGACAGACTTTATTTTCTTGGGCTCCAAAATCACTGCAGATGGTGACTGCAGTCATGAAATTAAAAGACACTTGCTCCTTGGAAGAAAAGCTATGACCCACCTAGACAACATTAAAAAGCAGAGACATGACATTACTGACAAAGGTCTGTCTAGTCAAAGCTATGGTTTTTCCAGTGGTCATGTATGGATGTAAGAGCTGGACCATAAAGAAAGCTGAGTGCCAAAGAACTGATGCTTTTGAACTGTGGTGTTGGAGAAGACTCTTGAGAGTCCCTTGGACTGCAAGGAGATCCAACCAGTCCATCCTAAAGTAAACCAGTCCTGAATATTCATTGGAAGGACTGATGCTGAAGCTGAAACTTTAATACTTTCACTACCTGATGTGAAGAACTGATTCATTGGAAAAGACCCTGATGCTGGGAAAGATTGAAGGCAGGAGAAGAAGGGGATGACAGAGGATGAGATGGTTGGATGGCATCACCGACTCGGACATGAGTTTGAGCAAGCTCTGGGAGTTGGTGACGGTCACTCCAGTGAAGCCTGGTGTGCTGCGACTCATGGTGTCGCAAAGAGTCGGACATGACTGAGCAACTGAACTGAACTGAACTGAGGCTGATCAGGGGTTAGTAAGTGAAAGGTTGTTGATTTCACACACACAGGCACACCACAGAGTTAGTAAAGTATAGCAGAAAACATGTTTACTAGGAGAGTAAAGAACTAGAGCTTCAATCATCCTTTCCTTGTCTTGAAGATCCCAGACAAGTCCCCAAGATGAAAGGTTGCTGCTGTGAGCTGTGTGTGTGTGTGACCTCCGGAGGAGAGGATTTTGATCTGGGGTCAGAGATGAGGCTTGACTACTTGGAGCTTTTTGTATAGCAAAGTTTTATTAAAGTGTAATAGAGATAGGGAAAGCCTCTGACATACATCAAAAGGGGACAGAAAGAGTGCCTGCCTTCCTAGATTTTAGCAAGGTGTTTTATGTGTGTTAGAAAGCTATTTATCAGATAAGAGAGATACCTCAAGGCTGAAGGAGTTACACCAGGCCCCTTGCCCACAATATGCACTTTTGAGATAGGATGGCATGAGGTGTGTCATCCCCAGGCCATAAAACAATTGACAGGAACACTGGTTTGTTGAGCCATTATCAGCCCAAGGTTTGAGGAAAGAAGAAAAGTCTTAGGGGGAACCATTTTGAAGAAAGGCAAATTCCAAAGCAAATACACAGTTTCATTAACATAAGAAAAACACATTGGTTAGCTCAAGGCAGAACCAGGTGTCCTCAACACAAAATTAAAAGAAGCCTCTTTTAATTTTGTGTAGAGAAGTAAAACAAACTGCCACTTGCAGTTTATTTCCTCCTGCCACTCAGGAACCTCTGGCCTTCCTGCCTGTTAACTCTCTCATAACTAAAGAGTGTAGGTTTCTCCGGGGGATGATAAGTGTTCTCAAATTGTTTATGGTAACGACGGCACAACTCTCTGAATTTACTAAGATCCATTGAGTTATATGCTCTAAATTGATGAATTATATAGTATGTCAGTTAAATCTCTTGAAAGTTGTTGTAAAAACACAACCAATAGACACAAATGCTTTACATGACAAATATTTATATAAGCACTTATAGTTAGATTATCCAGCTGAATTTTATTGTCATTTCATTTTTTAAAACTAATTACCAGAAATTCTGAACATGAAATTTTAATTAACCAGGTTCTACCCACCAGTGTTCTTCTTGTTGGCTTTTTTTTTTTTTTTTCCCCTTATAGTCTTATTAAAGCAATAAGTTTAAACTCAGGCCTGTACTATGGTGATATGGAATGATATGGAGGCATATGGCAGAAGATGCATAGTGATGGGTAGGAATTTTCATCAGCAACAGGAAGCACATTGATTAAACATTTGAAACATTATCTTCAAAGGGTATGACCGTGGCAGGAGAGAAGGAAAAAAATTAAATGGACTTCTTTCTCATTATGGGCTTCCCAGGTGGCACTAGTGATAACGAACCTAGCTACCAATGCAGGAGACATAAGAGACTCCAGAAGATCCCCGCAAGGAGGGCATGGTAACCTACTCCAGTTTTCTTGCCTGGAGAATCCCCATGGACAGAGGAGCCTGGTGGGCTACAGTCCATCGAGTTGCAAAGAGTTGGACATGACTGCAATGACTTAGCATGTGCACACTCTCTCATTATGCCAGAATTAAGTTCTTAGTCTTCTGTGGGGAAAAATAACCTCTTCCAAACAAATTCCATAAATGTGAGCAATAAAATAAACTCAAACTGAGTTGAAAAATTTGGTGGAAACATCTTGCAAAAGTCACTTTGCCCCTTGTTAATAGTTTGTAAAAGTTTGACTCTTAAAGCATTATTTAATGGCCATGCTCTCTCTTCTCTTCTTTGATCTAGCAACCAGTTTCTTGAAAGGGTTGGAATAGAAACTATGATCTCTGACATAGAATTACAATTAGAGAAACTGTTGTCATTTATATCTCACTGTAGTTACTACCATCTGAAGTATCATACCTAACACAGAAGTCCTACAGTATATGTTTTAATATTGATCTGTCTGTCATTGTTGGAACCATTGGACAGGAAGGCTTTATCAACTGACATTTTAACCATTCTCTCAAGTCCAGCCAAGTCTTCACTGAAAATACTTCCAGTGTTAAGTAGCTCAAAACTGAAAGAACCCACTCCATATGTCAGTAGCCCATCCCAGCCCCCCTCCAGTACTACTCATGACTTCTAAATTAGTATCTTCTTATGTAAAATAGTTAATCAGAACCTAATATAGAGCACGGGCTTTCCAGGTAGCTCAGTGGTAAAGAATCTGCCTGCAATGCAAGGTATGCAGGTTCCATCCCTGGGTCAGGAAGATCCCCTGGAGAAGGACATGGCAACTCACTCCAGTATTCTTGCCTGGAAAATCCCATGGACAGAGGACCCTAGTGGGCTGCAGTCCATGGAGTCTCAAAGAATCAGGCACAACTTAGTGATTAAACAGCAACTGTGTATCACAGGGAATGCTACTCAATACTCTGCAATAACCTACCTGGGAATGTTGTGCAATTGCTAAGTTGTGTCTGACTCTTTGCGACCCCATGGACTCTGGCTTGCCAGGTGTCCCTGCCCCTCTCCATCTCCCAGAGTTTGTCCAAGTTCATGTCCATTGAATTGGTGATGCCATTCAACTATCTCACCCCCTTCTCCTTTTGCCCTCAATCTTTCCCGGCATCACGGTCTTTTCCAGTGAATTGGCTCTTCACATCAGGTGGCCAAAGTATTGGAGCTTCAGCATCGGTCCTTCCAGTGAATATTCAGGGTTGATTTCCTTTAGAATTGATTGGTTTGTCTCCTTGCTGTATGGGAAAGTGAAAGTGAAAGAAAGTGAAGTTGCTCAGTCGTGTCTAACTCTGTGCGACCCCATGGACTGTAGCCTGCCCAGCTCCTCCATCCAGGGGATTTTTCCAGGCAAGAATACTAGCGTGGATTGCCATTTTCTTCTCCATGGGATCTTCCCAACTCAGGGATCGAACCCGGGTCTCCCATACTTTTGGTAGACTCTTTACCGTCTAAGCCACCAGGGAAGCCCAAGTGAAGTGAAAGTTGCTCAGTCGTGTCCAACTCTTTGCTACCCCATGGACTGTATAGTCCATGTGTGAATTCTCCAGGCCATAATACTGGACTGGGTAGCCTTTCCCTTCTCCAGGGGATCTTCCCAACCCAGGGGTCAATCCCAGCTCTCCCACATTGCAGGCAGATTCTTTACCAGCTGAGCCACCAGGTAAGCCCTGCTGCATGGGAATAGAATCTAAAAGAGAGTGGGTAAGTATGTGTGTATGTATAACTGATTCACTTTGAAGTACTGTAGAAACTAACACAATACTGTAAATCAGATATACTCCAATAAAAATCAGTTAAACATAAATGAATATCTACTTCATCTTTAGCACATAAGGACTGAGGCGTGTCCAGTCCCACGTGGACACTGTGGTACCATGGTGACAGGATAATTATTACCCACCCGCATGAAGGCATTCTCCATTGGTCATCTTTTTTTTAAACTTTCTTTTTTTTAAAATTTAAATATATATTTTAAAATTTTGCAATGTTGTATTTTTTTCCTGCTATATAGCAATACAAATCAGCCATAATTATACATATGCCCCCTGCCTCTCTCGTCTCCTTTCCCTACCCCCTCTCATCCCCCCAGGTCATCATACAGCGCCAGTCATCTTTTCTTATTTTGAGAATTATTACTCTAATCAAAGTAATGACATAGATTATTTTAATGTCTTTTGCTTACAAAATAGGAAGTATGAAAAGGAATAGTCCATGGCATTGTTCCATAACTTGTTCATTGTGCCTGTAGGCTACTCTGGATATCAGGATTATTACCCATATGGCGGGCGAGGTGCTTATGAAGATGTCCCCAGGAACTACGACACGTACACCGCGGGACTGAGTGAAGAGGAGCAGCTGGAGAGAGCATTGAGAGCCAGCCTCTTGGACCAAGGTAGGGGATTTGCACCCTTCACTTATTTTAAAGTACATACCTCACATGGTGTGATGTCTGAAAAAGGGCTGTTTGTAGCAAATTAAACTTTAAATAGTTTATAAAAAGGAGATGTAGATGAAAAAAATGTGTGCAGATTGTGATTACAAAGAATGGGGTGCGATGCCATATTCCCAGCAACCTAAGCTAATAAGGTGCCAGACTATGTATGTATTGTTAAAGTGGTTCTTTTTATAGGCCTGCTGCACTCAGTGCTTTGGCATTAAAGTCAAGAAACCTAAGAAAAAAATTCTTAGGTACATGAACGAAGGGTTTACGTTGGAATGCATATCTATAAGGCAGGCTGTATGGCACTATACATCAAAGTGTCGCCAACAAGCCTTCTTCAGAATCACATGGGCAGCTTGGTGAGAATGCAGACTCAGGGTTTGGCTGCAGGCCTGCTGAACCAGTCTCCCTGAGAGCAGAACCTAGAAATTTGTATTTTTAACTGGCTTTCAGACGATTCTTTTACCAATTAGTGTATGAAAAGAAAGTGAAAGTGAAGTCTCTCGGTCATGTCCAGCTCTTTGCGACCCCATGGACTGTAGCCTACCAGGCCCCTCAGTCCATGGAATTTTCCAGGCAAGAGTACTGGAGTGGGTTGCCATTCCCTTCTCCAGGGGATCTTCCGGACCCAGGGATCAAACCCGGGTCTCCCACATTTCAGGGAGACGCTTTACCGTCTGAGCCACAAGGGAAGCCCTATGTGAAATAGTATGTGAAAATCACCCTATTTATTTTGCCATCTTTCTTCTAGGTTTGGTAATAAGTTTTGGTATTCCTGTTTTTATTGTTTGTGTGTCTGAGTGTTAGTCACTCAGTCATGTCCAACTCTTTATGACTCCATGGTCTGAAGCTTGCTAGGCTCCTCTGTCCATGGAATTCTCCAGGCAAGAATATTGGAGTGGGTTGCCATTCCCTTCTCCAGAGGAATCTTCCCAGCCCAGGTCTCACACATTGCAGGTGGATTCTTTACCATCTGAGCCACCAGGGAAACCCTTTTATTCTTTAGTAGTGACTAAAAATCATCTGTTGATTCGATAAGCATTTATTAGGGTCTTGTTATGTTTCATGTACTATGTTAGGAAATACAGAAAGGTAAAAAAAAGTGGGGGGGAATCTTCCCCCAAAAAGTGTAATTTCTGATAGGAGAGAGGTCTGTTAGATGCCATTGTTCTTGAGTTGCTGAGCTGTGTCTGACTCTTTGAGACCCCATGGACTGCAACCTGCCAGGTTCCTCTGTCCATTGAATTTCCCAGGCAAGAATACTGGAGTGGGTTGCCATTACCATCTCCAGGGGATCTTCCCAACATCTACTGCATTGGCAAGAGAATTCTTTACTCTTGAGCCACCAGGGAAGCCTGCTCAATACCATAAGTAACCATAATATCAGGTACCTAAGAGAAGCTTCAGCCGTTTGCTGGAATCAGCGAGAAGGGGTGAGCTTTTTCTTAACTAGATCTATCAGAGTTTCACAGAAGAGGTGGTGTTTGAGTTCATCCTTGAAGAATGTGTAGCATTTGCCGAGATGTGGAAGGGCCTTCCAGGCAGGAATCATATCCTCTCAGACACAAGAGTAAGGGGTGTGGTCATCCCATCCTCGCTTTTGAATAAAGTGCTAAGAGAAGAAGGGGAAGCAGAGTGGGCAGCTAGGCTGGGGCCTGATCACAGAAGTCCCAGAATTAAATAGGCCACGTGGAAAATGGGTCTGGTCTATGATGTAGCCTCCAGTAAGAGTTCTGCACGGGAGAGTGATGTGATCAGAGCTGTGTTTCATGGATCCAGCAACAGTCATGCCAGGAGCAAGGACTGAGCATGAATGGGGGGTATCGGGCATTTTACAACACATGACAGGAGCACACAGATTCCCACAACTTGGTTTCTAACGTTAGGAATATGGTCTTAGCAGTAAGAGTGTGCGTGGTGGAGGTGGGCAGTGACAGCAAGAGGGAAGACAGATCAGAAGACTTGAAGTAGTCTAATCACGGAGCAAAGTCTGGATGATGAAGGTGGCTGAGGCAATGGAAAGGAAGAGATAAATCAGGACTTCTCAGATGAAGAGTATCAGAACTGTGGTCTGTCAGTCGCCTATTACTGGGTAAAATCGCCCAGACACACTTGGCCTAAGACAATACATATTTCTTCCACATATATGGTTCTGCACGGATGATCCCATGGGCCAGGCTTCGCTGGTCTTGGCTGGTGTGCTGAGGAGTCTGCAGTGGTCAGCTGGGGCTGGCTCTTCTAGGACAGCCTCCTCTACCTGCCTGCCTGACTGCTGTCTGATGCGATGGTGGCGATTGTTCTACACGTGACCCATCATCCAGCCCGCCAGCCCAGGTTCATTGACCAGGCCTCAGCCCGAGGGTTCCCAGGGAGAATGTGGGAACATCCTTAAGCTGGTGCATTGTTGGTTCTGCTGTATTTTGTTACCGAAGCAAGTCAGGAGACCAGACAGGATTCAGGGGATAAGGAAGTAGATTCCTCCTCTTCCTGGGCTGAGCTGTAGAGTCTCATTGCAAAGGGATGCATGGAAGCAAAGGTGGATAACCAGGAATATTCTTGCCATCACCAGCTTTAATGGACTGCCGGTATCACAGTCACTGGAAGCGTGCCTTAGCCTTGGAGTCCTAAATGCTGGGGCAAGGCCCAGAGGCTGTATTTTAACAAATTCTAAAGGTTAGTCCTGGGCACAGCAGGTGCTTAATCACTCCAAGGTGAGACATGAAATATTACGGGAGGTGAGGATATTATGTATTTAGTAATTTAATTTGGAGCAAACCATAGTCTTAACAGAACTGTGTCTGAATTTGTTACCTTGGACTGTCCATTGCATGTAATACGGTATGCTTATTGGATGTAAATCTTAGAAGTGCAGTAGAAATGTTATCACTGATAAAAATATTAATCTCTGTGTATCACACACACACAAAAGTAAGGAAGTCAGGGCAAAGCTACTAAGCCTGGACTTTGTACAAAACTTTATTTAGTACCATAGAGAGAAAACAGGAGGGGATTTTTTGGAGTGATGGCAATATTCTGTATCTTGGTCATTGTGATGGATATACTGCTCTTTGCGTTTGTCAAAACTCACCTAACTGTATCCCACAAAGAGAACATTTTCCTTAAAAGGAGTTTTAAAAGATGTAAGTAGAAATAAGCAAGAAACCCAATGAAATAACTGGTAGTCTTGCAAACAAACACTATAAAAATCATTAGTGAAAAGGCCTTGTTTAGAAATGAAACATTGTTATAACTGATTCACTTTGCTTACACCTGAAGCTAGCTCAACATTGTCAATTAGCTATAGGCCCCCCACCAAAACAAGAAAAAGAAACAGACCATTCACATGGTGATAAAGGGTCACTTCCTAGAGGACATGTTAATAGGGAAGCTGGGAGACTTAGGATTCATCACCTGAACCCAGTGATCAAACTTGGCAGCATTATTATGGGATGGCCTGATAGTGTATGTCTCCTGATGCGATGCCATGTGAGGAACACAGCATCGACTATGACGTAGTCTTACTAAAGATGCTTAGTCTTCCAGAGTAAAGGTCCATATACAGGAAATACATGGAATAGAGGAATAAGTCAAGACATCATATAAAACATGAGCTTTCTACAATTCAATGAGACTGGTCTCCTGGAAAAAAATCAATGTCAGAAAAAAAGCAAGATGTGATTTTTATATTAAAAGGAAGTAACAAGCAAACACAAGCACCTTGAAAAACTGGTTCTTATAAAGAGACCTTTTTTGAGGAAACAGAAACTTTGTTATTTGGGCTATATGTCAGATGTTATTTGGGAAGTAGACTAACTTTCTTTGAGGTGACAATAGTATTATGGATAAGTAACAGAAGGTCCCTTATTCTTGGGAGATATCACTGAAGTATTGTATTTGGAAGCAAAGTAGTATGTCTGCAACTTACTTTCAATTTTTAGATGAAAACAGCTCTCTCCTCTCTCTCCTTCTCATTCACTCATTCAAATAAAGGTGAGAAACTGCAAACTTTACCCTGCAATATATCTCTTGAAAATCCAGAATGACAGTACTGACAATTCTAATTAGTTCTACAATTAAGAAACCAATTTATGAAATTAATATTTTCCAAACTTACTTGACCACAGAACTTCATTTTCAATGAATGTTTTTAAGAGCATATGGAACTGGTTCCAATGAAACTGATCTGAAGAGATCTCTTAAAATGCGTATATGTACAGTGATGGGCAACAGCAAAGGAAATAACTTTGCAAATTGTTTATATTAATTTCAATTTTATTTCCCTTAAAACATTTCTGACTGTCTTACTAAGCGTGAGAAGTCAAGGAGACATTTTAAAAAATGGACCTTATTATTTTTTAGCCTTATTTCCTGTAGAAAATTGTTTGGTTTATTTTATAACCATTGACCATTATGGTAGGTACCTTTGTTTTGAACCTTACTTTTTTTCATTCATTATTACTTGTAATCATCTTTTCATGCCATTAAAAACTTTGAAACATACAAATCCTCCATATATTTTCTTAAACTTACACCTGTTTCTTTTTTTTTTTTTTTAAGACTGGAGATCTGTTTTTAAAGATGACAGATCTAGAGATCTGTCGCAAAGAGTTGGACACTACTTAGCGACAGAACATGCAGGCACAGTGTGTTATTAATAATAGTATTTTTAATTCTGTGTTTGTTGAGATCATTATATATTTTTCTTCTTTAGTCTATTATTAATAACTTAGTAAATAATTTAGATTTTCAAACTCTGTCCTTGGAATTCTCCAGGCAAGAATACTGGAGTAGGTTGCCATTCCCTTCTCCAGGGGATCTTTCTGACCCAGGGATCAAACCGGGGTTTCCTGCACTGCAGGCAGATTCTTTACCGTCTGATCCACCAGGGAAGCCCCAGTCTATTATTAATAACATACTAAGTAATTTTGATTTTCAAACTTGAAGCAGGTTTGCATTCCCAGGTTAAATCTCATGTGTTTGTGACGTTTATGGTGCATCTTGGTGAAGTGCCATGTGTACCCAAAAAGACTGTGTGTTCTGCTCTAGTTGAATGGGGTAGTCTACAAATGTTAATTATATTAATTCAGTTGATAGTGTTGCCCAGGTCTTCTAATCCCTGCAGATTATCTGTCTACTTTTTCTATTGAGCACTGTATTTTGAATTTTGCAGAATTACTATAATATTGAATATGTACCATAAGGTCACTCTCAGTGTACCAACGGCTTTGAATTCCTCCACCGTTACCATGTTTCTGGGTGGGGGCTGATGTGGCTGAGTGTTTCTCAGTGTCTGCTTGGACTTCATTTTTAAGTCTTTGTGCTGTAACTGGGTTAGGTACTCCGTCCCCTCCCTTACCCCTCCTCCGGTGGGTGGCACACCATTGTTCCTCGTTGTTGTTCAGTCGCTCAGGCGTGTCCAGCTCTTTGTGACCCCGTGGACTGCAGCACGCCAGGCTTCCCAGTCCTCCACTGTCTCCCGGAGCTTGCCCAAACTCAAGCGCATCAAGTCGGTGATGGCATCCAACCGTCTCATCCGCTGTCGCCCCCTTCTCTTCCTGCACTCAGTCTTTCCCAACATTGGGGTCTTTTCCAGTGAGTTGACTCTTCTCATCAGGTGGCCAAGGTATCAGAGCTTCAGCATCAGTCCTCTACTCTTTCCTGACCCAGGTACTGAATCCAGGTCTCTTGCATTGCAGGCGAATCCTTTGCCATCTGAGCCAACCAGAGAAGGCCCATTTACTTGTTGCTCTCTGCTTTTTAGCCTGGCCACGGGAGGCTGGTGCAGGGTGTGCTCTAACTCAGCCTCAGTCCAAGAAGTCGCTGTGTCCCTTGGTTTGGAGGCATGGTCTTTTCAGTGTCCCTGACCCTCCCTCCAGTTTAGAAGTTTTTTTTTTCTTCCTCTTCCTTTTTCTAAGCTGCAGAAGGCTCTCACTATTTCCCTAAGGGAAACTTGGTTTTTGTCTTTCTTGCAGGCATTTAAGTCTTTTGTTCCTTAGGGACAGTAGGGAAGAAGGATCCAGGCAGTCTTTCCTGCGGTGGCTGCTGTTCTGTCCCTCAGGACTACCCCAGGAAGGACAGAGGACAAAGGACACATGCTCTGAACTCACCTTTGTCTTTATAAGGACCACTGGAGGTCCTGAGAAGAGCCTGAAAGTTGGGTGTGAATTCCTTTATATTGCAGCCCCCTATGTGTTCTCTGTTATGTATTCTAAGAATATAATCTTGCTAGCTGTCTCTCTGCCTTAGCAGTGTGTTAACAGTGTTGGCTGAATTCTCCTAAGTGTCCAGTAGAGCCTGTCCTGGGTAAACAAGGGCTCCTGTAACATCTCGAACTTCAAATTAGTTGACTGCCCTACTGCCGTCCCTTTCTCATAGGTTCAGGAGAGAATATTAGTTTGCAAATTGTCCAGCATTTATGCTTAAAGATGACAGTGGTGCTTTTTCCAGTTTTCTATATCCCCAGTGGAAACCAGAAGTGTTTCTGAATCTTCATTGGGGGTTTCAATTTATCAGCTTAGTACTTTTATTTATTAGCTTTTTTTTTTTTAAATAAGGAAAATCTTCCCCTCATGAAGAAGGTAGAATCTATAGGCTTGTTTTAAAAGGCAGGGTAAATGGTCAGTTCTTTTTCTTTGATTCCCAGTTTTCAGAAAAGAAGTTAGCGTAATAGTCACCAATAATACTGGGATATGAAAGGGCCAAATTGTGGAAATTCATTTGGCAGAATACCAGTCCAGCAAGAAACATCCAACACCAAATTAGTTTCAGACCTCCCTTTAGTTGGACATACTGGAAGAGTAAATTAAAGAATCAAGGTAGCAACTTTGTTAACCTCAGAATTTGCTGTTGTCATATTTCTTAACAGTGTACCTGGCTATAATTACAAGTCCTAAAGCTCATGCCAGGAATAATAATACCAAAGGAGCCTTTGTAGAAGAAATATCGAAATCCCTTTTATTTCAAGAGGCTTGTGCACATTTACTACCATTAACAGAAATCTTGTCCTGTTCCGTTGGCAGTCTCAGCTTTTATAAACGAATCCAAGAGGCAGCTGATGCCACAATAATAGAAAAATTCTGGATGAGAGCCATCTCTTTCTTTGAGTCAAAAGGCAGATGCCAACTAGGAACATTAGCTCATTGCATTTTCCTCTCCCCCTCCCCCACATCCTTCCATGTATAATTTGTGCCTTTTTTTTTTTTTTTTTTAAATAGCCTGCCACCAAGTTCAGCTGTCAGTTGGGTACAAAGCTGTGTCCTTTTCAACTTCTGTCTGCCAGTCTGGAGCATGTGTACTGGTTTAAACTGGAAATCCTCATGACATGTGGAATAACGTGTGTTGCTTTTCCTAGACTCCTCTGAGAGGCAAACGGCCACAGTCGCACTCCGGCTCTCTTGTGAAAATCAAGCAGAGTTGTCACCCCCTCCCCACACTGTACAGTTGGGGTTACTGGCTGGCCATATGTGGAGCTATGGTGGGATAAACTATAATACAAAGGTCTTGGCTTTAGATTGAAATGGGTTCCTGCTTTGTCTCTTAAGTCCTCACATGTAATATTAACCAGGGCAGCCATATTGGAAAAGAGTATCTAGGTTCCAAATTAGTATGTAGGGCTTTTGTTGCTAAAAGATCACTTGACAGTATCTTTGAATCCTGTTTATAGGCATTTATATTCATAGGGACCAATTCAGGTATATTTTAAGTGAAAAAAACAAAGAGAGGATTTAACTGAGTTGTCTGTTTTGCCTTTTATTGAAGCTACACCAAAGTATATGCAAATGACATTTGTTTATTATTGTATGGAAAATTTTGAAAAAATGGAGTAAATTACATACATGTTTTTGATCTTTCATCATATGGTATATCATATTGTACGAAGAGAAAAGGCTTAGAACCGCAGTGGTCTGAGCGTCAGTCCTCACTGAACTAACTTTACTTGAGATGTGTGTCACTGAACCTAATCAGATGTTTGCTTTATTACTATTCTTTTTTTAATAATAAGAGAGTTGAAGTGGGTCCCCTTCAAAGTTTTCTTTCTTTTCCATTCTTCTGTAGTAATGGACTGAGTAGGCAGGCATAGCCAGAAAGAAATGGGGACATTGGGAGGTATCGGGCATTGACGCGTTTGTCATCTAGGTCTCAGAAAAGATCATTTCTGTATCCGAAGATAAAGTCACACTACTGTCTAAGGCAGATCTACATTGATATGTAAATACGTTTGATGGTGGTACCTTCTTTAGTCGCTTGATTATGTGAGTCTTCACTGGCCCATTGCAGGCATAATGCAATTGGTGATTTTTAACGTATGCAAATGTTCACGGCTGGCCTGCTTGGCTTTGCAGGCGTGTTGGAGGCCAGGACAGAGATGCACAGCTCATTCTGTGTGACCACTTAACTTTTTTTTTTTTTTTTTAAGTAATTTGACGTGTTTTCCCCTAGGAAAACTTTCTCTATAATGAAAAAGTGCCATCTGCCAGATTTCCTGAAAGCAATTTCATCACAGAACGCTTCCTTTAGATTACTGGTTCTTACTCCCTACTCTCGACATTAGAGATATTCATTTCAGTGAGTAAAGTTTGATATTCGAGACTGTAGCTAGATGTGAAATTGTGCGTGTAAAGAAATATAAATACATGCTTTTTCAAACCTGTGAACTAACATGTGAATATATCCCAGTCAGGAAGGGAAAGAATAAAATAAGTGGACCAAGGTTCTGTTTAGGTTGCTATTGGGAAGGAGCAGGCTTCTGTTGAGGTTTTATACTTAGAAAGATTAACTCTATCTTGGTCACTGCTAAAATAAAATAAAAAATAATGATACATGGAATTGAAACATATTTGAGAAATTGACATTAATAGTTCTTTGTGAATTATTTTATAATTTTCCCTTTGCCACCTACCCCCACAATCACCATTTATTTTAAGTATTATTCAGATGCTAATGAGTAGATTTAACAATAAACAAAACTCTAATGAAGTAGTTCCACCCACCCACATCTTCTCCATCCTGTTTTGGGGGCTAGCAAGTCTTAGTGGTTGCAGGAATGTTGCCTGGTGGATTGGTCACATTGCTCTGGATGACTGTTCATTCTGTTCCTTAGCAAATCCCTCTTGGAGTCCCTTGTCTGTGTGTGATACTGTTGAGTAATAACAGGGTACAGAAATGAGTAGGTCTTCTTCTTTCTTATCAAACCCAAAGTATTATTCTTTTTGCTGAATGACAGGAGATTTAAGTGACTTCACTTCAGCTACCCCAATATGTTGGATTTAGGAAAGAGATAAAGTAACTTTTGAAATGAGTTGGTCCCTTTACTTATCCATCTATGAAATTCTCTGATTCAGCAACTGTGATTCCTTAAGCTGTGTAAGAATTGTATAGAATATAAAATTTATTAATATGATGATTTGGATACTCAGGTTATCTATACAATTTTTTTCTTTTTTTAATCTGTACAATCTTTAATACCAAAGTTATTGATGGGTATATTTAGTGTCTCATAAGATCAGACTTAACTGGAGAAAACTCTTTTAATATAGGCCTGTTTAAGAGATTCCTCATTCCTATAAAATGTTTTAATTAGGAAGAGAGTTGTTAAATAGTGCTTTAAAATTATAGTAGATTCTATATTATTAATCAAACAATTGGAGGTGTGAAAATTTTTCTAATTATATGTATCTATACTAAAATAGGAAACAAAACATATTCTCTTTTGTTTGGAGCTAAAGGCCTAGACTTTGTTTCATTGACTCAGCAGTTGATATTTTAATGAATAAAATTAAATAAATTAATTTTTTTAATTTGAGCCTTTCTTGTAACATATACCATATAATTGTACCATATAATTTTAAGTACATAACTGCAGTCTTGGGGAGGGACCTCTTATATCAATCCTTTGCTTAATTTACTTAAATTATTTTTAAAGTAGGTAATGGAGAATGATATAAGACCATACCATTTTCAAACACAAATGACACGGAGAATGACCTTAAAGGTCATCACTGTCTGACCCTTGACGTTACCCAATGAGGAAGCAGACTAGGGGAAGTCAAGAGACTTAACATCCTCTCACAGTGTATCTATGTCTGTTAACTATGGACAGTGGCCTGCCCTGGGGATGCCGGAGCGACGTAGGTCAGGTTCCCCAGGCATGAGGATCCTGGGAGCCAGGACCTTCCTGGAAGGTGCGAGACTGAATCCACATTTCCTCGTGCTCCTATGAGTCCAGGTGGGACTCATAGCTGAACCTTGAATTAGCTTCCACATCCGTCTTCTGGGCTGCCTGCAAATGGAATTCCCAGCTTTCTCCCAAAGTCCTCCCTGAATTCCAGACGTCCCGGGGTGGGTGTTGCTGAGGGCCTGAGACACGTGGTGATGAGCACCTGAGCTCAGTTCAGTTACTATGGTCTTCTAGAATTTGGACAAGTGTTGTCATGCTGGTTAGAAAAGAATATATTAACGTGGAAAATACAAATCACCAAAAAGAAAAGACAAAAATTAGTTCATAACTCCATCACCCACATTAAAACCACTCACATTGAATCCTTGCAGCTACCCATAAGATAGGCACCCAGAAGAAACCGCTGTACATGTTTTGGTGATTTTTTTCCAGGTCCATGAGCATTAATGATTCTGTGCCAGGAAGGTTCACATCCCCACACAGAACCCTATGAGATAAGCATTTGTCTTTGTAGTCATTGTTTTAGATTGGGAAGCAGAGAAGTTAATTGGCAGGCCCGGGGTCACATGCTGAGTGGCAGACAACCGGCGAGAAGGCCAGACTACTCTATTTCTTGCTGGGACACTTCCTACATTGTCCAACATAGCCTCTTCAGGAAAAGCACTTGTGGGCTGCTGTGAATTGTCAGCTGTGGAAGAGTCCTGCGTGAATCTGTCTGTAGCCCTCCACACAGTCAGCCCGCATGGCTGAGCTGGAGTTATGATTGTGTTCTTGGAGGTGGATTGGCCATTGCAATCATCCTGACATCAGAACACTGAAAACTCTTAGGTAGGCATGGTCATGATAGTACAGTCTCAGCTAAATTGAAAAAGATAGTATCATTTACAGAATGACAGTGACATTTCTCTTACTGTTGTCTTCACATCATTGGCCAAGTTCTTTGGTTGATTTTTTAAGTAAAAGAAATCCTGACATTAATTAAGAATTGTGAAATCAATAGTTTGTATAAGAGAAGAATTACCTTCTTATGGCAAGAAACTTATGTCTTAGGTATCTAATAGAACACACACCAAAAAATATGCTTCCTATAGACAGTCATAGATAATCTTCTGGGCAGTCGTTTATTTCTACCAAAAATTATAGCATGTGAGTTTGAAAATATTGTTTTTACTGTGGGCTCAATTAATTTCATTTGAATTGATATTTGCACTGCTTATTTAAATAGAACTCAATTTTTCTTCAATGGCTTTCTTTTTAGAAAAAGATTCATAACAAAAAGGAATAAATGTGCTTGCACTAAGTGTGCCTTAAGACATCAGAATTTTACATTGAGCTACCGCCTGCCAATGCAGGAGATAAAGGAGACATTAGTTCAATCCCTAGGTTGGGAAGATCCCCTGGAGGAGGAAATGGCAGCCCACTCCAGTATTCTTGCCTGGAAAATCCCATGAAGAGAGGAGCCTGGAAGGCTACAGTTCATGGGATCACAAAGAGTCAGACACAACTTAGCTACTGAGCATAAGACAAAAACAGCAACATTTTACACATTCCTCTAGCTCCTTGCTGGGCTTCCCTGGTGGCTCAGGCGGTAAAGAATTCGCCTGCAATGCAGGAAACTTGGGTTTGATCCCTTGGTTGGGAAGATCCGCTGGAGGAAAGGGTATGGCAACCCACTCCAGTCTTCTTGCCTGGAGAATCCCCATGGACAGAGGAGCCTGGCAGGCTACAGGTCCATGGGGTCATAAAGAGTCGGACATAGCTGAGCAACTAAGCAGCAGCTAGCTCCTTGTTAATAGGAATCATTCATGTGAGAATTTTCACTGTCTTTTACTCAGCCTCTTGAATCTTACTCGGAGTTACACATGTTCATCCATTTTGTTGTGTTGTTTTGCTAGTGAGAAAAATCAAGAGTCATATGTTGGTTTCCATTTATTACAGAATCACAAATAGCTTTCAAAGTGGTCTAGTTTCATCACATGGCAGCTCTCCAAGGATTCAAAACTATTTATAATTCTGTTGTATTTTGTTATGGAGAGCCAGATGTGAGAGTCATGCATAATATGTATTTATATATCTTCGTGAATCTCAATTAGGGATCAGCAGTCTTCCTGTGTCACATCTGTGTTATTTAAATCTACTTTTGTTGTAACACAGGACCAAAATTGTGCAGTGTTATGAAGATTACTATAAATATTAAACTGATTAAAATTACATTGTAATCATCTGCTTTAGAAAAATTGCAAATGGCCTAATCATGCCCCAAAAGGAAGTAGGTGAAATAAATCATGATCTAGAATAATACTCAGCCACTAAAAAGAGAAACAGGTTCACAGTGAGTCAAATGAGCAAGATATAGCAGTATTCTAAGTAGAGACACATCTATTTTTGTAAGACCTAGTAAATGTACTATAAAAAAGATTAGAATAATATTTAGCAAAATGCCACTCATCCTATTTCTCGGGAATAAGATTATGGTGACTTACTTTCTTGTTTTGACTTCATGCCATTCTCTCAGATGTCTGCAAAATCATGTAGAACTTTTATATAAAAAAAATATGAAAATCTACACATTGCTAAGAATATGCAGTATTGGCCTTCCTCTTCTTTGATGTTATCCGCAGCCCCACTCTGTTAAAGGCATCAGGTTGTTTTTTGTAGAGAAATGCAGAGAAAACTCCACCTCACGCCTTCACCTCCAGCCTCTGTGAGCTACTTACTCCATCAGAGTGATGAGAGAGATGGTGCAGAGCTGATATCGAAACTAGGATCTCTCTACATCCAGTCCCCACTTTTCCTTTTTGCTCATTTCCTTCTTTCCCTTCTCATCTATCCTTCAATCCTTCCAGGCTAAAAGTATCCACATACTCTGGGCAGGAAGAACAGTGGCTTCAGTGAACAGTAGCTAGCTCTCCCTGGCTGCTTCAGTGATTTCTTTCTTTTTTTTTTCTTTAATTAATTTTTTTTAATTGAAGGATAATTGCTTTACAGAATTTTACTGTTTTCCGTCAAACCTCAACATGAGTCAACCATGGGTATACATATATCCCCTCCCTTTTGAACCTCCCTCCCGTCTCCCCCCCATCCCTCCCGTCTAGGTTGATACAGAGCCCCTGCTTGAGTTTGCTGAGCCGGACAGCAAATTCCCAGTTGGCTATCTATGTTACACATGATAATATAAGTTTCCCTGTTACTCTTTCCATACATCTCACCCTCTCCTCCCTCTCCCCATGTCCATAAGTCTATTCTCTTTGCCCGTTTCTCCATTGTTGCCCTGTAAATTAAGGGATCCAGAACACACTGGATCCTATCTCAGTGGAGTGTTTGAGATCCAGGGCACCAGCATTGCCATCTGACTTTACAGTTCACAGAAGTTAAAGCTGCACACATTTTACCAAGCACATTTTTTTCAGATCAGTTGTGCATCACCTCAGTGGAAGGTGTCTAGTGATTGACACTCAGAAGTTTGGGTCTCCAAGAAAAGGGGGAGTCTGGCATGCTTTCTGCAGAAGAGAATTTTTGTATCGCAAAATATACTTTTTGTGTTTCTAGGAAACAGTGGGAGTTGACTCTAGGATCATAGTGTTCAGGATTCCCTGCAAATCCCTACAGAACAACACAAAACCCAGTAGTTTGTAATTTTCATCTCAGTGAGACTAAAAGGAGCTCGGGGTGATGCCGAAATAAAATGTAGCCTAGCCCACCGACATTAAGGGAGATAAAGTGTTTAATCAGTGTCTTCTAGAAAGAAGTGACATCTGCATGGAACACCTGCTGTCTTCATTATAACTTTAAATGAGCTGTGTCTCTGGGGGTTAGCAGGCCCTTCTTTTGGCACACCGTGCTGTGACAGAGATAAACTTTAAGCCCCAAGTAATTCACCATCGTGTGGAAGATGCTTTTTAGGGAGACATGTGGGGGTAAGGAGGAAAATGAGCCCCTGCCTTAAATCACTCAGGCCCAGCGAGGACCATCTTGAGCATAGCTTTGACACTGTGACACTTGTCAGGTTATGACAATGTTTTCTTACCCCCTCGGCAGCCCTAATTATTTGCTAATTATTATCATTTTAATGTTTTATGCATCAGGAAGGCATGAAGACAGCGTTTCTTGGTTTATGGGCATAGCAGTTTCCTGGAATTCTGGATTTCTTTCTTTTTTTAATTTTAATTTTGAACTTTTTATTTTGTCTTGGGGTGTCACTGATTAACAATGCTGTGATGGTTTCAGGGGAACAGTGAAGGGGCTTGCCATACGTGTACATGGACCCTGTCTCTTTCAAACTCCCTCCCACCCAGGCTGGCACGTAACACACGTTCTTTGTGCTCTACAGTAGGCCCTTGTTGGTTATCCATTCTCAATATAGCAGTGCGCACATGCCCATCCCAGACTCCCCTAACCGCCCCTCCCCCTCTGGCAACCATCAGTGCGCTCTCTAAGTCAGTGAATCTCTTTCTGTTTTGTGAGTTTATCTGTAGCATCTCTTTTTAGATTCCACATATAAGGAATGTCATAAGATATTTCTCCCTCCCTGTCTGACTTAAACTTCAGTCAGTATGACAATCTCTCGGTCCATCTGTGTTGCTGCAAATGGCATAATTTCACTGTGTGCTTTGAGGAAGGGATCTGAGTAGTCACCGAGCACCACCCGTGTTGATGGCTTGTTTCTCTTACACTTTGGCTCATTACTGCAGGAGCAGACCATCCTGCATGTGAGGGACAAGGATGCATAGAAGGGGAAGAGCAGCAAGGAGCGCTTTCTCAGAGCCTTTCAAACCGGTTACCATTTTGGCAGATTATCATCTAACCAAGAATGATTTCCATACGCGGTGGCTGTGAAAATGATGTTTAAGCGGCCATGTGGTTCATCTTATTAGCCTGAGGGGAAAGTAACTCACCACCAAACCCTGCCATGGTGTAGATAGAATTGTTTGAAACCCAAATCAAAACATCTGCTGTTTTTCAACTGTGCGAACCTAAGGCTTTGTCCCCGTACAGCTGCTGTGCACTCCAGCTCTTAGACCTTGACACCAGACAAGGGGGACATCTTCAGAGTTAATGAGCTATTAGGACATTCTTTCCTGTCAATTAGCTGGTAGAATAATGAGATCAAATGAGCACTGTCCTTAAAAAACATCCAGACTTGTATTTTCTAAAAAGAGTGTCTTTCTCTGCTGTTTTAGTGACATGAATAGACAGACAACTGTTTAACATGAAAATAAAAACTGCACCTACAGCAGACAGAAGAGAGATATACAGACAGGATCCTACTTACTCTAAACTCAGGATTCACAGATTTTCCTCTTGAGTGGATGTAATGACATCATAACATCATAACTGCTTTCACCTTGATTGTCCTAAAGACTGGCAGACAAATAATTAGGGGGTGAGCATGTTTTCTCATGTGAATACATATATCATATCTAAAGTTTGAGGCAATCTAGGTATCAATCCTAAATTTGAATTAGTGGGCTCCAGACCATGGACCATCTAAGGATTTTGATTTTCCCCTGAATGTGATGAGAAGTTAGGGAAGGGTGTGACCAAAGGAGAGAGGGGACCATGGGGAAAGGCCCTGAGATGAGACGGTGGCCCATTGTAGGTACTACAGTGGTTGCAGCAGCAATAGATTTTTCAGTGTGCGGATCAGAGTGGCAAATGGGTGGGAATTGGGTTGTCAGACTCATTAAGGGTTTTGCACTTGACCTTGGAGACAGGGGAAACCATTGAGACTCGACTGTGGGGATAGCAACAAGGTGAAGTCTGGATTTTAAGCTCACTTTGCTTTGTGTGGGTTCCAGGAGAGAGATGGAATTTGAGTTCCAGCATGCCAGGCACCATTATTTAGTGACATATGCATGTGTATATATGTGTATGTGGGTGTGTATATATGTGAACATGTATGTACATGTGTGTTCACTCAGTCCGACAACTGCAAATGAAGGGTTACTATTTACCCATTTCAGAGAAGAGGAGACTAAACTCAAGGCAGGGAAACTGGGGTCCCATAGCTAATAAGTCATATACAGAGATTTGAGCCCAAGGAGTCTTGGTTCCAGAGTCTGTTTACTTCATCATTACATTGTTTTGCCTTTCATATTGTATTGCTAGGGTCATTGTCATAATATTTTACTTGATAATTAATATAGTTAATAGTATTCTAAATGCTACTAGTATTGTACTAGCTTAATGAACTGTTTTTGGTATTCATACTCATAGGAATGAAATTAAAAATTGTAATTAGCTAGTTTTCTGTAAAATATTCATCAAAAACTTTCAGGCTTCCCTGGTGGGTTAGTGGTAAAGAGTCCACCTGCCAAGGCAGAAGACACAGATTCGATCCATGATCCAGAAAGATCCCACATGCCACAGAGTACTAAGTTCGTGTGCTATTAACTACTGAACCTGTGCTCTAAAGGCCGGGAACCAAAACTGCTGAGCCCACATGCCACAACCTGCTGAAGCCTGTGTGCGCTAGAGCCCATGCTCTGCAACAAGAGAAGCCACCGCAATGAAAAGCCTGCACGCTGCCGCTAGAGAAAAGCCCGAGCAGCAGTGAAGACCCAGCACAGCCAAAAATAAAAATAAATAAAAATTTTTTAAAAAAAGGTTCATCAAAAAGTTTCAAATTAAGTTTTCCAAATAGAGGTTTTTTAATGTCTTCTTGGTCAACGTTAACCTTCCTATGGGAATTTCTACTACACATTTCATGGTTGAGTGTTTCCAGAACCTTCAGTGGAGACGTGTGAAAGTGGAGGGAATATAAAATCCCTGGATGTTTTCCAGCCCACAGCTAACACTCAGCCAACGATAGACAAAATCTTCCACTTCAGTGGAAAGTTAGAAAAGATGATATTAAATGGAGGAGAGTGGACTTTTATGAAAGGTACAGCTCACTGATATCAAGGAGAATTAAAGGAGTATTTGTGACCACACTTGGTTTTTGGAAAAAAGAGAATCACCATTGGATCCAGCATGACTGTGGGTCCATCTAAGGCCTATAAGACAAGAAAGGTCAAGTGTATTGTTACTGAGTAACTCAAGACGACGTTTCAGTGATTTGGGTGATTTTCAATCCTGGCTGCCAGTCAGAATCATCTGAGGACCTTTTAAAAATTATTGGTGCCTGGACCCCCAAATAAACCAGAGTCCACAGCCAGTGGGGCAGGGGTGAGGGTGTGTACACGGAATCAGCCATGTGGGCACGGGCACTAGGAATGCGTTATGAGCATCCTGTGATTCTTGCAGGTCTTCATGTGGGGAGCTCCTTGAGGACAAAGGAGAGAGGTTTCCATTTATCTCTGTGTCACTCTCTAGCTGTAGAAGAAGACAGAGGGTACCTTTTTAAAAAAATTTTTTTAATTGAAAGTACAAATAGTACCATCCATTTAGTAGTTACCTAGATTTCTAAATTCTATGTAATGTTTAGAATATATGGAAAACTGATATTGTGCCAGGTGTGAGCAAGGTAGCCACCCCTCTTCCCCTTAAATGAAGATTAAAACCAAAGTCTCTGCCTGCAGGAAACTTAGTTAAGTGGAAGAGAGAGAGAGAAGGTTGGAAGGAGGGAACTAAGAAGGAATCAGCAGAAACAGCCGTTGTCTGGGTGAACCTGTTGTTAATCAAAGAGAAGGGTGACTGATGGTCTGGAATATTTAGGAATGGGATGGATTGATGGGAGGGAGAGAGGAAGAGAGAGTGGGTTGTGAGTGGTTTTCTCTTAGGTTTCCATGAAAAGAAAGGAAACCATTAAAACCAACTTACATCACATACTAATTCTTATTGGAAATCATGCAATTAAGAAACTGTAGAAGAGCATGTTTGTTTTTCATTTACTCTGTTTTTCAGGCTTGCCTTTATTGGTGAGGAATGTTGACATAAGCATAAAGCAAAACATTTTAATGATTATTGCTTGTAGTGTGTTTTCTTTTTTAATTATTTTGCCTTTTAACATGTTTCTTATTACAGAGGCATGAGGTTCTTTTCCAGGCCTTTTAGTGATTAGGAAATTTGCAATTCACAAGAGCACCAATTAGAGACGATTATAACCTGACGGGCACGACTCTGCCATTTGAGGAGAACTCAGCTGACACTTTCAGAAACTGTGCAAAAAAAATGTTAGTCAAAGAGCCCTGTGGCAGCAGTTTGGCCTTATAAGAATTCCGCAGAGTTCTTGTTTGTAATAATATAGTTATTCCTTGGATTATAATAACTCTGTAAGAGCCTTAGCACTCACCACCTTGGTCCTAACCCCCTTGGCACAATGCACCCTATAAAGAGAAGGTATTGGCTGGAGCCACACGGCTTGACCACTCGTCCTGGAGTCTGCAGCATCATACTCCCTGTTCAGAGCTGTTTTTTACTGTATCCTCCAAGTTCACTTTTAAGCATAATATGCGATCAGAAAAATGAACGGGATTATTCAAAGAGTAGTAATACACATTCTCACCATTACAACTGTAGGATTGGCCAAAAAAATTGTTTGGGTTTTTCATAAGCTGTTATGGAAAAAAACCCAAATGAACTTTTGGGCCAACCCAATACATATCCCCCTCTACCTTAGAGGGTTGTCAATAAGATCCTTTGGTGCCTGCATTTGCTTTGAGGAGTGTCTGTTGACCAACTAGAGCAGAGAGGTGAGGATCTATCCTTTAAAATAAATGTTAACAAGTTCCATCGACCAGCTTGCATCAACTTGTTTTCTAACATGATGTTGGGAACTCTGGTGGGTTTTCTGGCATCTTGTATTTAACTGAGCTTTCTTGTGGATGGATCCAGAACATCCTTCAACTAGATTTTCTTCTTATGCATTGAGTGTCTTGATGCTGTGAATTTTTGGCCAGATTCATCTTTAATTAATTGATTAAACTAAGTATCAAATGATTTTTGAGACCAAATTAGGAGTCAACTTATATTTTCTTAGTCTAATTTTATAACCTTTGTACACAATTGGATTTTCAATTGAAATCAGCCCTAGTATTGATGTTTTGCTAAATGCCAAACATTAGCTCTTTTAATTGAGGGGGACTCCAGCAAATGCTTCTCATTCATTCCCTAAACACTCCCAGCAGCATCCATGTGTTGGGCCGTCTTCACACAGTCAGAAATGTGCATCTTTGGAAGGACCTTTTAAAGCAGCATAAAGCGAGAATAATTCTCTGTTTTGAGCCCCCTTGCCCAAGTTGCTACTTAAGAGGATCAAAAAGTTGATTAACCCAACTTAATTTAAAATTGTCTTATGGTAGTTATTTTACGGTAGTTATCAGATACAGTTCATCTAGACAGCCGAAGCTTTGCCTATCAAGAATTTGGTTTTTTTCTTTTGAACTTTTTATTTTATATTGGGGTATAGCTGATTAACACTGTTCTGATAGTTTCAGGTGGACAGTGAAGGGACTCAGCCACACATATACATGTATCCATTCTCCCCCATCAAGGCTGCCACATAACACGGGGCAGAGTTCCCTGTGCTATACAGTAGCTGCTTGTTGGCTATCCATTTTAAATATAGCAGTGTGTACACATCCCTCCGTTTCCCCCAGGCAACCATAATGATGACTGTGTTTTAAAAAACATGTAAAGCAGGGAAACAGGGCAAAGATAGGAAGAGCCGAGAGTCTGTCTCCGCCTCAGTCTGTTAGGAAGCCCTTTGCAGCCTGCCTTTCACGCCTCCACACAGTGTGGGCTTCACAGCCAGTCAGGCCCCAGTTGGAGTCCCAGCTGTCTCTCCTTCATCAGCAAACAAGGTAATTAGGGGATTTATGGGGATTCTGTGGCTGGTGGTTAGACCCTCCTCTCGAGGCTGTGGTGACAGCCGCCTGAGTCCTGGGATGAGTGCCCCCCACCCCCCAGCACCCAGAGAAGGCCCTGGGAGAGCTCCTCCTCTTTCACACGTGCTGTCTTTGCTTATCTTAGGCCACTGGCTAACATTTATCTTTTGGCATTCATTTCAAGCCTTCCTAGAGATATCTCCAAAAAAGATGATAATTGTAATGAATGCTTAAGCACTAATATTTAGCAAGCCCCCTTGTATGTACCAGGCCCAGCAAGGACATTACATCCATTTTTACTGCCTGAGCTACCAGGGAATCCTTACATGCATTTTGAAAAATTTACTTTGTACAAGAACTCATGAGGCAGGGCACAGTTGAGGCATGTGTATTAAACGTATTAGGGCTTGGTTCTGATTCCAAAGCACTGCATCCTGCTCCAAGGATCTCGTTCTCAGAGTGTGAAATTCTGTTTCTACCCCCATCCAAAGCCTTCTGGGTGGCTCAGTGGTAAAGAACCTGCCTGCCAGTGCAGGAATCAGGTTCTATCCTTGGCTCAGGAAGATCCCCTGGAGAAGGAAATGGCAACCCATTCTAGTGTTCTTGCCTGGAGAATCCCATGGACAGAGGAGCCTGGTGGGCTGCAGTCCATGGGGTTGCAAGAGAGTCAGATACAACCTAGCAACTGAAACAACAACTGAACAACAGTCAGCCAGCGCATACCTTGAGCTGGGTGCTACTTTCTGCAAGGTCCGTTGATGTTCCCATTTTTCAGATGAGAAAACCAAGGCACAGAGGGGCTCAGTAACCTTTCCACTTACCCAAGGTCACAGAGTGTAAACTGGGTCTCAAACTCCAGTTCTTAAAGCCCCCAGCTGTCCTTCCCCTTTACACTTAAGCAGTTCTTAACACTTGTTTTATAATAAGTCTCAGACTAATTAATGAAAAGACAGGAATTCTCTCCTCCTCACCTTAACCATCCCAGCTATTCTTTCTGCTTTTCCAGTAAACTTACAGAATTCTTTTCCTTATCCTTGCTACAGTCCTTCTGAAGTAGTGCTATATTGACTGTTTCATCCAAAGGCTAAACCAAGACTAACGCCTAAGCAAGGAAGAACAAATAGTGAATTCATGAACTGGGAATCTGTTTACAATCCCCAAGGCTCATTGTGCAGGCAGTGCTTCTGTATCATTTAGAGTTGCTAATAAACGAAAGTCTTTGCATCTTTCCAAGCGTCTTGATGTTTACCAGTCTCATATTTTACCATAGGAAGCGGCTTCAACAAGCATATTCATGTGTTGACAGTTCTAATTAATACAAGTAATTAGTCCTGACAGTGGAACTGTGAAAAGAAGACCCATTCATAAATTTGCTAATTATGTCACTCTGCTCAGAATTTAATTGCAGTCTAGTCTTTAATCATTTCTGTATATGGGCAAAAGGCCAGCTGACTAAATTCTTCAGACTTTTACATTTACCACTCATAAAGGAATTTTGTCAAAATTAATTTATCATTGGAACATAATGGTCCGGTGTGCAGAAGTGGTGAAGAACAGAGCTCCTTCTGCAGAGAAACAAACAGGAGAATGGGGAGAGCCAGGCAAGGAAGGAGGGAGGGAGAGATGAAGTCATCAAGAGCGTCCACATCCTTTCTTACGTATCTACATCTACAAGGTTTTGTGTACTCATATTTCAGTGTTTTTCTAAAAAGTCAGGTAGTTTTATTTAGGCTCTTCATATGCTTATGGTACAGAAAATTTCAAGACAATTTGTTACCCGGACCCAAAGTTGAGCCCTCTTCTCTCTGATGTTAATAGCCTACTTTTCAAACAAGGACGTCTGTTCTAAAACAGGGTTTTTCTAACTGAGCTCTATTAACCTCGTCTGTGTGTGTGTGTGTGTGTGCGCGCGCATGTGTGTGCTCAGTCATGTCCAACTCTCTGTGACCCCGTGGACTGTAGCCTACCAGGCTCCTCTGTCCATGTCTATGGGATTTCCCAGGCACGATTATTAGAATGGGTTGCCATTTCCCCCTCCAGGGGATCTTCCCAACCCAGAAATCGAACCCACATCTCCTGTGTCTCCTGCATTGGCAGGCGGGTTCTTTTCCACTGAACCACTTCGTGAAAGTGTAAGTTGCTCAGTCCTGGAGAAGGAAATGGCAACCCACCCCAGTACTCTTGCCTGGAAAATCCCATGGATGGAGGAGCCTGCTAGGCTACAGTCCATGGGGTTGCAGAGAGTCAGACACGACTGAGCGACTTCACTTCTTTTCCACTGTACCACTTTGTGAAAGTGTAAGTCACTCAGTCGTGTCCGACTCTTTGCGACCCCATGGACTATACAGTCCATGGAATTCTCCAGTCCAGAATACTGGAGTGGGTAGCCTTTCCCTTCTCCAGGGGATCTTTCCAGCCCAGCGATCGAACTTGCATCTCCTGTGTCTCCTGCATTGGCAGGCGGGTTCTTTACCACTGCGCCACCTTTGGGGCTGGATAGTTCCTTGTTGCGGTGGGATGGGGCCATCCTGTGCACTGTGGGATGTTGAGTAGCATCTGACTTCTTACCCACTGCGTGCTCGTGCCCCCTTCCTCCCAGTTGTGATGGCCAAAACTATCTCCAGACACTGCCATTGTTCCCTAGGTGGGCTACACTGGTTGAGAACCACTGCACCAGAGTGTAAGTTTAGATGAAAAAAGAATCAGGTAAACTTGTGTATAGGATGCTTACCTAGAAGCAGTTGTAGCAAAATCAATAAAGCACATCACTTAAACACAATTTGGTAATATGAAATTCAGATGGAATGATGCTCCTCGAGTTTCAGTACCTCCCTCAGTATCGAGTTCCCTCTGGTTCTCTTGGATTGTAAGTACAGTAGTGTTTAGTATTAATAGTAGAGTAGTTGTATCTAAAATCCTTTGCTTCTTTGTTAGATACACTGGGCTCTTAGCTTTCATGGATTTTAATATTTAGAGTTCTGACCACTGTAAGATGACCTTAAAGTTATGGATACTCGGCTGCAGGTGTTCTTTGTTTTCAAGTTCATGAATTCCTCGCTTCTTGTCTTGCCTCCATCCGGTGCTTAGATGTTCAGTCCTTTGTTTCAGTTACTCTGTTACAAATACTTCAGTGCCTTTGCTGCTCAGTCCTTCGGGACATCTGGGACCCAGCATCTGGCAGCTGAGCCCGATTGGAGAATGTGACCCAACAGAGCAGACGGAGCCTAAATGACATCGACATCTCCCCTGTCCTCGAGTTCCCAGAGAAAATGGAATCCACCTGTAGGTAACACCTTCGGCATACCATCATGAAAACTACAAACCTACCTGCATCCACTCGCATACTTGTTCCTCCTGACAGCTGGGCAGGGAGGGCTCTTTCCTCTTTTCAAAAGCTAGCCATTCACCTGTCTTCTCTGCTCAGGAAAATCTGTTGTTACTGATTAACCCTCTCTCCATTCTGTCTTCAGCTTTTGAATCTTTACCAGATCCTTCCCATCAACATGTAAACCTACTCAAATCTCTTTCCTCCCTCATCCCAAAGAGAAGGAGACAAACAACTCGACTGACTTTTATTCACCACCTTTCCTTTCCATTTACAGTCTCCAAAGTCTTCACTTTCACTCTGGATCTTCCCTCCATTTCTTCAATCATGCTGCTGCCCACTACCCCTCCACCCCGCCCCGCCCCTTACTCTAATGAAAGTTCCCCAGTGATCTCAATGTTGCTGAGGCTTGGAGACACTTTTCTTCTTTAGATGTACTTAATGTTACGTACTCGCTCCTTGAAACCCTGCCTTTTTCCTCCAGTTCTCCTGATTCCCACCTTCCCAGGTTTCCCACTGCTACTCTGCTCTAAACCTTTTTCTTGGTCTACTTTGCAGGCTCCCCCCATACCCCCACCACCACCCCCTGCTACCTTGGAATATCAGTTTTCCTAATGACTTTATTCTAGGTCTTCTTTTCTTCTCTTAAGCTTTAGTTACTATTTGTACTTCAAATTTATCTCCTCTGCCCAGATCTCTTTCTGAAATCACAGATAAATGAGCTCAAGGACATCTCACGTGCATCACATACAAACCTGAATTTATGGTAGCTTTTCTACCTCCCCAACTTGCTCCCCGTCAGGTGTTACCTCCTGGGTATCAGTCAGTAACCAGGTGATCTTGATGCTATCTCAAAATATGTCTCAAATCTACGTCCACTCGTCTGGGCCACTGTTATGACTGGACTATAGGAGGTCAGGACAAAGAAGTGTAAGAGCCAGATTCCATAGGGCCTTTCAGGCCGTTGAAGGACTTCAGTTTTTCTCTTGAGTGAGATGGGAGCCATTAGAGGGTTTTCAGCACAGGAGTATCATAATAATTTAACTTGATTTTGTAAAGGGTCACTGGGGCTATTGTGTTGAAAATATTCTGTGGGGTGGCCTAGTGGGTTGAATGGTGACCCCCGCCAAGAGATATATTCACCCAGAGCCTTAGAATATGACTGTATTTGGAGTAAGCCTCTTGGCAGGTGTAATAAAGTAACAAGGTGATATCACCCTGATTGGGTGGGACCTAAACCCAATGGACATGAGTTTGAGTAAACTCTGGGGGTTGGAGATAGACAGGGAGGCCTGGCGTGCAGCCGTCCATGAGGTCGAAAAGAGTCGGACACGACTGAGGGACTGAACTGAACTGAACTGAAACCCAGTGACAGCTGAGCTGATGAGTTAGACAAGGGGAAGACAGACAGAGGAGGAGGCACAAGTGGAGACAGAGGCAGAGGGGAGCAGCAGGAAGACCAGTCAGGGTCCCGCTGCAGTGATTCAGGCAAGGGAGGACCATGTCCCCTTTCTGATGGCAGCCGTGGAGGAGTGCAGGGTGGTCAGCTTCTGGATACCTTTTGAAGGCAGAGTGGAAGGATCTTTGACAGAATAGCGGTGATTATGAGAGAAAGAGAAGTGAAGGGAGTAACATTTTTGGCTGAGGGCACTGAAAAGTTGGAGTTCCCATTAACCTGAACACATAGAGCAGGTTTGCAGGGGAAAAAAATTGAGCTCAGTCTTGGACCTGGAGAGAGTGGCAGGCTTATGAGAGCTCCACGTGGGGATGGAGTTGGTGGTTCAGCATGAGATTGGATGACAGGTATGGTCTGGAAGTATCAGCATGATGTAAATAATACTTAAATTCGTCAACGTAGATGGAATCACCAGGGAGTGTAGATGGACTCCTCTTCTTATCAATGGAGAAGAGGATCAAGGACTGAGCTCTGGGGGTTTCCAACATTAAGAGGTTGAAGAGAAAAGGAGGCTAGCAAAGGAGAGTGAGAAGAAGGAACCAGTGAAGCAGGGTGAAAAAACAGAGAAAAAGAGAGCAGGTGGTCTAGAACCGGGGTCCCCAGCCTCTGGGATCTAATGCCTGATTATCTGAGGGGGAACTGCTGGGAATGATAATAGAAATGAAGTGCACAGTAAGTGTAATACTTGTGTGTGTGTTCTGTGCGTGCCGAGTCGCTCAGTCATGTCCGACTCTTCTCGACCTCATGGATTGTAGCCCGCCAGGCTCCTCTGTCCATGGGATTCTCCAGGCAAAAATACTGTAGTGGGTTGCCAGTCCTTCCTCCGGGGAATCTTACCAACCCAGGGATCAAACCCAGGTCTACCTGCATTATAGCCAGATTTTTTTTTTTTAACCAACGGAGTCATCCAAATCATCCCTCCAAACCACCTGCCTCCCGGGTCTGTGAAAAAATTGCCTTCCATAAAACTGGTCCCTGGTGCCAAAAACGTTGGGGACCACTGCCCTCGAAGACAAGTTTTTCTAGGAGGAAAGAGTATTCGTCTGTGCTAGGTGCCCTGGTGCTCCTGGGCAGACGAGGACTGAGAAATGACCTGTGGGTTTAGCAATGCCGAGGTTAGCAATAGCCTTGACAGGAGCTGTTTCAGGATGTGAACCATTCCTGGTGTGATACAGACCCTGCTATTGTACCTTGTTCCACCAGAGTTGAAAGCCCCGAGCTTCTAAAAGCTTCAAGTTTCTTAATCACCCCCCACCCCTAATAAAGGGTGAAGAGAAGGACCCTGATGACTCACATAGGCTCCATTACTGCTGCTGGTTCCCCAGCCTTAAGTGGTATTAAATATATAAACTCCTGATGCTGCTCATCCTAAGCAACAGAGAATCACCCATGTGAGAAGCGGCCTAACCACAATGCAACATTTGCCTTTGGTGTGGACCATCTCGCCTTGTGCTTTTTCAGCGTAAGGCCAATGGTGGAAATTCCTAATTTCCCTGCTGTAGTACATGACCGTGTATGGAGGGGTTTCTCCTCAGGGCCCTGCTCAGTGGCTCTAGAGCAGCACTGGCTTACAGAAGTTTCCGCAGTGATGGACATGGTCTGGTCTTTTATCTTCTGCATCCAAAATGGTAGCTGCTCGCCACATGTGCTGAGTGCTTGGAATGTAGTTAGAACAACTAAGGCGCTGTATTTTTTAAGTTTACTTAATTTTAATTCATTTAAATATGAAAATAGCCATGTGTCTTGGGTGAGACCCAAGAGTCTGTAGTTCAACAGGCTCTGCAGGTGATTCTCTTGCACACTGCACAGAATGGTTTCCTAGAGCTGGGCTCCACCCCTAGAACTCCTAACTTAATGGGTTTGGGGATGAGGTGTGAGAATTTGGGGCTTCCCAAGTGGCTCAATGATAAAGAATCCACCTGCCAATGCAGGAGACACAGGTTTAATCCTTGGGTCAGGAAGATCCCCTGGAGGAGGAATTGGCAATGCACTACAGTTTTCTTGCCTGAAAAATTCCTTGGACAGAGGAGCCTGGTGAGCTACACTCCGTGGGGTTGCACAGAGTCAGACATGACTGAGGCTGGCACACAGTAAGCATCTGACTTGTTAAGAGGTTCCCAGGTAATGCTCGGAAGCTGACCTGGAGATGACTTTGAGAACCTGATGTACAAAATGGGCCTTCTCTTTGGGAGGTGACCCCAGATCCCCAAGAGTCAATTCCATTAGTGCCATATAACAAATACTTTGTCAGGGTATCCCAAGTATATCCTATGAACTTTATAAAAATCTTTTTAGCTATTTTCTCATGATCCAGTAATGAGCAGTGCCTGACTCATTGAGGAGCTCACAGTTCTGGGAACTGAACCAACAAGTCTGCAGTCTGTAGGACAGGCCTTCAGGAAGGGTGGGCTGATGCTCCGGTTCTTTGGTGGAATTTCTTCTTTGTCTAGGAAACCTCAGCTTTGCTCTTAGCGGTTTTCAGCTAATTCAGTCAGGTCCACCTGGACTTACTAGGATGGTCTCCCTTGAAGTCAACTGATTAGAGACAAAATGACATAAAGGATCATAGCTTGAAAGATGTGGTATTTATTTTGCTCCTTGAAGAATGGGAGAGTCTAGTCAGTGAGGACTAAGGGAATAGATATTCTAGGGAAAAATGAGCAATAAAAGGTGCCAGGACAGGAAAGTACAGTTGGTATTTGCAGAGTGGCCAGTTGTTGCTGTATGATCTTTCATTGAATCTCCCTTTCTTCATCTAAAAAAAAAATGGGTTAAATGCTTGTCATAACTGTCCCCAAAAATGGAACGAGGTGGTGTTTGAGGGTGCATTTTAGAAACAATAAACACTATTTGATCTCTAGTGAAGAAAGCAGAACACCTAAGAATTGATGCCTTCGAACTGTGGTACTGGAGAAGACTCCTGAAAGTCCCTTGGACAGCCAGGAGATCAAACCAGTCAATCTTAAGGGAGATCAAACCAGTCAGTCTTAAGGGAGATCAACCCTGAATATTCACTGAAAAGACTGATGCTGAAGCTGAAGCCTCCAGTATTTTTGGTCATCTGATGCGAACAGACAACTCTTTGGAGCAGTCCCTGATGCGGGGAAAGATCCAGGGCAGAAGGACAAGAGGCCATCAGAGGATGAGATGGCTGGATGGCATCACTGATGCAGGGAACATGAACTTGGGCAAACTCCAGGAGATGGTGAGGGACAGGGAGGCCTGGTGTGCTGCAGTCCATGGGGTCGCAAAGAGTCAGACAGGACTGGGAGACTGAAGATCAACAGCAGCAAAGCACTATGAATACCAAGATACTTTATAGCAATGTTAGTGGTGGTGGTATTTGTGTATAAGTTTGTGTGGTGAAGAAAAACAAAAAAGTTTGGGCAGTAAAAAAGAGCCTGATTCTTGTGGGTTTTGTCTAAAATAATGCTTGTTTGGGGAGAAAAAGTATAGGGTTGGACAAAAAGTTCGTTCATGTTTTTGCATTACAGCATATAGAAAAACCCAAATGAACTTTTTGGCCAACCCAATAGTTTCAAATGGATTAATAGGAAATAAAAATGTCCCTACATATGCAGTCACACCTGATTGCCACAAAGGTGTGGTAGGCATTTGATCAGAGCCTAAGATAGCTCAACATTTTTTCCACAAGTAGACCTTAGGCCTCTATTTTTGATGCTTGAGATATTAGAGGTGAGGGAGAGTCATTTATTATAAAATCATTGAATAGTTTGCCTAAATAGGGAGAGAGAGTTAAATGATTTCCAAGAAAGTTGTTCCCAGGCAACGGCCCTTGTAGCCAGTTGACCTGGCCATCAAAGAGAGCACTGGGTGGGAGTGAGGGGATGCCAAAGTGACTGCCATTTGCAAACTTCTTTTTTCTGTCCCCCACCCCCCACACCCCAAGCTCTGCTCTACAAACCAAGCTAATTTTGCCAAGCCAATTTCCCCTTGATTTTTAAAGCCCTATGCATTTTGGATGAAATTTAATCCACATGTTCCTCCTGAGTCTCTTATGCCCAAGCCATGAAAATGTTATTTGTAAAATGTGATTCCATGTTTGAAGTCACTGCAAAGTATTTTTAGTAGATTTTCCTTCTTCATCATGCAAAATTTTTCTCGGTTTGTTTTCTTGTTTTATTTAAACACATTGTATATGATCCTAACACACATCCTGTGGTGAGACGCAAAAGGAATCTTGAAGCCAAAAGGAGGGTCTATTCTAACACAGTTGAAGGAGCCAGGTTCTACTTGCACAAGTTTATAACTATTATCCCTCTTCAGTTATGTTGTGTCCTGGCCTCCTTTTCACACGGTCACACCCTACCCCAGCCTTCTCCTACCCTGCTGCCTAAAAGGGTGTCCGTGAAGACAAATAGGGAAAAGGGAAAGTGAGAAATAATAGAATCAAACTGCCTCCTAGGACACATTTCTGTGTTATGCCATGTGATCCTTCCTTTCCAAAGCTGAGTTCATTTTCTCCTTTTACATGCATGCTAACATTGCCCCTCCCTGGGAAGATTAAGCTATTTCACGAAATGTCTGCAAAAATGAGAAGTAAAATCAAATTTAGGAGCAGTCTGCAGTTTCTCATTCCTAGGGCAAAATAGATGGTGGTATCTGTTTAGGGCTGAGCTAATTGAAAAATGGTTTTATTTTTACCAAAGTAAGCAATTTTTTGTTTGTTTATTTTTAATCCATTGTTTGTGTGTATGTGTATAGATGTGTGTATTTGTGTGCACACGTTGCTAAGTTGTGTCCGACTCTTTTTGACCCCATGGACTGTATCCTGCCAGACTCCTCTATCCATGGATTTCCTAGGCAAGAATTACCGGGATGGGTTGCCATTTCCTTTTCCAGCAGATCTTCTCCACCCAGGGATTGAACCTGGGTCTCCTGCATTGCAGGAGGATTCTTTACCTGCAGAGCCTTTAAACCGTTGTCTCTTTGGAATCTCATAATATAGACCCGGTTTTATCTTTACACGAAGCATCCTGGTTTATGTATGTCTGTCTCTCAGAGACATCTGTGGGCTGCAGAAGGGCACCAAAGCAGCCTTGTTTTTAGGGTGTGGTAGAGATTTGTCTCTGTTCTGAGCACTGATTCCCACATAGGCAGCAGGTATAGCACCCAACATGGTAAGAGACATTTCCCACCAGGAGGAGCTAAGATGAGAGGGGTTAAATTTTGACTTCTCATGACTCTGAGCTTATGAAATACTTTCCTACCATTTAATAAAACATTGGTCCTCAAAACTGCCCCTAAGGCTACGGTTGTCTGGTTGGTTATTTTTTCATGAAGAAAATGAGGCCCAGAGGGGTAACTTTCTTAGGCATTTCATAAGATGATGGGGGTTATTCACATGTGACTCTGTCTCTGCTGCACTGTACACTCCAGGAGGGCAGAGACGTCCTGTCCATCCTGTGGGGGCATTTGAGGACTTCTGTGGGCTTTAATTTTGGAAGCCCCACCCCCACTCCATATCATCTCAAATGTGTTCAAACATGTGACATCCCAGCCTTAGTATATTAATACATTTTTAAGTAAATGGCTGTAAATATATATATATATATATATATATATCCTATTTATGAGTTGAGATACTAAATGATCAATATGGTACATTTCATAAGCATTTAATCAAATATTTATTGCTGTTCAGTTTTGTAGGTTGTTTTTTTTTTTTTTTTCCCACTTAGGGAGTCAATTAATTATTTTGAGATCTCAGACATTTTCACAGGCTTAGTCCCTGAGTACTGGTCCCACAGAGGATAAAGCCATCCCCCTGCTCTTATACTTTTCTGCTCTGGGACGGGACTTAATAAATGTTTGTTGGACGAATGACCACTTAGTGACAGAGTGAAGGAATGAACAAATGGGTGAGTAGTAAGTGGTGAAGTCTGATATTAAAGCCCACATAAGCCCCGGATGGCCTATGTCTTTTACACAGCCATCCTGGTGGATACCGCCAAACTCCATTCAAAACATAGTCCTTGTCTTTCTCTCATTGTTCTTTTTCAAGCCGATTTTCTACCCTATTACAGCTAAGGCACACGGAAGAATAGACTACTGGTTATTTGCATTTTGGTAGTTCTTCTGAGGGCTTCCCTGGTGGCTCAGTGGTAAAGAATCTGCCTGCCAGTGGAGGAGACTCAGATTTGATCCCTGAGTTGAGAAAGATCCCCTGGAGGAAGAAAGGGCAACCCACTCCAGTATTCTCGCCTGGAAAATCTCATGGACAGAGGAGGTTGGCAAGCTGTGGTCCACGGATTCGCAAGAGTTGGACACAACTTAGTGACTACTACTTAGTGACTACACATACACACAGAGTTCTTATGAAGGAGTAACCACCTCAGGGTGATAATCAGTTCTCTGTTTAACTGCCCTAGTTTATTTGCTTTGCCTTACAAGTGTGGGATAAATGGTGGCTGTTATTAATATTCAAATACTCATTTTTTGACAAAACCGAAGAAGTGTTTTTGCCTGTCTTTTTTGTTTTGTTTAGAATTCTAAGTGTTAGCTCTCAAGTGTTTCTCATGTGATATCTGTGTTTTCAGGAGATGTGACTTTTTTTAAATCTAAAAGTGAATCTTTGTGGTTTCTCTTCAGAGCCCTTAGATTTGGATTTGATAGCTATTGAACATGATAGAAAGCTTGAGAGTTCCCTTCTTAGGCAAGCATATGCAAAGGGAACGATGAGAGGGGAGAGAGAGATGAAGATTGTGTAAAGGACAGAGCCATGCTTTCCTTCCTCAGTCCTGAGTTCACCTCTACATGCTAGATCACTTCAGTCGTGTCTGACTCTTTGTGACCCCATGGACTCTAGCCCACCAGGCTCCTCTGTCCATGGGATTCTCCAGGCAAGAATATTGGAGTGGGTTGCTATGCCCTCCTCCAGGTGATCTTCCTGACCCAGGGATCAAACCCACATCTCTTAAGTCTCCTGCATTGGCAAGTGGGTTCTTGATCACTAGCGCCACCTAGGAAGCCCTGGTTTTTCCCTAGAGAAGTGGATCCTCACTTTTCTTACATAAATGGATACCAGGATAGATTGCTGTTCTCAGATCATCCCAAGGTCTTTAGAGGCTGTGATGGATCTCGCTGGATGGATCCAGGGCAGACCAGGGCTAAATCAAAGACCTGCAGTGCCCCTTGATTGGCTGAGTTTGTGGGCAAATGATGCCCACAAAGAGATGCAATGATGGAACTTACTCTCCATCCATGGGAAGTCTTTGGCATTGAGTCCTTCAACAAATACTCACTGGCCACCTGCATGGGGACCACCACCAGGACCAGACAGACTTCTCCCTGGAGTCCAGACCCTTGATCAAGCTCTCGCTTGAGGTATCACTTGAAATGACCTTGGTTTTTATATCTCACTTTTTGGTTGGATTTGGTTGTATGTGCACAAGTGTCCTTGTGTTTTCAAAAGGCTGAAAGCTTCTGTTTATAAAGTTGGAGAGGGAAAGAAAGCCTGTAACATAGAAAATGGAAATGTAAAACTTCAGTTCCTCCACTGCTTTATTTTTTCTGATTTCTTTCAAAATCTCTTGATGGACTTGGACTTCAAAATAGAGGAATGCACTTTTCTGGTAAGCAGCCTGAGCTGACCCCTGAAAATGGTGCGCTATTCACTCGACCCAGAAAACCCCACAAAATCATGCAAATCAAGAGGTTCAAATCTTCGTGTTCACTTTAAGAACACTTGTGAAACTGCCCAGGCCATAAAGGGTATGCATATCCGAAAAGCCACCAAGTATCTGAAGGATGTCACTTTAAAGAAGCAATGTGTGCCATTCTGTCGTTACAACAGTGGAGTTGGTAGGTGTGCACAGACCAAGCAGTGGGGCTGGACGCAGGGTCGGTGGCCCAAAAAGAGTGCCGGATTTTTACTACGCATGCTCAAAAATGCAGAGAGTAATGCTGAGCTTAAGGGCTTAGATGTAGATTCTCTGGTCATTGAGCACATCCAAGTGAACTAAGCCCCCAGGATGCGGCGCAGGACTTACAGAGCTCACGGTCGGATCAACCCCTACGTGAGCTCTCCCTGCCACACTGAGATGATCCTTACTGAAAAAGAACAGATTGTTCCTAAACCGGAAGAGGAGGTTGCACAGAAGAAAAAGATATCCCAGAAGAAACTGAAGAAACAAAAACTTATGGCCCGGGAATAAATGCTGCAGAAAGTAAATGCAAATAAAAGTTAAATAAATAAATAAAGGAATGCAGAGACCTTCTTGAGTTTGTGTTGTCCTCTGGCACTATCCTTCCTCATGGATTCCTTCCTGAATTTCCAACCTGAGCACTCTTGTGCATGTTCAGTATTTGCTTTTTCCAGTGTGTGTATGTTGTATATATACATATGTGTCCTACACATGGCCGTGTATACACACACACATATATATATGTATATATATGTATGCATATGTGAGTATATGATTGTCCTTAAATGATTTGATTGTCCTTAAATGATCTTTTTCTAAACTCATCTAGACCATTTAATTTGTGGCAGGAATCCCAAAGTATATTCTCCCCAGAGGAAGAACAAGATTTGCCTGGCATCAATTTAAGAAAATAATTACTTAAGAAAATTGTGCAAGATGTTTTCTTACACTGGAGATTCTGGTGACATGCAGTGGGGGCCTGCGTGCGGGGACCTCAGGCCTAATTTTGTCTAAAGAAGTTGGGAAGATAGTATTTTCTTTTTTTTATTAATTGAAGTGTAGTTGATTTACAATGTTATATTAATTACTGCTATACGGCATAGTGATTCAGTTATATATATGTGTGTGTGTGTATTTAATGTTCTTTCCCACTATGGTTTGTCATAGCATATTGAATGTAAGTTCTCTGTGCTAGACCTTGCTGTTTATATATAAAAGCTTATATCTGCTAACCCCAAACTCCTTTCCATCTCTCCCCTAGGCTCTTCCCCCATGGCAACCACCAGTCTCTTCTCTGTTGTCCATGAATCTGTTTCACTGATAGGCTTATTTTGTCATATTTTAGATTCCACACATAAGTGATATCATATGGTATTTGTCAGGAAGGTAGTATTTTCATATTCCACTCAGCTTCCTCATGCTTTGCCATTTACCCAAAACTATCCCCTTTTGAAGATTGGTATTTTCTTTATTTAGAGCAAAGCTCCATTGCCTTGGGAGTATTTTCAAAAACAGTTTCTAGATATGACCTCTCACTCTTCCTGCCCTGTCCCCTTCACCAGGAACTTTTCCATTATTTTACCTTTGACTTGTTTTCTTTTTAGAAAGCAAGGTAAATTCAACTGAGAATAGGCAAGTGGAAAAGTCGTAAAGATGGTCATTCTTGGAAAGGCCAGGCCTCATATTATTCCTGCTGTTGTTGTCTTTTAAGGAGTGATAACCAGGGGAGAAGAACCTTGACCTGATTCTTTCGCTGACAAAATCACAGCTGATCTTATCTCCCTGGTAGCATGTCTGTGAGCCTTCACATACAGCTCTAGGGCCAAGAACTATGAGTATTCTGTCCTAAAGTTGTAATCCTGACTGTTTACCCTCCTAGCTGCCCACTCCTGTGCGTCCCCTTTTGTTCATATGAGCTAGTCAGTAGCAGAATGCCCACCTACCCACGGTGAACTTGCGGCTTTGAAGGAAGGAGACCCACATGCCTCATAGCCTTTCCTCGATCTTGACAGACGGCCGCCGTGTTTCTCATCCAGGACATCTTTTATGAAGCACTGGGTGTACAATTTAAGTAAACAGAATTCCGACTCTCCTCTGAGTTCTAAACATACTTAACCGTCAAATGTGAGTCTGAAATTTAGTTTGAAAGTAACTGGGCCATTTGCCTGCTGTTGAACCAGGTGGGAGGAGAAAGTCAGCTGAGGGACACAGAATTCTTTCGTGGAAGGTTAACAGCCTACCACCTGCACATTGGATTATCTGTGGCCCGACTTAAAAGAGAAGCCACAGTTGTAACACAGTCACGTTCTACCCTGCCTGAGCACGACGGATCGTGTCCTGTGGCCCGCTGAGCTGTCCGGGTGAGGACCCCTAGTGTTGTCGGCACCTCTGACGCCTCCAGGACACTCATTTCCCTGAGAAGAAGTGGAAGGAAGCCCGTCTGCCTTGTACATCAGGTTGCTGTCCCGTTACAGGGAGAAGGGGCCTTAGGAGGGCGCCCCCTGGTGCCTGGGCGCTGCTTCTAAGCCTGCAGCAGGTCCTGTGACCGGCCTGCCGAGGGCATCTGGAGGGACCCCAGTACTGTTCTTTTAATTTTATTTCTGACTCTGCTGGGCCTTCATTGCTGCGCCGGCTTTTCTCTAGTTGCGGCGAATGTGGTCTACTCCCTAGTTGCAGTGCACAGGCTTCTCAGGGCAGTGACCTCTCTTGTATTGTATTGAATATCTTGCATTGTATTGAAGCACAGGCTTCAGTAGTTGCGGCTCCTGGGCTCTAGAGCACAGGCTCAGTAGTTGTGGTTGTGCACATGCTAAGTTGCTCCTCAGCATGTGGGATCTTCCTGGATCAGGGATAGAATCCATGTGTCCTATGTTGGCAGGTGGATTCTTTACCACTGGGCCACCAGGGGAAGCCCCTGTCCTTGTGATTTCTTTTCTTTTTTTTTTGCTCTTGATGGTATTGCATATGTAAAACTTGCGCTTCATTTATTCTGCCCCCTGTCATTTAAAGAGACATCATTTTTTCTAAGAGGCCCCGCACCAACAGTGGCAAAAGCCCGTGTGTTTGGTACGAGACACAGGTTCCTGGCTGTGACAAGGATTTGTGCCTGACAAATCAGACTGGGAAACCAAGTCACTGCCCTCCTGAGGTTCTTCTCTCCATGGAAAAGGGACCTTTGTGGTCATTTCATCCCGTGCCTTTGTTTTCAAAATGAGGACCTTGAGGCCCAGCGAGGTGAAGGGCCAGGGCTAGACCTTGCCCCTCCGGGTTCCCAGTTTGGACTTCTGTCAGCCCTGCAGCTCCTCCTCCGTTTTGTTTTGCATTCACTGTGGCCTTGCCTTCGTGGCCGCCTCCTCTTTCTCTCTGTAAACATTAATATGAAATGTATTTGCTTTGCTTTTCAGCCTTGCCCGCCACCACCCCCACCCGCCGTGTGTCCAAAATAGCCGCCGGAATCATGAGAATGTTAGGTCTTCAGATGTTTATAATCCAAAAGAATCCCTTCTGTTTTCTTTATAATAAAACTACTTGGATGTCGGTATTTTATGTTGGAAAGGCAAGCCAAGTTCACAATGCAGCAATTACAATGCAATGCATTATGTATAATTTGTAGCACGCCCCAGGAGCAACGGTAAACCGTGAAATGCCATCCCAGCCCCACAGCATAATTAGCAGGATCAAACGCTGCCCAGAGAGGAGCACAATGGTTGTCGTCCGAGGTCCACCAAAGTAAGGGAAAGTTCCGATAAAAGCAGTACACCCCAAATTATATAAAAAGCAGCCCCTATATCAGGCTGCAAATGTCAAGAACATTCACTGCTAATTGAGGAAACCTTTTGAGGTTTAACAGCTCATAAATTCGCACTGGGAATGCCCCATTGTTCTGGGGTTATAAGTCTTGTCTTTGAAATTTAGCAGTTGTACTTTTATATTGCATTCCTCCAAGAGTCCCGTTGTAAACATGAAGGGTTTGCATTTTAACATAAATTTGAACAATGTGGTTTGAAAAGAGCTCACCACATCAAAGGGAGGCTGTTTGGGCATGTTTCATGAATTCTTTTTTCTATAGTATTTAAAGCTACAAATGACTCATGAAAGTATGTTCCATTTAGATCAGTCATAGTAGTGTAGCTTTTAACGCCCTTGTTTTTCCTTTCCTAAGAGTGCCTGTGTCAGAAAACAAGTCTACAAGCCTTTGACCAAATCAGTTGTCCTTAATCTAGAATCTTCAGATCCATAGAGACAGCTCTGGAAATGTTGTTCCACTTGGTCTAAATAGCAATAAATTTTGTGTGTTTTCATGGTTTTTTTTTTTTTTTTTAACTCAAAAATCTCCCCCTTATGAACTCTCAATTTTTTCTTTTATCCACATGACAATTACAGTCTGTAGTCCATTGGGTCACAAAGAGTCAGAGACGACTGAGCAACAGGCTTCCCTGTTGGCTCAGATAGTAAAGAATCTTCCAGCAATGCAGGAGACCTGGGTTCGATACCTGGGTTGGGAAGATCCCTTGGAGAAGGGAATGGCAACCCATTCCAGTATTCTTGCCTGAAATATCCCATGGACAGAGGAGCCTGGCAGGCTATAGTCCATGGGGTCACAAAGAATCGGACATGACTGAACAACTACCACACACACCCCTATGTCCTCGTAGTCCCCCAGTTTTAAAAACCCACAATGGTTTTTTGTTTTTGTTTTTGTTTTTATGCTGAGCTACCAGCTAATGTGAAGAGAGATGTGGGTGGTGGTTTCTGAAGCAGCGTGGTTGAGGGGAGTGTAGGGACCACTGCTCTTTGGTCTGGCCTCTGGGGATCTCAACCTCGGGAAGTCACACGCCACGCTTGAGCCTCAGTCTGGGCGTAAAATGAGGACAGTGGTTAAACTCCTCCGCATCTTCCTCCCTCCAGTTCCTGCTGGTTCCTTTATTCATCCCTGGGGCCAGGAGAATTTGAACACAAAGCCTCAGTGCTCACCCCACAAAGCTCACCACCTTAGGAGGATGTGCTAGACTGAGATCACCAGAATCCTGTAATTTGCTAGAAACTACTAACCATTGCATTGTGTGCTTTGGAGGAAGGGGACGTGATCCTGGGAGAGTTCAGAGCAAAGTGGGGCACGGCCACTTGGCTGAGAGCTGGGGGAGGTGGGGAACAATCCCTGGGAGTCGGTGCTGAGGGAGGGCAGGCTTACTGGACTGGCTACAGGGCTTGATCTTTGTTCTTAGGTGGAAGGAAACTCCTAGAGGGCTTTAGGCCAAGGATAAAGTTGATGAGATGCATGTTTTTGGAAAGCGTTCCAGCTCCCCTGTGGAGGATGGCTGGTTGAAGACCAGAGCGCCGGCAGGACACCGTCTCAGGGCTCAGGCACCACCCAGCCTCCGAAAGCAGGTGGCCCAGGCAGGGCTGGTGACAGGGCAGGTTCTGGGGAAGGGGCGAGTCAGAGGAATGTTCAGGTGACGATGACAGGATTTGGTGATGGGCTGAAGGGCACAGGTGAGGGAGGGGCGACTTCCAGGACAGCTGGGGTCTGAGCATGTGTGACTAACTGAGTGGATGGCACGAACATTCCCGGGGTGGGGCAGCTTGCAGAAGGCCATCAGTGTAATAGCAGGAGACCCTGACCCTCCAATGCTTTGTGCCAGGCGCTGGCGTCCTTTACTCCCTTCCATCCAGAGCACATCTCTAGGTAGGTTTCTGCATCACACAGACAAGAAAATTCAGGGGAGATAAGGAAAATGACTTCTCTGAGGGCCCAGAGGAAGGGGCAGAGCCAGTATTCAAAGGCAGCTCTGTCTGGCACCAGAGCCCGTTCCCTTCCACCAGGGCCAGGTGGCCAGAGGGCCCTCTTATAAACTCCGATGTCCACTCCAAACTCGAAAGGGGCATTGAATTTTTCAGGATGAGATGGCCGAAAGAGAAAACAGTGAAGCCTGGTGGCAGGACCAGAGCCCCGAGAGACGCAGCATCTGGTTCTTCCCCCTCTTAGCTGTGTGAAGCAGGAGACCCAGTTACCCTCTCTGGGCTTCAGTTCCCCCGCTCTTAAATGCAGACAGAATCCCGCCATCCCAGGTCCTCCTCAACCCCACTCTGAAAATCCATGATTTTAAGATGTGCTGGCTGCGTCTCACATAGAATCTCCTTTCCACCCATGACACAGTCTTTAAAGCATCTTTCTTAACTGTAGGTAGGCCTTTCAGTACTCGCCTTTTCTCTGGTCACGGCACACACTTAGATATTCCCAAAGATGCTCAAGAGAGCAACATTTTCCTCCCCACTTACCTAAAGTCATGTTATCCGAAGTAAGCTTCCTTCTAGATTCCTAACTTGGCATTTAAAGTTCAAAAAATTTCATACTGAGGTCTCCCTTTCTGTTCATAAGTTTGATTTTATTAGAAATTATTTGACAGACGCGTAAGAATAAGGTAAGGAAATGGCACTCCAGCAGTCTTGCCTGGAGAATCCCATGGACAGAAGAGCCTAAGGAGCCACAGTCATAGGGTTGAACAGAGTCAGACACGACTGAAGCAGTTTGGCAGAGCAAGAATTAGCTATTTTTGTTACCGAGTCTCCATAGCACAGGCCATTTTCGAATCGTTTCTGAACAATTCTAGGTTAGTTAGAGGCAGACTATTTCAAAGGGGTGCTCACAGTCTGAGAAAGCCCTTGGCTCCTCCTCAGACTGGGAGGGCTTGTTCATTGGAGACATTTCAGTCGCAAGGCACGTCTGTTAACACACATACTCGTGCCCACACACAAGCACGCACACACACACACATGCTCTTTCTTTAATGGATCAGAACTTGGTATGGGTGGGGTGAGTTAGTCAGACCTAACAAAATACAGCAGTGCAGCTCAGGTTAAATACCATCAAATACAAAAAACAAGCATGTTTTTAAGATGGCGGTCCTGCATCTGGGGTAGTTTATCGCGTCATGAAAGTTCCCCACCATCCCAGTTCAGGGCCAGCTCTGACCCAGAGGAAGCATTTCTCAGCTCCTGGTGCAGAGAGCAAGGCTCCTGTCTGTTGGTGTTTGTGCACAAGACTCTCCCAGCTCGTCCACTCTGAAGAGATTCATGTGTGTCCCCCTCACCTCCCCGGTTATCTAGGCCTTTGCCACGGAGCCCACTCTGGTTTTCTAACCTACCAGCCATTCAGAAATCACGGGGCTCGGCCTGTTGACAGGGATGTTGTTCCTCTTCCAGTTACTTTTCCTCTCGGCCCCTGCCCTTTTTTAACCCAGCAAGTGCATCTGCCAAGGCCCTTGCATTGCTGTTTCCTCATGGACTTGGGTTGGTGAGTCTCTCGATGCCCACCCCAGCCCAGCTTGCCAACCAGGCCCCTTTGAGACCAGCTGTGATGCACTCTCATTGCAGGCTTTTCCCCGAACAGCTTATCTTCCTCTCTTTCCACCTGCAAGAGAAGCCGGCCAGCAGCTTCCAGCTCTTGTGAGAGCTTTGAACCACAGTGTTCTCCTTGACTGCTCATCATCTTGGGGACCGTTTCCTAGGTCAGGGATCGTTTCTGTAATTGTGCCTTGATAACTGATGTCTCTTGACGTGTAGTTACGCACTTAACATGTAGTTAAGTTTATTTGAAAAGTGGAAATTAATTTGAATTTTTACAGTCTTTGCGACAGCATTCATCAGGGATATACATATCACATCTCATATCTCAGCCTGCATCCAGGTACTGAAGGCCTCTAATGTAGTGGAACCCCAGAGCCCAGATGGCCTCCATGCATTGGTGAGGGGAAACAAATAGATGAACCGTGTTCCAAAGCCTCCTCTCGCCTTTTCTCACCCATTTATGTCTCAGGGTTTGGAAGCTGGTTGTTGGCAGAGGCGAGAAACCAAGATTCCCGGGCCTTGAAATTCCCTAGCTGCTACCATTTACCTGTATCTCTCAGGGTCCTCTAGCCCCATGGGCCTGATCTGGCCCCCCGGACCCCAGCCTCCTCTCTGCTGTCATGTTAGTTGTTTTGGTTCATTCAGCAAACATTTATGATGCGCCCACACTGTCCCAGGCACCTGGGATTTAGAGGTGAGTGGCTTTGCTCCTAGGACTGGCTGAGCGGCCAGTGTCAACCACTCTCACATTATAATTAATAGACTCACCAGGGCAACACTGTGATCATATTTGGTATATTCTTCAGGAGAACTGGGTTGCCTTGGTGTCTTACGTTTAAAATCCATCTCCTCCAGGACTGAGCACAGCGCATCCTGGGAAACCACCGGAGCGGATTCTTTACCAACTGGGTTATCAGGGAAGCCCCAGGGAAGACATGACAGAAGACAGTGTGCACAACAGCAAATGGCATCGTGCCAGCGCTGATGGTCACAACCACACAAAACCCCGGAGTATAGCACAGCATCCCTCTGGCCCAAGTTTCTCAAAGTGGGGCCCGGTAGCATCAGACCCACTGAGGGTGCTTGTGAAAAGAGCAGATTCCTGGATCACGTTAAAACCTAGAACCTGCCTCTCGCCATGTTTGCCCACGTGCAAGTTTGGAAGTGACTGTTGCAGACCCAGTGTCTCGTCTCTAGAGCTTTGATGCGCCACGCGCTCTGCAGGACGGTGACATGGAAGCAGTGGGTAGATGTAGGACCTGTTACATGTTTCATCTTATTTGCTGCCAGTAAGTCTGGCCACCAAACCTGGGGCCAGCAGTCCCAACCCCCTTCCCTCCCAGACCCCACACCCTCGCTTCTCCTGACACGCAGTGACCCGGCAGTGGTGGTCCAGTGCAATCTGGACATGACCCCTGAGTGCTTGCTCTCAGCAAGAAGTTCCTGATTAAAGTCTCTTTGTCCCTTTCCAAAGTTCTCCTGTTGACCTTCCATCTTTTTACTTTCTTTTATTCTTTGATTTCTTGGGATGATCTTTACTTACATTTTTTAATTTGTTGTTGTTCACTCGCTCAATCATGTCCAACTCTTTGCGACCCCATGAACTGCAGCATGCCAGGCTTCCCTGTCCTTCACCGTCTCCTGGAGTTTGCTCACACTCATCACCATCGAGTCGGTGATGCCATCCAACCTTCTCATCCTCTGTTGCCCCCTTCTCCTCCTGCCTTCAATCTTTCCCAGCATCAGGGTCTTTTGTAATGAGTCAGCTTTTCACATCAGGTGGCCAAAGTATTAGAGCTTCAGCTTCAGTCCTTCCGATGAATGTTCAGGACTGATTTCCTTTAGGATTGACTGGTTGGATCTCCTTGCAATCCAAGGAACTCTCAAGAGTCTTCTCCAATACCACAGTTCAAAAGCACCAGTTCTTTGGCGCTCAACCTTCTTTACTGATGACATGGATCACAGCCTTGTCTAACCCAGTAAAACTATGAGCCACGCCATGTAGGACCACCCAAGACGGATGGGTCATGGCAGAGAGTTCTGGCAAAACGTGGTCCACTGGAGAAGGGAATGGCAAACCACTTCAGCATTCTTGCCTCGAGAACCCCATGAACAGTATTGTTTTATGCCCAAAGGTTACAAGGTATTTTCAGAAGATGATTATTTGAGTCAGTTCTAGGGAGGTGGATGAACCCAGAGCCTGTTATACAGAGTGAAGTAAGTCAGAAAGAGAAAAACAAATATAGTATATTAATGTATGTGTATGGAATCTAGAATAATGGTATTGATAAACACATTTGCAGGGAAGGAATGGAGACGCAGATGTAGAGAACGGACTTGTGAACAGAGGGAGGGAGGGAGTGAGTGAGTAGGACGAATGGAGAAAGTAGCACTGACATACGTACATACAGTGTGTAAGATAGACGGCTGGCGAGAAGGTGCTGTGAAACACAGGGAGCCCAGTCCGCTGCTCTGTGATGACCTAGAGAGGTGGGGTTGGGGAGGGGAGGCAGGCTCAGCACAGAGGGGGATGGACCCATTCAGTTCAGTTCAGTCGCTCAGTCCAGTTCAGTTGCTCAGTCGTGTCCGACTCTTTACACCCCATGAACCGCAGCACGCCAGGCCTCCCTGTCCATCACCAACTCCCAGAGTCCACCCAAACCCATGTCCATTGAGTCAGTGATGCCATCCAACCATCTCATCCTCTGTCGTCCCCTTCTCCTCCTGCCCTCAATCTTTCCAAGCATCGGGGTCTTTTCCAATGAGTCAGTTCTTTGCATGAGGTGGCCAAACTATTGGAGTTTCAGCTTCAACATCAGTCCTTCCAATGAACACCCAGGACTGATTTCCTTTAGGATGGACTGGTTGGATCTCCTTGCAGTCCAAGGGACTCTCAAGAGTCTTCTCCAACACCACAGTTCAAACATCAATTCTTCCGCTCTCAGCTTTCTTTATAGTCCAACTCTCACATCCATACATGACTACTGGAAAAACCATAGCCTTGACTAGATGGACCTTTGTTGACAAAGGGATGGATAGATATATAATTACGGCTAATTCGCATTGTTGTATGACAGAAACCAACACAACATTGTAAAAAATTTTTTAAAATCATTGAGGTTTCTGAGGGAAATATGGCTAATTCCAAGTGGTCTATGATTTTAAAAGTCAATGAAAACTCCCTTGGGCCTTTGCTTAAAAAACTGGACATTGATTCAAAACTCAAGTCAAAGGAAATGAGAAAAAACTGAAACAGGTCTAAATATCATTAGCAGTGCTTCTCTCTGCCTCTGTCTGCGAGTCTGGGCAAAGAGTAAGCGTGTTGGGGATTTTGTTTTCTGAGTGGAGGACCTGGGCCTGTGTGTGACAGAGGGGGCGCCGTCTACTGGGGTTTTATCCTTTCTGGGGAGGGAGCCACTGTCCCAGGCAGTTATGAGCACACCACTTAGATCAGGGCCTCACCCACTAGGAAGCACATCCAGGCATCCATCAGATGGCCGAGGGTCTGCTCAGCGGCAGGGGTAGTTAAGACCTGCTGAACTACTGGTTACCAAGCTGCTGCCTTCCAAGACACCCCATGGCCTCTCTGATCCCGGGCCGACCAGGACAGTGGCAGCCGAGTGTCCAGGATCACAGGCTAAGGAACTGAAAACATTCTCCAGGCAGGAACCTGGAGGTGCTAAAGGCCTTTGAAGATTTCCAGGACTCACATGTACTCCTGTGTGTAACACCCTGGTCCTACGCAGTTGGAACCACTGCATCAGGCCCAGTGAACATGAGCGCCCCATGGCCCTCCTTGACCTTGCTTCCTCCCTAGGGTAGCAAGGTCCCTGGAGTCGTCAGCGCAAGAAGGGGCAGGAGGATAGAGGGCTGGGGCACATTTAAGTGAGGGTCTGGGTAAAAATGTAAACCAGGAAGCAGAGCCACTTAAGACTGAATTTAAAGCATTTTTAGGACTGCTGCATCCAGGATTCGTTGTCTGATTATCACAGATTGTATCTGTTTCTCTCTTCTCATTTGGAGTTAGAATGATCCCAGTCATTTCCAGGAAGAAGCATGCAGCCGTAGAAGGCAGTATGTACCATAGCAAGGGTAAATTCTGAGTTTAGAGCTGGTTAAAATATCTACATCCATACCCATAACCACATCTGTATCTCTCCCAGGGCCTTGTCAGTCCCCTTTGCCCTGGAAGAAATCCGGTATGACATAGAAACTGCTAGACGCTGGCCAATAATCCCTGGGTTTCAGACCATCTAGACAATAAACAACTCCATAATATTCAGTGCAGCAGCTTCTGTGAGAGCCCATCTGTTTCAAAATAACCCTAATTCTGCTTACTATGCGGAATGCTTTGTTGACTGGAATTTGTCCTACTTTTCTGCAGCAGATTCAGAGTCATAGGCCTCTCACTCCACCTGCTGGCAAGTATAAATACTGGCCTGAAACCTGGGGTGGATATTTTCGGTTGAAAAAAAAAAAAAAATCTGAGCTGTAGCTCAGGGATTCTCAAAAGCTAGCGTAGCTCAGAGTCACCTGGGAGCTCATTAAAAATACAGTGGCCCGGGCTCTGTGCCAAGCCTATGAATCGGAAACTCTCAAAGAGCTCTCCTGGTGATTCATACACTCACATCTCTGTTAGACAATCTGGAATTCAGGGACCTGAGCCAGCGAAGGTCAGGGATGACCCCCCGCCCATCCTGCTCATCCTCGAACAGGGAAAGTGACGAAGCCAACTTTAGGTACCCACTTCTATATTGGTAACTGTTGGTGGTGAGAGTCAAGGCTTTATTCCTGGATTTCCCTGGTGGCCCAGTGGATAACAGTGGATAAGAATCTGCCTGCCAGTGCAGGGGACACAGGTTCGATCCCTGGTCTGGGAGGATTCCACATGCCATGGAGCAACTAAAGCCTGGGCCCCACAACCACTGAGCCTGCACTTTAGAGCTTGCGCTTTCAACAAGAGAAGCCACCGTAATGCAAAGTCCATGCACCACAAGGGGGAGTAGCTCCTGCTCGCCTCCTGCTTGCACACAGCACCGAAGGCCCAGCACAACCGAAAAGGGGGGAAAAAAAAGCTTTATTCCTTACCCAGGGCTCAAGGTGACATCACCAGTGATAAGTCATATGATTGCGTGGTGTGATGGGAAGGGCACTTCTCCTCGCTAGTATTCTGCCCAAAACCCTAACCCCAGTCGAATGATGAGGAAAAGCATCAGTCAAACCAAATCGAGGCACATTCTATAGGCTAGTACTCCTCAGAATTGTCAAGGTCACGGGAAATAAGAAAAGACTGAGAAAGTACCACTGGCAGGAAGACACTAAGGAGACCTGACAACTAAATGGAGTGTTGGACCCTGGAACAGAGAAAGGAAATGAGTGGAAAAACAAGTGAGATCCAGGGCAAGTCTGGAATTCAGTTAACAGTAACATGCTCATCCCTGTAAATGGTTGGTCTTGACAACTAGACCGTGGTAATATGTTTGGCTCTATTACCTCGGAGACTTTTTTAAATCTAAAAATTATTCCCAAATAAAAAGTTTATTAAAAATTAAAATATCAGGGGGTGGGGAGGGACACTGAGTTAGATCAGATGAGTTGGAGAAAGTTTGCAAGGAGCACAGCCTGGCCAAATCTCAGTCCAACTGTCAGAAGTCACGGCCAGGCTGGCTGACAGGCAGGCAGAGAGCTGCCCAGACCACCAGCCATGGAAGAGGCAGGTTGCTGGCATGACCCACTCTGCCCTCTTTGGCCAGCCAACCCTGATGCCTCATTGGGTGGGATCTTACATCTCTGTATGGAGGTCTAAAATGTCCAGTCTAGCTCCCTCATTGTGCAGACGGGAGCCTGAGACCCTGGAGAGAAGTGAATTGTCCAGAGTTCTGGTGGAGCCAGATGGAAGCCCACCTGTATAAAGACGTGTGTTCTTTTCCCCAGTGATTCTCAGTCATTTGATACATTGTCTACAGGAGAAACACCTGGGTAGCTTTTCATTAAAATATAGCTTCCTGGGCCCCAACCACTTAATGCAAAGAATCTCTGCCTTTAGGATCTAGTAACTCTGCATTTTTAACAAGTTCTTCATTATTTGCACAGGAAACTTAAAGAATCTTTGCAGAAAGCCAGACAACTGCCCCATTTGTAGATTCTCCAAGACAGTCTAGCTTTGCCCAGACCTCTTGCATTTGAGCTACTGAAGGGCTCTGACTCCTGTCTCCATTGGCCAGCTGCTTGCTTTCTATGGAGACTGTGCTCATAGTCCAGGGCTACTAAAAGGCCTGCAAGGGGAGAATTCAGTCACAGCTGAACTCTTTTATGATGATGCCCTAGCAGGTGGTGAGCTGCCCAAGCAGAACCCTGTGGGTCTTGGAGAGGAGGCTATTTAATATCTTTTTGAGCTCAATTGATTATAGTTTAAATAATCTCATACCCATTTCCCTCTCCTTTTAAAAAATAATTAAATTATGTTACTCAGGCCTTCCCTGATGGCTCAGTGGTAAAAGAATCTGCCTGCCAGTGCAGGAGGCATGGGTTTGATCCCTGACCCGCACAGATCCCATGTGTCGTGGAGCAACTAAGCCCAAGTGCCGTAACTACTGAGCCCGGGAACTGCAACTATTGAAGCCCACGTGCCCTGGAGCCTGTGCTCCGCAACAGGAGAAGCCACCACAGCTAGAGAGTGGCCCCTGCTTGCCACAACCAAAGAAAAGCCCACACAGCAACAAAGATCTAACACAACCAAACATAAAAATTGAATAAATTTTAAAAAGTTTTTTTTTTAAGTTACTCAAAGATAACCCAATGATCAATGAACAAAAGGAGGTGTGGGATCCAGGCTCCAAGGAGCCACTATAAGTCCCATCCTGCTTGTCCTTTCCCCACCATGGCCTGTCTTAACGTCGTCAGAAAGTCCAGGCAATGAAGACAGTGGAAGGCCTCCTCTGTCTATGAGATGAAGATGAGAAGTCAGAGCTGACAGAGGACCAGAGACTCTGGTAGGTAACCATTTGGAGCTCAGGATTCCCTGCAGGCAACGAAGATGCAGGCCAGGCAGGAGGTTCAGGGCAGTGGCCCCCACTTTGAGGTCCTGCTAGGGCCCTGTTTGCAGGCAGGTGTAGGATCTCCATCAAAAACATCCAGAGAGGCTGCAGCCACCCCTCCTGGGCGAGTCAGGCATGTTGGTCTTGGAGCTTCAGAAAAGAGTGTGGGATTTCATCTTTCTGAAAGGTCTTCATCTTTTATCTAGCATTGTCTGTACTCATGTATTTGTATGTGTGTGTATTTTTTTTATCAGAACTCTGTGCCCACAAAAAGACTTCCTTATTCTACTTCCTTTCTTCTGTTGTGAAGTGTTCTCCAATCTGTCCCTTCAGACAGAGCTCATGTCTGGGTTCGCTCTGCCATCCCAGCCAGGCACATGGGACCTCGTGGTACTAGGCAATGAGGATATGGCAGCAAAGGGAGGCCTGCATCTAGTTTTCCAAGAATTTTCTCATATCTGTCCAGTGGATATTCTTAGGTGATTTTGAATTTAAAAAAATAAATAAATAAAAGATGCAGTCCCAGAGTGTATGGAACTGGGAAAGATACTCTTGGAGACAGTTAACCTCAGTCTGCAGAATCAGCTGATGTCACTGAGTAAACTCCATCTGAGGCACCTCCAGACTGGTGAGCATTCTGTTTTAGATCAAAGAGAATTGGAAACATCCTAAAATTTGAAACATTTACAAATTAAATGTATATAAATCATTGTATAGATTTTAATACTAAAGAGATTTTTACTAATGGGATTTTATGTATAAATATATATAAAAGGTGCTTGAAAATCATTCCTAATTTCATTAAAATCCCTCTTGATAAAGTGTTAAGGTGATGACAGATTTGTGAAAGGATCACAGACAGATTGATTTAAAAAATGGAAAATCCCTTTAGTATGAAAATCTACATCCATTTGTTTATTTTTGTTTTGTTTTGTTTTTAAAAATCTACATCCATTTGTTTAAAGAAACACATACCTCATGTTACAGTGTTTCCTAATGGGAGACACTTTGCTCCTCAACCTCTCTCTCTCTCTCCCTCCTTTTTAAAGTTTATTTTGGCTGCACTGGGTCTTAGCTGTGGCATCTAGTTCCCTGACCAGGGATTGAACTCAGGCCCGCTGCATAGGGAGCAGAGTCTTAACCACTGGACCACCAGGGAAGTCTTCAGCCTGTTTCTTTGCTGCTCCTCCAGCCTATTGAGAATTATTTCTGTAAGAACTTAGAGGCTGTTCTCTGTTTAGAAAATACATGATGTAGTTAATTACCAAGCCTGACATACACAACTGGACCTCTTGCCTAAAACCTTGTCAAGGGAGATCCTAATTCTGGTTACTTTGTTATCCAGAAAATCTTGCTGTTTGCAATGAGGCTTATCTACAGCAGAAGGTAACATTTTCCCGCTGCATTCTAAACAGACCCTGCCTCCAAATCAAATGTAAAAGCAATAGTATTCTTCAGGTTTACAGAGTCTGGTTTCAGAATTAAGGAAGACAACTGAGACACGGCATGTCTGGAGCAGAGTAGAAACAGACATGAATTTGACTTTGGACTCAGTTCCTAACCAAACCGTGTGGCCATGGCAAGCTCCTTAAAGTCTTTAAGCCTCAATTTTTCTAGCTGTAAAACAGACGAACTTCTACTCAGAAGGATAAGTAGAATAAAAGCTACATAAAGCAATATGGTGAATCTCACAAACATAATGTAAAATGAAGCTACTCACAAAGGGTACATATTGTATGAATCCACTTATGGACAAAAATAGATAAAACAAATCTCTGCTGTGAGAAGTCCGTGGACCAGTGCTGGGAGGGAGCACATGGAGGCTTGTGAGTGCTGGAAATACTCCTGTGTTTTGGTCTGGATGTTGCTCCCATATGTTCCGTTCATGAAAATTAATCAAGTTGTACACTTTTTCAAAGGATGGGAGAGTAAGTAGGGAAAGCATGTAGCAATTACCCAGAAAAACATTATCTCCCCCTGGACTTTCTCTGTTCTTTTTTTTTTTTTTTTTTTGCCGCATGGCATGTGGTGGCTCAGTGGTAAAGAATCTGCCTGTGATGCAGGAGCTACAAGAGATGAGAATTTGACCTCTGGGTCAGAAAGATCCCCTGGAGAAGGGCATGGCAACCCACTCTAGTATTCTGGCCTTGAGAATTCCATGGAGAGAGGAGCCTGGAGGGCTGCAGTCGATGGAGTTGCAAAGAGTCAGACACAACTGAAGCAGCTTAGAACACGTGTGGGATCTTAGTTCTCTGACCAGGGATCGAACCCATACCCCCTGCACTGGAACCTGGAATCTTAACCTCTGGACCACTAGGGAAGTCCTGGACTTTCTCTTTTTGTTCTAGAGCTCAGACGGTGCATTGTCTATATTGCAAAAAACTCTAGATCTGACCGTAGACCCAGTATTTTGGATTACTCAAATTGCTGACTGAATTATAGCCTGTTGATTTTAAGTCAGTTGTGGCCAGTTAAAGTCCCCCAAATTAGCCAACTAGAACGGGCAGAGAAGTACAACAGGGAAAGTAGCAACTGAGTTGATTTCCATTCAAAGCTTCTCATTTGGGGATTCCAGGTACTGTTTCAGAACTAAGAAATTCCTACTCCTGTTCCTTGATTGGTGGCGTTCAGTCACTAAGTTATTTTTGATTCTTTGCAGCCCATGGACTGAGCACACCAGGCTCCCCTGTTCTTCACTGTTTCCTGTAATTTGTTCAAATCCATGCCTGTTGAGTCAGGGATACTATCTAATCCTCTGCATTCCCCTTCTCCTTTTGCCTTCAGTCTTTTCCAGATTCAGAGTCTTTACTTTTTCAACTCATTGGTTGAGGAGTAAAAATGTGAATTTCTCTCTCTCAAGTCACACCTGTTAGTAAGTGTTACATTTACTATAAACCATAATGAAACTTCCATCTGTATGAAACTTATGAGACTTTAAGTGATTTCAAACTCTTTTTAGAGATGGACGGATAGATAGGTCATTGTAATTAGTGACTCAAAAAATAGAGTGGTCTTATTATCCTTGGGCACTTCCCACTTTCAAAGAATATCTTGCTAATTATTGCACTTGGGATTTCTTCCAGGCCTTTTTGGTCGTAGTAAATGATTTAGCAACTGTGCTATCAGAAAGCATTTTTGCAAGCTTTAGAATTCATGGAATTCTAACCAAGTAACATTTTTTGAAAGACAGACTATGGGTCCCATGCTACTGCCCTCATTTGACAAAGGAAAAAGAACATTTAGAGGTTTCTTGGTTTAAAAAAATGTTTTAAGTGATTGCCTTCCATGGGTCCCTGATTTAAGGGAAAGATATGCCATCCTGTGACTTCATTTTAGTGTAATTTCACTGAATGGTCTAGAGGGCTCATCAGATCATGGCAGCATCTATGAATACCAGCAAATTAAGCATCTCTGTTTACAGGGATGGCGAACAGTAGGGAAAATGGCCATCAATTCACGGCATTCTTTTTAGCAATTCTTATGTGGATGGAATTGCTTCTCCTCCCTCAGATGTAAAACGCAGAGGTTACTGCATTATACATAAGCGTAGAGAACTGAAAATTTTTTCCATCAAGAACCACAAGTCAATAAATCTTATGATCTCACCATTGGTGCCATAATTGAGCTAAATCTTCTTAAACCGGGCACTGTTCCTGAGGTTCTTTGAAGCATGCTCACTCTTTCTTTCAGTAAAATTGAGGGCTGACCTCCATTTACAGGAACACAGAAGCAAGGCTCATAAATACTAATATTGTGTACCAAGTTCATCAGAGCAAGGCCGTTTCACCCAAGTCTGTAAACGTTCAATGCATGATTTTACTCAGCAGAGAAAAGAAGGTCTCCAGCTTTCCCAAAGCCTGTAAGGCTCCTTCTGGTTACAAAAGTGGGGGTCACAAATTACCCTTTTTGCATCTGTTTCTTGGAGGGCAAATATTTAATACATAGTGACCCCACGCTTTGTACAAAACACTCCCAGTTGTTCCTCAAACAGAATTAGGCTCTATCTTTTAAAACATTTTTTATTTATTTACTTTTGACTGCACTGGGTCTGCGCTACTGCACACAGGCTTTCTCTAGTTGTGGCGAGCAGGGGCTACTCCTTAGCTGCTGCGCGTGGGCTTCTCGTTGCAGTGGCTTCTGCTGTCGAGGAACATAGGCTCTAGAGCACAGGCTCAGTAGCTGTGGCACACAGACTTGGTTGCTCCTCCATGTGGGATCTTCCTGGACCAGGAATCGAACCTGTGTCCCCTGCATTGGCAGGTAGATTCTCAACCACTGGACCACCAGAGAAGTCCTGGGCTCTTATCTTTTAAGAAGTCTTTGGGAATTTCATTTTGTATCTGTCTTAGTCAGTGATAGTAACAAGCAGACATTTAACCCGTGATTCTCACTGATGTTAGAGGTTAAAAGTCCCAGCGTCCATTGGCCATCAAGCACTAACTGCATGCCTGACACTCAGCATTTTATATGCATCATCTCTCCTTATCCTCTCAACAACCTAACAGAGGAGGTACTGTTACTAGTCCCATTTTACAGATAAGAATACTGAGGCTGAGGGATGGTAACCTACTTACTCAAGGATATATAACCATACATGGAGGAGGCACAATTTAATTCCAGTCATCAAACTCGAGTTGTAGCAAGGACCCTGGTAGTCACCTTGCTCCTCAGCCTCCCCTGACAAGTGACCTAAACAGAGCCTCATGGAATGAAGCCTTCCCTGAGGTCTCCCCCGCAGCTGTATGCACAGCTGGAAACATCTCCCATTTCCAGTACAGCCACAGGGACCTCTTCTTCTTTTACCATCCAGCTGAGGCCCGTTCGGATCTTTTCCTATGCGCTCAGGCTTTCCAGGTGGCGCTAATGGTAAAAACCTGCCTGCAATGCAGGAGACATAATGAGACGTGGGTTCAGTCCTTGGGCTGGGAAGATCCCCTGGAGGAGGGCCTGGAAATCCACTCCAGTGTTCTTGCCTGGAGAATCCTATGGACAGAAGAGCCTGATGGGCTACAGTCCATAGGGTCGCAAAGCATCAGACATGGCTAAAGCGACTTAGTACATATGTAATCAATATAAGTAGATATTAAAAGCACATTTCTTAAGACCCTTTGAGAAATAGCTTCAGAGGATTCTGGAGTCTAAAGAGAGAAGTGATAGATCATGTGACACAAGAGGAAAATACAGGAATGGGTTAAAAAACAAATGAAAAAGTGTCGATTTAGAAGACAGAGACGAGCTGAGACTGAGCAGAGCAGCTGAGAGGCCCTGACCCAAAGCACAGATGATGAATAGGATGGGTGGGTTGCTGACTGATATCAAATACTCAATTGCCTTTATTTTTATTTATTTTTTTTTTTTTACTCAATTGCCTTTAAAATATCACAGATTAATTTAGACTTGAAAACTTTCCAAAAAAATTAACCACTAGCATTAAGAAGAATGGAGTTCAAAACCTGAAGTGAAAGGATTAAGTCATTCTTCAGACAACAGGGTGGCTTTGATAAATCAGAAACACTGTTTGAAGGACTTAAAATATCCACAAGAACATCCAAGTCAGGCATTGTCCATCGTTGTTGTTTTGTGGTTGCTATACCCAAGGCCTTCCCAGGGATCCTAAAAAAACCCCAATGACTCCAGCAGTCAGTAGAATTTAAGGGAACCCAATGGGGGAACTTTGTGGTGGCTCAGACAGTAAAGAATCTGCCTGCAATTCAGGAGACCTGGGTCGGGAAGATCCCCCAGAGAAGGGAATGGCTGGCTACCCACTCCAGTATTCTTGCCAGGAGGACTCCACGCCTGGCATGCTACAGCCCATGGGGTTGCAAAGAGTCGGATACAACTGAGCGACTAACACTCTGACTTCTGCCTGGGAACTTCGTGGCCACATCTGTCATGACAGCAGAGTCCCATCAAGTTGAGGACTTAGGCTGGTTCTTCTTTTTCTCTTTTCAAATAGTGAGCTCCCCACATATCTACACAGGAAAGGGACTCTCTGGGTTTGGGCAGGAGGATAAGGTAGAAGGAAAAGATAAGATGCTTAACATACCCGGTGTGTTAGAAGGAACAGTGACACGGGATTGCGGGAAAGGGGAGGAGAACTCGAGCTGCAGGCAGAGCACCTGGGTTCACGTTTTGCTTCCCCTCGTGCTAGCTTCATGACCTTGGCTTTGTCCCTGACTCTTCCTGAGCCTCAGTTTCCTCCTCTGTAAGGTTGGCTTCATGAAATTAGGAATAAAAACTAATTGAAATAGGATACCTTAAAAGGCTCTAATGAAGGAGTGATTATTTGTTCCTCTCTTGATGTGAGTTTTCTACGTGGGCACGTGGCATTTCTGCTGTTGGCTCAGCCCTGGCTCTCCTCCAGTGCCCCAAGCGGGACTCCAGAGAGCTTTTGTGTGGGCTGCCCACTTTGAGAGCTGGACCCCTGGAACCTTCACAGTCTGTCCTCTCTAATTTCTCCCTTCACGGAACAGCTTTTTCTCTTGGACACCGTGAGTCCCTTTGGGTGTCTGAGCATCTTTCAGCATCTGTGGGCTTGCGCCCTGTGGCCTAGAGTCAACATGCCACGTTGAGCTCGCTTCTGACTCTGCCCACAGCCCAGGCCTCCCAGTTCCCTGCCCAGCTGGAATGGGCTGTCACACACTGGCCCATGCTCATGAGTGCAATTAAGGATGGACTTGTTAAAAACAACTGTCAGAGGAGAAGCAGGATTTGGATCTCATTGTGTAAAGCAATTTGAAGCCGTAAACTAATGGTAATTGGATTCATGAGTTTCTCTGTAATTTCAAAGTGTTTACCACTTTAAACAGAGAGAAAGCCCTCTACAAATGTATATGGCGAAAGCTGTATCCAGTAAAACTTTTATAGGATTCATAGAATCTCTATGGTAAAAGTGTTCTGGGTTTGAACATCGTCTTCAGTGAACGTTGGTAAAATGACGGATACTTCGCTGATCAAAAAAACCTCGAAGTGGAGTTTACCCAGTGGGACGGAGTGTCGGGCTTGGCCCACCCAGTTCACTTTTGGGTGGACTAGTCAGAAAATGTTACAAGAGGTCTGGGAGGGGTAATTCCCTCATGTCTCAAAAGGAAAGGAGAACCACATCTGGGTGAGTCTTGGGGTCTCTCTCGCAGTGTGGACCAAAAACTGCCTTCTTAGACATTTCTGTCTGACTGCTGAAATTCTAGTTGTAGCTCAGCAAACTGACTGTTAGTTTCACACTGCTTTCTCTGTCATCTTTTCATCATAGGTTTAACGGTCACCACGTCGACATATTACCTATCAACATCTCCAACTCTCAAGAGTGTGAGCAGGAGGGATCACCTGTTTACTTGTTTTCCCTCATGGCTCCAGCCCCCTTTCCCACCACCTACTGTTCGTGGCTTGGCTAGAACTTCCAGAGTCAGTTGTGTCAGAACCTCAGAGGGCAGTGTTGAGTGTGGTGGTCTGGCTGTAACATATAGAACTTTTGATGGATGTAGGTGATGGAAGCAGGCCTTTCAGAGTGAACTCACAGAGTTAGCAGAGACTCAGAAGGGAAAAAGTACAATCTTTTTGGTCCACGTGCTGAAAAGTGAATCTACTATTTGTATCCATCAGTGATACCCTGCATGGCTGCCTCATTGCGAACATTAAAGCTCTTTTATTAGACTTAGGTTGCTGGTTCCTTGAGATCAAGGACTGTCTGTTGTTATTCTTTTATTACCCTCCCCCCCAACAATGCCTGGATCTTCCATTGGTTTTTTGTTTGTTTTTTTAATGCAGTAAACTGAAGTGCTTCTATCATTGCAAATGATTTTCTTGGTCTGTTTGAAGCCCCACGAAGGTCTTTTCAGTAATGACTTCCATGGTCCTTCATATGATCTTCACATACTATGCCTATATTTTTGTCTGCCTGCCCCAATACTGATCATTATGGTAACACAGCCTTTGCCTTGTGGGCCATGATGCCCTGTGGGTGCTTGTGCGTCTGACAGGTGTGACTCCCACTGGCTGGCGAGGTACAGGAGAGAGGAGGTTAGAGGGAGGAAAAGGGAGACCCTCAGACTCATCGGGAGACACCTGCGAGCACATCCAGTGAGGACGTTACAGATAGCAACCAAGTTATTTCTGGGCATTAAGAAAAGATAAACTCAGCCCTTGAGACATTAGGGAAATTAAATGATGCGAATTATGGAGCATGGTGGGGAAAAAAAAAACAACATTGAAATGGGAGAATTGTCAAGAAGTTTCAAAATGAGTCAAACTAGCTTCATGGACAGGACCTCACTAAAAACGTTCACTTGATGTCGCAATGTCATATTGACCGCTGCAGTTGAAATCTGTTCTGTCTCCGTTTCGTGCTAAAGATAACACCCAAGCCCTCTTCTCCCCCGCCCTTGGGATCTGGGGTGCCGAGCCCTGTGAATGTCAGAACAAGGGCAGTGCTTGATTCTACCCTGTGCTTTCTCTTCAGGAAATCGCAGAAGCAGCCCCCCGGCCTATGGGTTCCGTCTCTCACCAGAAGAAGAGATGAGGAGACAGCGGCTGCACAGATTTGACAGCCAGCGAGGCAACCCAGCCTTGTGAACAAACATGGTCCGGTTGTGCAATAATTACCCCCAGACCCTCAGTTTTGTACAAAAGCAGAGAGGGCGCATGACCATCCCAGTTGCTCACCTCTGCAGTGGCCTGTCATCCTGCAGCCACCATGAGTCCAACTGATGTTTTGAGCTAGTTGACATCTTGAGACCAGACTTGTTTTGACAGCCCCCAGCTCTCTGGGAATGGCACTCTTGACCTTGTTCCCTTGCAGACAGAAGCTCGGGCGTCTCCACGTGGGGACCAGTTTCCACGCTCCTGTCTCTCACTGCTGACTCAGCGGAGCTTCTGCCTTGTTATGTCTTTGAGGACCGTGACCTTTGCCAGGAGGTTTGTGTTCACCAGCCCAGAAGATCAGGTCCTCCTCCTGCTCCGTGCCCGACTTGGCAGGAAGTGGGGAGCCAGCCCTCGTCCTCCTGGCACGTTGCCATGGTGACTTTCCAGGCACCAGATGTAGCCGTCATTGCAGGGTGTCGTCCCGGCCTCCCTTGCCCAGACGCCTCGGTTCCTGGGGCCCCCATGTCTGAGCGGTGTCTGCAGTGAACCTGCTTTTCTCTGATGCCCCTCTGCCTTCCCAGGATGTGTCAGTGGGAAAGCTTAAGTGAGACCTTAGACGGGAAACCAGTTCCACACTCCACGACCCGGCAGGTGGCACGGACAACCCAGCTCCTCTCCATCCCAGAGCCTCTCCGGGGACGATGTCACATCCTGGAGCTGCGACTTGTATTTAACTAACCAGCAAAGCAGCAGCAGGTGCCACATGCAGAGGAGTGACCAGCAGCTTGTTCACAGAGAAATCCTTCCTGAGGAAGTATTTTTTTTTTCTCATAAAAGTGCCTTTTAATTGACCACTGTAACAGCCACCCTCCAAGACACTGCCCTAACACACAGACCCCAAGTCACTTAAGACGTGTTTCCTGGTGCTTGTGTTTCATGAATAAAACAAAAAGGTCGAATATCACTGATGTCTTACATCACTGAGATATTTATATTTAAAGAGAGTTAGAAGCAGAAAAGGATCTTCCTCTATGGCTTTATCTAGCATTTATATAATTTTCTGATTATGAAAGTAATATATATACCTTGTATATGCATAAACCCAACATCTGGCAGGAAATGCACCCACATATTAACAGAGGTTATTTAGGAAGGTGGAATACATAGGATTTTGCTTTCTGCTTTTCACAATTTTATATTGTTCTCTTTTTAAAATGTGTGTATATGTATATGTGTGTACTGCTTTTGCAGTAGGTTAACTGATTTATATAATAATAAATGAAGAAATATATAACCAGGAAAATGGACTCAAGAATAAGTATTGTGTCTCTGTTGATAAAATTTACAATATAAACAGAAATACAAAAAAATACATGTGCAATTTAAAAATCACCTGTGTCTCCACCAGGGTTAAGATTTTAAGGATATTGCTTTCTCAGCCTTTGTATATGTTTCACAAGTTTGGAGCATACCAACTATGCAGTTTTGTGTCTGGTTCCTAATCTCAGCTGACCTGGGTGAGACTTTGTCACTTGCATGTAAATGAGCTAACAAACCATGTGAGACCTGGGAGCACTTTGACCTGCCAGCTGGAACAATGTTACCTGAGCTCCTCAGCTTAATTTCTGACTGATACAAAGCGCCATGCAGCACATTTATAGTATGAATTGTATCTCTGAGCCTTGCAGCTTCAAACATTTTAAAATTGAAATGTTTAAGCCATATGTCATTCCTCTTCTCCCAAACTCTTGGAACTTGTTTCCCATGACCTCTGCTGGCGATGCGTGCATACTAAGTCGGTTCAGTCATGTCCGACTCTTTGCAACCCCATGGACTGTAGCCCACCAGGCTCCTCTGTCCCTTGGATGCTCCAGGCAAGAATACTGCAGTGGGTTGCCATTTCCTCCTGCAGGGGATCTTCCCAACCCAGGGATCAAACCCAGGTCTCTTAAGTCTCCTGTATTGGCAGGCAGGTTTACCACTAGCGCTACCTGGGAAGCCCCCTACTGGGAATAACCTCATTCTTACATTCCATCTTCTGATAGCACATGTAAAGGTAACTCTGACATTTATATTTGGCTCTATGATTATTTGTACACAACTGTAGAAAGACATGCCTTCTACACAGGAGCACAGATTATGAATGGCTGTGGAACGAGGTCTTGTTAACGCCACACTTTCCAGCTCTCTCACTGCATCACCCAAAGGCTGGTCCCTGCCTCCCAGTAGAGGCTTATTCAGTGTTGGTTTCTCACCAGAGTATTTTTTCAATGCAGTAAAAGTCCAGCCACTGTATATGGAGGTATTTATATTTTTTATGGCTGTCAAGTCTAGTAATAGTAGCTCCTTGCTCTGTTTCACTTGTCAGATGTAAAGACACCAGAACTGGATTTCAGATGGTGTAACTGTAATAGGCACACCTTATTTATGGAGTGGATTATCACTAAACTTTACAGATGTGGGAAAGGTCATATCAGTTATAAATATAAACCAGTTATCTTAGCACAACAATAAAGATGTTTTGGAAATTATTTTAATTACTTTGTTCAGTTAATAGGCTTGCTTGTAACCAAGTGCTTATTATTTTCAATATCCATCTTATCTTTTCTTCCTACAGTAAGGAATCTCCAAAGTTACACCACAAAACTGAAACTGGGTTGAGAAAGACAAGCAAAAGCCAGTGTATTCAACTAATTATCTCTCAGGGAGTAAACATTTAGAGGTGGTTTTAAATTTGGTTTCTTTGCTTAATAGTGATTTCCTGGTTGTCTGTTAAACATTCCCATGCTTTGGTTGTGATCAGTCAACTTAGGAGACCTCTTAATTCAGACTCTTTCCTTGGTTTTCAAGATGAGGAACCAGTTAAAATTGCTTCCTCTTTATGACCTTGAATGTATTTAGTGCCTGTGATTCCAAAGTTGTACTTGATTGTTCACAGCCCTCTGTCCTTTTAAGCTGTCTGTTGTTGAGGCCTGGACAGTAAAAGGCTGGTTTTTGTAGAATTGGGGCCAGTATACATATCCATCACACGTTCTGCTGCTTGGGAAGTAAGTTAAGAATCTGAGAAAACAGAGTCGCTCAGTTGTGTCCGACTCTATACGACCCTATGAACTGTAACCCGCCAGACTCCTCTATCCAAGAAATTTTCCAGTCAAGAATACTGGAGTCGGTTTCCATTTCCTACTCCAGGGGTGATCTTCCCAACCCAGGGATAGAATCAGTATCTCCTGCTTTGGCGGGCAGATTCTTTACCACTGAGCTACCTGGGGGATTAAAAGACTGAGACCCATCACCAGAAAAGGACAGTAAAACCCAGAGGGTGTGGCAGACCTGGCCGCCTCCTTCCTGGTCCTAGTTTCTCTTGAAAGAGTCAGTAAAGAATTGTATTCAATTAATAACTGATGCAAAGAGCTGACTCATTGGAAAAGACCCTGGTGCTGGGAAAGATTGAAGACAGGAGAAAGGGGCAACAGAGAATGAGATGGTTGGATGGCATCACTGACTCAATGGACATGAGTTTGAGCAAGCTCCAGGAGATGGTGAAGGACAGGGAAGCTTGGCGGGCTACAGTCCATGGGGTCGCAGAGTCGGACACAATTGAGTGACTAAACAACAAGTCATTAAAAAACAAAATCCTATCATCTCTTCCCTTCCCTTCCTGTGGATTACTGCAATCATTTTCTTTCTGCTTTGCCCCAGTCTTTTTTAGAGTCACAGACTCCCTGCTTAAAATCTCTGTTAATTGCCCCACTCAATACTTAAAATTCATCTTCACTCAGTTCTACACAGCGCTGCCCATTAATCTCCCAAAATCTACTTTGTGATGCCACCCACCATGTCAGTACCTTTTTATCATTTCTCTGTTGCCAAAGGATAAAGGTCAAACTCATTCGCCTCAACCATGGGGCTCCAGCCAGCCTTTCAGTCTCACCCTCACTTATCCCTAAGGGAGTCTGTGCTGCTGCTAACAGGTCTCATTGCTGTCCAGGCCATGAGCATTCCTGACCCTATGACTTCCATGCAGTAACCTATTCCTCTCTCTTAGATCCTCATCCAGATCCTCCCCGTTCTGCCCCCAGAATGATCTGCCCTTGGAGGGTGTTCATCACAGTTTCCATAAGCCGCTTACAATTGCTAGTTATCCGGAAGTGAGAGAAGGTCTTTGGATTGTAAGCTTCACAAGGGCAGGACTTTGACTGTGTTTCTGTGCATCTCTTCATAGTACCTGATACAATGTCTGAAGTGTTAAAACCACTAAAGTTTTTGTGGAGTGAAACAGAGAGAAGCTCATTTATAACATCACCAGTGGCACACGTGAAAAGAGGTGCCTGTTGCTGCTTGATGTTGTTGACTGTGTGTCTGTTTTCTTGAATCACAGGAAAGAATCACTTGAAAGAAAGCTTTTGTCCATGTTGTTGTTCAGTCACTCGGTCTTGTTCGACTCTTAGAGACCCCATAGACCCCACAGACCACAGCACGCCAGGCTTCCCTGTCCAGTATCTCCCAGAGTTTGCTCAAATTCATGTCCATTGAGTCGGTGATGCCAGCCAACCATCTCATCCTCTATTGCCCCTTTCTCCTGCCCTCAATCTTTCCCAGCATCAGAGTCTTTTGCCCATAGAAGCAGAAACATCCAGGCCTTCCCCAAGGCTTACCAGATGGTGGGGAGAGGTCGCCATCCTCCTGTGCCCAAAGCTGGTTCCATGTCATGAATGCTGCAACGTAGTGCACAAAACTCAAGAGTCCAGGACCTTCAAAGCATATCACCAAGGAGCCCCCGTGGCTACCACCAAGTCTGGCCACTGCTCCTTTGCAGGTGTGTTTGTGTGTCTGTGCTCACTGCTTTTTCCTCCATGGCATTTTTGACATCTTGTTCAGGAATCTTCAGATGAACTGGCAGATTGGAACATATGATTTATACTTTATCGAGGAAAACTAGAACATGACTAGCAGAAATCACTGAATTTGGTTGTAATACATATTGCTGCTTGGGTAGAGAATTGTGTGATAAAACCAGTAGTATGGGAGGCCATGGTGTAGTGGGTAAAACATAATCTTAAGCAACTGATGGACCAGGGTTCAAGTTCTCCTGGTGTTGACTGTGTGACCCCAAGCAAGTCACTTATCCTCTCTAAACCTCAGCTTCCTCATCCGTAAGATAGGATAGTTGAGAGGTTGAGGGGAGCTTGTACCACAGGGTTCATACTGTTCCTGTCATATAGTAGATGCTCAAGAAACGTTCATTTGCTAACATCATTGCTCTTTAAGTGAGTACACAACTGTGCATGCTCAGCTGCTAAGTCATGTCCAACTCTTTGCAACCTCATGGACTGTATCCCACGGGGCTCCCCTGTCCATGGATTTCCCAGGCAAGACTACTGGAGTGGGTTGTCATTTCCTCCTCTGGAGGATCTTCCCAACCAAGGGACCAAAACTGCATCTCCTGCATTTGTAGGCAGACTTTTTTTTTTTTTTTTTAACCACTGAGTCACCTGGGAAGCCCAGTTGGACCAAATAACCACTGAAGTTCCCTCCTAATTAAAAAAAGGTGCTCCATGAAACAGCTATTGAATATCTGCACTGCACCCACCCCTGTGCCATGAGAATAAAAATACCTCCTAACCCCTAACTTTCAGTTACTCTGGCTGTCAGTAACAGTACCTTACATTTTATATCTCTTTGTGGTTATATTTCTTAATTTTTTAAAGATTTTTTTGAACTTTTTTAAAGTCTTTATTGAATTTGTTACAATACTGCTTCTGCTTTATGTTTTGGCTTTTTGGTGTGAGGCATGCGGGATATAAGCTCCCTGAAAAGGGATCAAACCCACACCTCCTGCATTGGAAGGCAAAGTCCTAACCACTGGACTGCTAGGGAAGTCCCCTAATAGCTCTTACTTTTAACCCTTACAGCAACCCTGTGAAGCAGGTGGTCTCATTTTTCAACTGGTAGGACAACTGAGACCCATGAGATCAGAGCCCCATGCCGGCGGGTGAATGCAATTCAGCAGAGGTTTGCTTTCATGTCCACCCCAGCTCACCACTGCATGGAAGACAGTGCTCCTTGGAGCCTCAGAATCACGCTTTCCCAAGCCCGGGGGAGTGGGGGGCGGGCACTGTCTATGCTCCCCTCATGCTCTTCCCATCTGCAGATCACACTTCTACCATGTAACCTTTCCTGTTCCCCCCCACCCCCAAGCCAACCCTAAGGCGGGCCATATTACAAGGTAGGTTAAGTAGTAAACTCACTTTGGCTTGAAAGAAAATAAATGCACCACATAAAACACAGCTGCTTTTGGAGGTCATCAGAGAATTTTATATATAATAAGTGATAGTATAAATTGCAATACAACATTTCAATGTCAATAGCAAACCAGGCACCTTGCAAATGTTACATGTTGAAAGTCTTTAACTTTACAACTGTAGGTTAGATAAAGGGATGCAATTTATCAGACACATTTCACATTTTTTTCCTATGAATCATTAAATATTTAAGCACCATAAAATTCAAGCATTTCACATGGATGTGGCAGCCAACCTTGGTGGTTGAAAATGCATTATGCAGAATCTCTGGAAGATAATAACAGTGGCAATTGCAGAGTACTGATTTTTAATGTCAATTGTTTTGTTCCCTGCAGAACTTCCTGATAATGATCCTGCAGGAAATGGTGACTTTTTTTCACATGTGGTATAGTAACTTCGAGAATTGAAATAAAATAGCTTTCCCAAAGATGTTAAGAATTGACCAGGTATAAATAATTCTAATCAGTAATTTATATGCCCTGTGAGAATCATCATGTTCTACTATGTAAAGAATCCCAAGAAATATGTTTTCATATGAAAGGGCTTGTTTTAAATCAGAGATGTGGCCATAATAAATGTATGAGGTCAGCTATGTGCTGGACATATAATCTTAGAGTTAATTTTCAATGCAAGAGTAGGCATTAAGCCCCATATTATAAATGTGGAAAATGGAGGTCAGGGAGTTGGTGTAACACCCAGGGTGCTGCCGCTGGAAAGGGACAGCTGAATTGAAACCTAGGTTCAACCAACTTTAAGGCCACATCTTTCCACTGTTCTTGAAGCCATACCAAATAAAAGTAACAGTGATAAAATTAGGCTGGTGAGCTGACAGAAGAACAAATCCATGTAATTTCCTGAAACACAGAGAATGATTTATTTTATTATAATCTCTAAGAGGCTCAAAATAAAACCCTTGATAAATCCAGTTTTAGTAAACCATTCTGTTACTCTTTTCCTCAGCACCAATAACATATACAAATTTTGTAGAGGGGATTTTATGCTAGGACACTCAACATCATGAGGGAACACAGCCTACAGCATGAGTTAAGACATCACATTTCCATGAAGAGTCTTCTCTCATTGTCAAATCTCTCAAACGTTACTTCTAAAATTTCAGTTTATGGAAAAGTATGCTACGTTTCAGAGGAGCCTTGGTGACTCAGGGGTAAAGAATCTGCCTGCCAATGCAAGAGACATGGGTTCGATTCCTGGGTCGGGAGGATCCCCTGGAGAAGGAATTGGCAACCCACTCCAGTATTCTTGCCTGGGAAATCCCATGGACAGAGGGGCCTGGCAGGCTACAGTCCATGGGGTCACAAAAGAGTTGGATATAACTTAGCGACAAAACATAAACAAATAAGCTATGTTTCAGGGGTGGGTGATGGTTAAAGTTCATCAGTCGGCTTTCTGTCAACAACTGTAAGATGAGATTGTGGGTGTGCAGATAGGTTGTCACATTAAAATCGTTTGAAATAAGAAATGGTTTGTACTTGTAACCATTTTGTCAATGAGAACTGATACCCAGAGCTGAACATCTAATGTCTAATGATGCTTATTTGAATTGTCAGTGAAGAAAGAATTGAAAGTCAATAACATGCTCAGCTCCATGTGAGCCCTGAGCATACAGCAATGAATGAAGCATGGTCCCTGCCCTCTGGGCTTACATTTTAGCAAGAGAATGAAGGCAGCGGGATGAGACGTTACAGGAGCTATGGGGAAAGCATGAGAGAGTAAGCAAATCCCTGACTCGTCCTGGGAGCAGCAGAACAGAGGCCAGGTCATCGTGGGGAAATGCACACAGTCCTCCCTACCAGCTAATTAAGTCTAAAGATAAGTTGTTGTCTGCCAGGTAAACTTACGGGGGTGGGACGGGGACATCGCTGGTGGAAAGAGCAGGAGCAAAGTCAGAGAGACAGGAATGTGCCTCTGTGATGAGCAGAGTTCCCACAGGGCCTTTCCCCCCATGGGAAGCCATCTAGACTTCGTGGGCAGTGGGGTCATTTATCACTGCGGACAGTGACTGCTGCCATGAAATTAAAAGACACTTGCTCCTTGGAAGAAAAGCTATGACAAATCTAGACGGCATATTAAAAAGCAGAGACATCACTTTGCTGACAAAGGTCCATAAAGTCAAAGCTATGGTTTTTCCAGTAGTCATGTAGGGATGTGAGTTGGACCATAAATAAGACTGAATGCCAAAGAATTGATGCTTTCGAACTGTGATGCTGGAGAAGACTCTTGAGAGTCCCTTGGATCGCAAGGAGATCCAACCAGTCAATCCTAAAGGAAATCAACCCTGAATATTCATTGGAAGGACTGATGCTGAAGCTGAAACTCCAATACTTTGGTCACCTGATGCGAAGAGCTGACTCGTTGGAAAAGACCCTGATGCTGGCAAAGATTGAAGGCAGGAGGAGAAGGAGGCGACAGGGAATGAGATGGTTGAATGGCATCACTGACTCAATGGACATGAGTTTGAGCAAGCTTTGGGAGATAGTGAAGGACAGCGGAGCCTGGTATGCTGCAGTCCATGGGGTCACAAAGAGTTGGGCATGACTGAGCAATTCAGCAACAACAAAAACCAAAGAATAACAAAATCAAGTTTGCATCTCAGAGAAATGATGATGAGAATTTTAAACTGGAGGCAGCAGCTGGGAGATGTCTACTACACGAGCAGAGGTGAAGGACAAAGGCTATGTTAAGACAGGTGCAGTGAGGTCGGAGAAGAAGATAGCAATCCACAGGAAGTGGCAACTGAAGTTGAGGTCTGAGAGAATCTGAGAGGGGAGGGATTATGGTGGATCGGCCTCCCTCCGCTGGCAGCATGGATGAGCCACTCATTGAGAATAAGAGCCTGAAAGGAAACACCCTGACCCCCAGCTCATAGCAACTGTCTTTGGGCAGTCCAGAAGCATTTCAACTCGCTGCAGGAGAGGGTTTGGGAGAAGGACCTTTTGGTAAGGATAATCACCAGTAAGGGATTAGGAGAAGAACTTTAAAGCTTTGTTCATCCTTCAGAGAGAAATGAGAGAAGTACCCCGAATGGGTAACTAGATAAAGAAACTAATGGCCTAAAAATTACTGTGGTTTTCTAATGCAAGATAGTTATTTTTTCCATCATTTTGCTTTTTAGAGCATTGAAAATAATTTTTCAAAATCAGCAGGCAGCATTTTACTGCATTTAGAGGGGACTCTTGTGATACTAGTATTTTGAAATCAGCCTTGTACACTACCTTGGGCTCACTGTGGAGGAACTTGTCCAGTTAATTCAGGCTGTTTTTTTTTTTTAATTTATTTGGCCAGTTTGTTAAGATAATATTCTAATACTAAAATGAAGGTGTTTAAAATAGCAAACAAGATATGTTTCCTTATGGTCCATCAATCACCCTTTTGTCTTCCCAGAAAATGTTCTCAGAACAATTTCGTGAATGAACGAGATGAATTTTTGGAAGGCTTGAATTTAGGTAATATATGAAAAAAACTTTTGGAATCAGAAAATGGTAATTATAAATAAGGTTGAAATTGGCTTAAATTTCAGGTGTCCGCAAATATTTAACATGCCATAGCAGAGTTTAAAAAAAATTAATAAATGGGTCAAATGAACTAGGAAATATTCTGGTACATCAAGATAATATTTCCTCTTAAAATGTACATTTTTCTCTTTTTACCAGGAAGCAGGCTTAAAATAAATTGCCATCCTGGGGGGCAGCCCAGAGCAAGATTCATTTGAAATACATTCTGCGTATAAGAGCACACTCCCAATCAATATTTGGCAAGAAAAGCATTTTTTATAAACAAAGTTTTAATTATTATTAAGTGCATTGAAACTAAGCACTAAAATGACTGTCACTTACTCATGGGAAATTTCTTTAGTTTTCTCTAAAATGCCAATTTTTTAACATGAGAAAAGGAAATTTAATAAAAGTCTTTTCCAATAAGCCTTTTGATTTTCAGGATTAGACCACAGAATTCTAGCAAAATAGAAAACATATCCTTTCGCTAGACAGAAAACTACTCACTATAAAATGACATGACCTCTAAGCTTTTATTAAAAAAAAAAAAAAGCCAAATATCAAACTGCTGCCTTGGTCTAATATTGATATAGAATACAAGAATGTTTTTAGATAGGAAAAACAGGATGCTCCTAGAAAAACCAATAACAGAACACAAGATTCAAGCTGTAGGTTGTCTTTGTTGCATTTAAAAGTGTCAGGTCTTTGGCGGGGGTGGGGGGTGACAATGACTTAAATGAATCTTCTTACCTTAGTTTAATTAAGTCGGCCCTTAATTTTCTCCCAAGCGCATAATGATAGCTCTGTCACTTCCCTGCATGAGCTGCCATTATGTGGATGGAGGGAAAGTGTCCTTTGTGGGGCTGTGGGGCAGCTCTGTAGGCGTACCCAGGGGAGGGAAGGGGTCTGCTTTGTGTGAACGTGGCCCCATGTGGCTCCAGGCCCATTAACACACACACGCGCGGAAGACAAGGCGGACCCCGACTGGGCCAAAGCGGTCTGTTTGGAAGTTCACTGCAGTGGGGAATCAATTTTTGTGAATCACTGCCTTAATATTCATTAATAGCTTTTAGGCTCTTAATCCCTTATTGAACATATTTTTGCCCCATAATTGCTACTTTTCCAAAGGGTTGCCAAAGTAGGCATTTCTATTCTCTGAAAAATGCAGAAGGGAACATAATGTTTTATGTTCATCTGTGATGTGTTTTATGCTAATGTTGCATCTCTGGAATATACCAACCGTGGTCCTTCATGGCATAATGATTCATTCTGCTTTGAAATGAACTGTTAAGGCTGGCTGTGTGGGTTTTTTTTTTTTAATCTCCTTGGGTCATGGTTTTACAATTATTTAAAGTGCATGGAAAAATAGATTACAGAGGAAATCATTTTGAAACGTAGGAAATCTCTACTTCCTAGTTCATTTGCTGGCCTATTTTTTTTTCCTGTAATATCCATCCAGAAGCCCACTGTATTATAGAGTAATTGACTTCAATTGTTTGAGTTGCTATTAACCAATGAATGAAGTTTCCAGTAATGTCATTTGTAATCTGGCCTTTATCGTCTATTTGCCTTCCCCTGAATTAGCATACTTTTAAATAAAGCCAGCTTTTCCCACCATCCTCAATGAAAGAAGAATATCTGGGTTTCGTCTAGATTGGTAGGTCCAAGCAAATCCATATGTGTAGCATTTGCTTAATCTGTCTGGAACAGAGGAAGGAGTTATATAGTCCTCTGGGAATAACCACATCAAAACAGAGGGAACGGCTAAACCAGGAGTCTAAGATGAGCACCACTGAATCTCTTAGCACATCCTAGGATGTCTCAGCCTCCTGGCAAGTTTCTCTTGGAGACCTGATTGTGAAAGGTGGGATCTTAGCTATGCTTCACACAGACCTGGCACCTGCTGATTTTCTGGCGTTGAGCATGGCTTTCTTTCAAGGTGTCCGGTAATGGTGCAGAGGAAAACTGCAAGTCAGGTCTCACCGTTGTCAGCCAGAAACTATACTTGTTGGCAAAAAAGTGGCAAGTTCCCTGCCGGCCTTGGCATTCCAGGAACGGTGCGGCTCTGAAATCCTCTAGGCAGCTGCCAGGGGACATGAGGGCCTGCCCGCCTCCTTGGTCCCCAGCGCCTGTGTGCTACCCAGACAACAGGAGAGAATTAGGGCTCAGACATGCACAGACAACCCCAGACCCAACCAGTGACACACCCAGGTCTGGGCCTGACTTTACACTTTCCCTAAAAATCATGCCAGGAAGAAGAGACTGCTAAGGAAAGGTGGCTCAGTGGTGAAGAATCTGCCTGCAATGCCGGAGATGTGGGAAACGCAGGTTCAATCCCTCGGTTGGGAAGATCCCCTGGAGGAGGAAATGGCAACCCACTCCAGTATTCTTGCCGAGAAAATCCCATGGACCAGGGTAGCCTGGCAGGCTACAAGTCCATGGGATCGCAAGGAGTCAGACACGACTGAGCAAACAGGAAAGGATGGGCTAACCTGGTGGCTCAGTGCTAAAGAACCGGCCTGCCATTGTAGGAGATCCTTGGGTCGGCAAGATCCCCTGGAGAAGGGAATGGCAGCCCGCTCCAGTATTCTTGCCGGGGGAATCCCACGGACAGAGGAGCCTGGCGGGCTGCAGTCTATGGGGTCACAAAGAATCAGACCGGACACAGCAACTCCATAACGACAACAAAGCAATGGATACATGGGAAAGGAGATGGGTGCACACACAAAAAGAAACCCCTTTCACTAAGGGCTGATGCAAATCCATCCTCTAAATTCTACCCGAGTAATACAAAAATTAATCCACAATAAGCAAAAAAGAGCGGCCCTGTGTCTCAGCAGGGTATAGTATGGTGTGGCCTTCATGACTCCCATGCCAAACTGTCGCCCATCGGCCCTGGATTCTCAAAACTACGGTCCAGTCCTGATGGAAGGGGTGCGGAGGCGGGTCTTAGGGACGGCGGAGGTGTGGGGGCTCACCATGAGGAAGGAGTACCCGATCCAGAGGCTCCTCCAGGCCCGCGGACATGGAGGGATGGACTGGTCTTGGCTGTGCACCGCCACGGCCTGGGCGGGGGCCTCGCACACGGCGCAGCGGCTGATGTACGGGCGGATCTCGTCCTCCGAGAGCGGCTTCATGGGCAGAGGCGCGGTGCTTGCCAGCCAGTAGGACCTGTCGTTCCTCCGGGCATAGTGGCACACCTGGTGGATGTTGCAGTAGGCGAAGGGCAGCGTGCTAAAGATGGGGAGGCAGGAGCCCGCCAGACCTGGGCAGGGGAGACCACGTGGAAGCTGAGTGCTCTGCTCTGGGATGACCTTCCCTACCGGGCCCCTCTGCAGACACTCATCTGGCATTGGGCGGGGGATGGAGACGGGGGCACAGGGTGGGGGTCGGGGGGCCTGGCCAAAGCCTGCTGCTGTGGGCACCTGACCACTTCGGCCACATCTCAGGTCTCATGGGTCAGGCTGCCTTTTTCCCCTGGATCCCACATCGCTCTCCTGAGTCAAGCAACAGGCCAGGATGCTCGAGAGAGAGACGTGAGCACACCTCTTCTCGGAGAGCTTCAGGAATTTTCAGGAAGCTGCTGGCCCGCTTGGTGGGGGTGGGGAGCTGGAGGAGCCAAGAGGCAGTGGGAATGCAGCAAGACAAGGCTTGAGAAGTGGGAACTCGGGGGTACCCAAGCCGGACGGCTGCAAGAAGTGATTGGAAGCCAGGACCTGAATTCCGAACAAGGTTTGGCCAGGTTTGGAGATGGTGGTGATGGTTCAAAGGAAAGGCCTGTTTATACAGCAGTAACGATGGTCAGAGGTAATTAGGGAGCAGGAACTCAAAGGACTCAGAGAAGTTCAACCCCGGGGAAGGTGGGGAGAGCAGGTCTGGGTCTATGTCTAGCTTTGCTCGAGTATTAAGTTGGCCAAAAAGTTCCCTGGGGTTTTTCCCGTAGGATTACACATTTTCAGCCAATCCAATAAAGCAGACCAGAGGATGCAGGCTTGGTCCATCTCGTTAAGGAGTTTGGGTTTTATTCCAAGAGCTCTGCAGAGCGCAGTCACAGTGGGGTGGCTCTGGCTAGAGCAGGGCCTGGGAGCTGACACTGGCGCCCCCCACAGGCCTGCATGCTTTTATCACCCTTACTGGCAGCGGGGTCACGCCCAGTGAGAGAGGGGACAGGACGCACCTCACCATCAGCTGATCCTGTGGGCTCAGCCCTCCTGCACCCACCATGGCAACCACCACTATCTTAGGGAGGACATGAGTGTCAGCATCTGGGGACTCAACCCTCAGCTTAGAAGTCAGTTTCTGAGGCTTACAAATCCACTATTGGAAGTTGACAAAGAGTGCTAAGGAATGACACTCCAAGTAAAGTTCTGATGTTGTTAAAAGGTGTAAATTTGCAACTAGTAGATACATAAGTCCTAGTGATCCAATGCATAGTGGAATGAATATAGACAACAATATTGTATCATAATCATCAAATGTATGAAGAGATGAGGTCATAATTATTCCCACCACAAAAAGAAATGATAACTATGTGATATGATGGAGATGCCAACAACTGGTACAATGAAGTCATTACTATATATATATGCATCAGATCAACACCTTCAACACCTTAAACTTACATGTTATATGTCAAATGTATTTCATTTGACAATGAATTCCAAAAGAGTACTGGAGTGGGTTGCCATTTCCTTCTCCAGGAGATCTTATCAACTCAGGGATTGAGGGAGTTTCTCCAGGAACCAACCATATCCTGATTAAATCATTTACATTGGGAAATAAAAGTTGCTTTTTATATTAGAGTTATACTTACTGAGGAAGAATTATTTTTAAACTAATACTATGTAGTCAGATTATAATAATTATTAAAAATTATAATAAAATAACATTTTAAATGGTTATTTTATAATTTTATTTTATAATAATTATAATTTTAAAATTTCTTAAAATTTTATATTTGTAACTTAAAATTTTATAATAATTAGTATGTAAAATTAGAAATAAAAATATAGTAATGATATAGCCAGTATGAGCTTTCTTGGCACCTCACAGGGTCATAGATTTAACAATATTAGTTGAGAATTAGCATGGTAGTTAAAAAAGAAAAAAAAATTTCATAGAAGATGAGTGATCATTTAAGATGTTAATGAATCCATGAAACCAACCCAAAAGTCTTGCTCATAAGCAATGAACCGGGGTGAACACATGCCATCTACGTACCTAGGTCTTGATTGTGAGCTTTCTCCTGTCCTTCCAGGTATAGCAGACTATACCCAGTCCAGAGCCTGGGCATGCCCGTGGGGCAGGTGGGTTCTCCATCGGTCTGACTGTGGAGAACCAGGAGGAAGCCACTGAGGTATCCAGGGCCAAACCCTATGGGCCCAGGATCCCCCACGGGCCCAGGAGGGCCTGGAAGAATAAGGAAACATAAAGAAAGGTGGTTTAGGGAGTTCAGTTTAACAGATATTTCCAAGTACCTCTGTCTGATGCTACGCTAAGTACTCAGAGAGCAGAGAGGAATGTCCCCCTCACACAACTGCAATGCACCCCAACAACTCATTCAACAAGGACACCGTTTAGCAGCTTCTAGCTGCTTGGGTTACATCAGCATACAAGCAGTCGAAAATACCTGCCCTCCTACAGCTTACATTCTACTTGAAGAGGAGAAATGACAAGTAATAAGCATAATGAAAAGGTAAACTATGAAATACTTAATAAAGGGTAAGTGCTGAGAAGAACCACAATGGGGTAACGACAGCCAGTGTGGGATCTCCCAGACTTTTCCAATTAGACTAGGAGTCTGCTATCTGAGAAGGTGACTCTCAGGAGTGGGCCTGTCTTATAGCTCCCAGACGCATTCCATGGTCCTCCCATATTGTCAGTTCCATTCTAAAGACAAGGGTTTAGAATCCATTGTGATTGTTGTTTAGCCACCAAGTTGTGTCTGACTCTTTGCAACTCAGGGAGTGTATAGCCCATGAGGCTCCTCTGTCCATGGGATTTCCCAAGCGACAATGCTGGAGTGGGTTGCCATTTCCTACTCCAGGGGATCTTTCCAACCCAGGGATTGCATCCGGGTCTCCTGCATTGCCAGGCGGGTTCTTTACTGCTGAGCCGCCAGGGAGGCCCATATGTTTGGCTTTGTATCTCTTCTTTTATACGAAAGGCAAGTGGAAGAAGCCCAAGTTCTAGATCTCTAACTGGCTGGTGGGAAATGAACAGCTATACAGAATATGAGCAGGGACATCTCCTTCGGCCTCTCTAAGGGGGTGACCTCCTGAAGAAGGTCAGTGGCTACTTCTGATTGCCAAAAGCAGAGGGTGGAGTTGGACTTTGACACCTTTAAAAAAGGTGTTTGTTAAAAGTTTTTGTTTCTGGAAGACTGGCAGCTCTTCTCATCTATGCTGTAAACCAGAGGCTACAACCTCGTAGCTTGTGGACTGCATCAGGCCTGCTCATGTGTTTTGTTTGACTTACCAAGATTTGATGAGTTAAGATTTCAGACTAGAAAAGCAGAGTATAGGGAATAGTGGGCCCACATTTCTACACAGCCACAATTTCCACATAACAGAAGCCGAGCCCTGCTTTCAGACTGCAGCCCCCATTTTCCCGAGAACCCTTCCTCAGCATCCCAGCTCCCCGACACCCCTTCACGTGCTTCTCATTACTAAGCTGGCACTGCCAGATATTCTCCACAGAGGAGACTGTATCTGGGAGTCTTCAGGCCCTAACATATTGTTTGATGAGTTATATTTCAGATTTATATCCTAAAGGGTCTTATCTGCCTTCGCCAAAGGCCCACTCACAAGTGTTTTTGAAGAAAAGCCTTGTGTTCTTTTTAAGAGGCATCATCGACTCAATGGACATGAGTTTGAGCAAATTCCAGGAAACAGTGAAAGACAGGGAAGCCTGGCAGGCTGTAGTC